>NC_135551.1:23401002-23526002 GCF_964340395.1 Glandiceps talaboti | reverse complement strand
CTTTATTTTGTGAGGTACTAGGAAGAGTTTTTTTTTAAAGTGTGGGTGCGTGTTCGTCCCAGTTCCTGTCGAAGTCACGACGTTATACTCAATATCTCTGGCTGCAAGCTGTATCGTGAAAGAGGATTGCTATTTTCAGGAAACAAACTAAGATATTTTCATAAATTGTGTGTTCAGGAGAGTCATTTCAATATTTCACATCTCACGATTTTCGTTCAGTTGCCAAGAAACACCAAATTGAAACTCTTTTTCACCTCAGTCTATTCTTTGTTACACCGTCATTGCGTGATGAGTCTCAGCAAAAACGACTATTCATAGAATACACACTAAATATCCATGACTCCTTAGAGCTTACTTGCGTCAGATAAATAGTCAAGAATATTGAGTGTTTAACAAATAAATAAAGGAAGTAAGCACAACGCGTATAGTTTATGAAAATACCTTAAATTTCCTGGAGTGGTGTTCCCCTTTAATAAGTATTTATATACGCAGTGATGTCGGTACTCAAGCTACGTACTAAATGCACAGTGTCCATAAATTATCCATAAAATGAAATTTAAACTATGCAAGAAGAGGTTTTATTTATATATGATGTTTGTTTTCCGAATTTATCAATTACCCATAAATCAAAGTGTACTGTCAAGTATGTTAAATCTATACATCTATTGAAATCTGTGCCACTGTTGTCAGGTTGCTATGGAATATATCATAACAATGTTTTCAAATGAATATTAAAGGGCATCGATATTAACATTACACAGGAAAAGATTGATCTTGGTTCTATGAAGGTATATTTTGTAGATTAAAATGCTTACAAATTCAGCTTGTGTTACTTTAAGCAAAAAATGACCTCCACAAAGCTTACGAGCTTACAGACCCTTTGCCTACAATGTTTGTATCTTGTTGTTGTTGTTGTTGTTGTTGTTGTTGTTGTTGTTGTTGCTACTACTGCTGCTACTCCTGCTGCTGTCGTCGTCGTTGTCGTCGCAAGCTTAATTCTGTATTTATGAATTTGTGTCACCATATCTAAGGTATTCTTGTATCAATGGAATGCTTGTGAAAGTGTTAAATATATAACCATGGACATTAGTCATTGAACAAGCTCCCCACAAAAGAATCACACCGTGTAATAAGCAAGACTTACTATAGTACATTGATCGATCAGTTTTGAACTCAATGCATGCATGACTACATATATGTATTGATAAACAAATAAAAGACAAATAAACAAACAAACAAACAAACAAACAAACAAACAAACAAACAAACAAAACAAAAAAACAAAACAATACAAAAAACTAAATAAATAAATAAATAAATGGAGAGATATAGATCAGGAAGTAAATAATAAATCGTGAAGTAAAGAGTAATATTTGGAAAAGCGGATACGACTAATATAGAACTTGAATCTAAAGGCTTTCTAAATAATCTCAAACAAGGTAAATCAACAAATATGCCTATGAAACCAAAGTTGAATAGAACATACAAAAGGGAATTTAAATAACCAACTAAACTCTCATGTCAAAAAGAATTAGAAACAAATGTCCCATTGTTCAAATGGCCATGATAATGTACGGTGTTTACGGTGTCTACAGTTTTGTAGTGAAACATAGAAAAAACCCACATGATTGTAGTGTCTATATACTGTAACTTGGCAATGATCTTCTGATTTACGAATCCACTGTAATGCTAAATATATTTTGGGTTAAAATACACATTCATGAATAAGGTCCTTAACAGCTGACTATCAAAGATAGGTCAACTTTGAACCTTGAAGAGCAAACTCAAACAGCAGTGGGTCAACATTGGTATCAATTACGTGCCCTAAACACACTTATAAATAAGTGCCTCTGTCTAACCATTTCCATCGTTCATGATATTAAGCGAATTCGAAAGCTATTCAGCAATTTTTGTCAATGGCGTTGTTGTCTAAGAATGGTATAGAGAATAAGTAAAGGTAAGAATTAGATTGTAGAGAGATAGGGAAGAGATAGAACTTGAGTTAGGAAGGTAATGTAAGGTAGTAAGTGAAGGAAGAGAGGGGAAGCTAGAAAGAAACAGAGAGGAGGGACTGAGAAAGAGGAGACAAGTACAGATGCAGACAGAGATGGAGACGGACTAACAGATTGATAAAATATACATCACTAGACAAACTAACAGGGAGACAGACAAAACGTTAGATAGATAGATAGATAGATAGATAGATAGATAGATAGATAGATAGATAGATAGATAGATAGATAGATAGATAGATAGATAGATAGATAGATAGATAGATATATCGTCGATGGATGGATAGATGGATGGATGGATGGACGGACGGACAGACGAACAGACAGACAGACAGACAGACGTAATGCATACATCACGACTATGTGTATACAAAATACAGGTTTAAATTGGTTAATATAGTGATCTGTATCCATAATGCTACACATCGTCATCATCACATCTTTAAGATTAAACGGCTCTCAGAAAGTAATCATTGATACCTATATCCATTAAAAGAAACTGTAAACACCCTTTATTCTCAAATGAATGTTAAGGGTTATCATTACAAAGCAGCAAATTGGATGATTTGGGATTTTTTCTTAATAGCGTATGGTCGCGACGGAAATTCATCTATGCGTTCTAGATCCTCGGATTCACGTCGTCAATAATAGTGAAATGGGCCTTGAAAGACTTACGTTTCCCTGCATGGGAAATGAGGAAAATGTAATATCGATCTGTTCCTATGACAACAGGTGGCATTTTAGGGAAACTCGAGTCTTAGTCTCTTAATATCTATTTTGCCGCAAAGGGATATGAATGGTGACGGTGCTGTCTATGTGATCCTTGGAGACTAACAGTCTGGTCATGTGTGGAAGTTAAGAATCTACTTAAAAGTGATACTTAAAGACTGCATTGCGTGAAGTGAAGCACATGTATGACTTAAACCTTGAGGGTTTGCTTAGGTAGACATATGACTGTATGCATCGAATGTATACTATCGTCAGCCTATGTAATGCCAATAGCAATAGAAATTGACTATATTTTATGTTTGAATGTAATATTGAATCCTTTTTGTATGAGGTTTGGTCTATTTATTTTGCAGTCTGTGACAACAATCCACAAAGTATAAATTATGTTGAGTTACACTGAAAAATAAAAGGCTAGTCAATCACTCACTCGTGCATTCACTCACTCACTTACTCACCCACCCACCATCAACCTATCTACTCCCCCATGTAGTCTTTTTATACGTGGTGACTAATACTGTACAGTGCATGAGCTACATCAGTCCATTCATCATCCATCCGTTAGTCAATCAGCCATGCGTACGTGCGTCCATCTGTAACAAGCCATTTCTCTGGCTTGCAGTTATATCAATTTTCATTCAAACCCAGTACAAAGGTCATATATTATAATATAGGACATATGCATGTCACTTTGTTTTGCAGACATGTGCAAATCTGACGAATGGTGGCCATATTTGTATTAAAACATCTATATTTACAGAATAAACAACAAATATAATAGCTAGAGATTATATTCAAATGTCTAACCCACATATTTTTGACCCTGACCTTTACCTTCTGAGTCAAAATTTCCAAGTCACTCACTAGTAAATTATTTTATGGGTTTCGTGTCTTCAATGAAGACTTGTTTTGTTTTTGGGACTGTATTTCCTTAAACTTACGCACTTACGCAATTGCTCACGCGCGCACACAGACACACACAGACACAGACACACACACATATACACATGCATGTAGACATACATACATACATACATACATACATACATACATACGTACATACGTACGTACATACATACATACATACATACATACATACGTACATACGTACATACGTACGTACATACGTACATACATACATACATACATACATACATACATACATACATACATACGTACGTACGTACGTACATACGTACATACATACATACATACATACATACATACATAAGTCCCTCAACTCCCCATGATTGAATTCACAGTATGCTGGCAAAAACTGGAATAATAATAAACAAAATATTGTGTGGTGTTTGTATTCTAATATGCTGTATTTCTTTAACACTCGTAAGTATTAGTAGGATTTTTGCACGGTGAGCAAAACGTGGAAAAAAACATTTCTCAGTTTCACACAGGTGTGGCACATTTTTATCTTTTGACAAAGGTAATCTCTTGCTAGGCAAGAGTGGTATGATTATGGTCAATTATGCTACGTTTCGTGTTTACGTGTATATAACAGCAAAACGTGCTCGCTGTGAGATTCAGAACAAGAAAGCGGCACCTTTCATTTTATATTGGGTGTCACCGAAACGTAACGTTTTACGTAAGAAAAATTCTTTTTGAAAATGCCGACTCGTCGACAAAAGCAATCATATCAAGAAGTACGTAATATAGATTGGTTCATGCCTATTAGGTTATAGGCAAGGCCATTAAAACTTGTCAATTTGTTAAGGCATTCAGAGACTCTATAGAGCCAATTGACACGACCTCAATAAGAGTCAAAATATAAAGCCTTACAGCAATGTGAACTTCATCAATGGTACAGAATTCTGTCGGCGTAGTCTAAATTGACAGGAACTGCACTCGTTGTAGAATGCGTTGGTGTACACAGTGATAACAATCAACTGGTGATTATAATTTCTAAAAAGGTACCCACATCATGACACAATTAGACCACTAGGCTTTTAGGTAGCTGCATTATCACTTGCTGAAACTCAAAGACTTGAACAATGGAGTCATCTTCATCTTTAGGTACATCTTCCTTTTAAAACCTCCCGTAAGGGAAGTTGTATTATACGTCTGTCTGTCTGTCTGTCTGTCTGTCTGTCTGTCTGTCTGCCTGCCTGTCTGCCTTCCTGTCTGCCTTTGAACTTGATGTGTCAAAATATATTGCATCGATTCTAATGAAACTTGTTACACATCTTTCCATTAATTAGCCATTTGCATAATTAATGGTAGTAATTAGGCTATATCTTAAGAACACATACTTCAAATTCAATATAATTTGTAGTATAAATTTAAGTGTGCTGATGCAGCTTATAATGTTAATGAAAAATTTGCACAATTAATTATTTGCCATTATTAAGCTACATTTTGTATATCTTAAGAACGCATACTTAAAACAATGCAACATTTATTATATACATCAACCATAACAAAGTGCACATGTCCTATGAAGGTAGTTGGCGTAGTTTTTAGTTTTATGAGTAAATTTGCATAATTTATGATTTTCAGTAATTAAGCGATATCTAAATAATGCACTTCAAATTCCGCATTATTTGGTACATCGACCTTAACAAGCACACAAATCCTACAAAGCCTGTTGGCACAGTATTTAGTTTTAATGAGTAATTTGTGTTGTTATTTATATTTGGTAATTAGGCTAGGTCTCACGAATATGATGCAAGCTTCATATTTCATATAATTTGGTATATATATCATCCGTAACAATGGGCTCATGCCCTATGAAATTTGACTACATGGCTTTGTCTTTAAATGATAATTTTCCCAATTAAGAGGTACATCATGTACAATAGCTATTGCTCAGAATTATTTTGCATTCCAACAATATGTGTAGGACCAGAAATCTATGGTTTTGCCCTTATGTGAGGCATTCAGTTCAATCTGGTTACATTTTCCGGTAGTTTGGTTTCAGGAAGAGTAAGCTAGCTAAGGGAATCGTGTTGGTATGGTGCCAACAACATAATTTGATATCCTTAGCAAGGGTATATATGATAGCAATACACTGTGCAGTATATATAAAAGATGACGTGCAAGCAGCTAGAAAATGTCAAATCTTAGAAATGAAACCATACAAAAAATAGAACCTAAAGGTTTAGTAATATAATTTCCCCTTTTGACTGATATTGCAGTAGCAAGGTGTCACTGGTGATCTATATAACTAATTCACTACCTACACTTTAAGATAGCGAAATTGAGTGAATACAAATTCTTGCAACATTATCATGGCAAAACACAGCCACCCGAGTGTCTGCATTCTGTACAATCAAGACGAAGTATTGCAAGAAATGTAATCTAGTTACCTTGTACAATGTGCAGCCTCTCACTGGCTTCTGTGTGGTATCAAACAGAACCGGTGAACACTAAAATGAAACAGGTGGTAACTGATAATACTTTACCGTTATGTGAAGTGGTCAGGTCGGAGGGTTAGTAAGGGAGGGAGGAGGGGTTTAGCAAGGTGTAAGAAAATCAACAATATGTTGACTAGGAATTCAGTTTTTAAAAGTGTAACAAAAATTCACAGTGTATATGAAAATCATGACAGACGCCTGCGGTGGTGAATATAAAGGTTATAAGTAGGAGAGAGAGAGAGAGAGAGAGAGAGAGAGAGAGAGAGAGAGAGAGAGAGAGAGAGAGAGAGAGAGAGAGAGAGAGAGAGAGAGAGAGAGAGAGAGAGAGAGAGAGGCGAGAGACGGTTCACAATGAAAGACAAATACACTAAAACAGCCTAGAAAAACAAACAAAGTCAAAGGGATACAGAGAGACACAGGTTGAGAAGAGAAAGAAAAACAGAAACGGTGAAGGGGTCGGGGGATGCAAATAATTCATTGTGCTTTGAATAGTAAATTGTAGATTAAGTCAAGATGAAAGAGTTCGTGTATATATATATATATATATATATATATATATATATATATATATATATATATATATATATAACTACTAATAATAGTACAGTATCAAGTAAGATACACAGGAGCCGTTTACACAGTGTTTCATGCTTACGCAATCATCAGACGATGATATATATCATATACTAGTATATGGGTGTATATATATATATATATATATATATATATATATATATATATATATATATATATATATATATATATATATATATATATCACCCATACACTCCCTTCTTCGGGGCCATGATGCAAGTCTTTCAGAGATCATATGACTCGGGATCCGTCAATCCGACGCTCATTCTACGCGCAAAGTCATAATTCTGACCTGCTAGTGCAGTTACAATATTACTCCAGTTGCATACTCATATATGTACAACTTTGTTTGAATATATCTTCAGTCTTTCAAATATCTGTCATACAGAGAAATTTTCAAGGCATCATTCAAGAATGAGCGAATTGCTCGTTGACTTTTCAGAGCTAGTATTTCGAGTAACATCCCTCGACCCCAGTATAAAAACTTAAAAGCACAGCTTGACAGTGTTTTCCTATTCGTGGAATTATCTATATAGCGGATCCGTCCACTCAAACCCGAGCCACTTCTGGAAATGTCTTGTAGCAAATACCATATATTTCCTTTTGATCTTTCCGTGTACTAAATGATTTAGTTTAAGACGTCGCATTTTAGATTGCTGAATAGTACGCATACTCAAAACCAATCTTTATTTTATTACTATTTAATTCAATGTAAAAGTTTAACTCTTTTCTATATCTTTCCTCGACTGACGCCTCGAGTCGATTATTAGCCATTTGACATATGATATCAGCTTTATATACATGATAAAATATGGGTAGACCAGACCTAGTATACACCTCGGAAATAAGTCTCACACTACACATTTGCTGTTACTTTATACAAGTCTTAGAATAGCTCAAACCCCCCCCCCCCCACACACACACACAAAGAAAACGAAACAAGCCAAAAACAAACAAACAAACAAACATACTGGTCAAAATGACATTACAATTATGTCAGACGTAGTTTAAAATGATCGCCGAATATTCTGTAGGAAAATATAAGATTGCCAAGTTTCTGAAAAGATGGTGAACCGGTTATTCCAAAAGGGCAAGGAAGAAGCCAAGTCTTGGGTGATTCGAGCTACAGGCTACAAGCAAATTGGTCTCGAGGTGCTTGCCTCATGTTACTTATATGGATATTGCGGGTACAGTTCACAAGAAACTCAACCCCTTCGAATTCCCCTGAATGAAAAGCTGAAAAACGCCGCAAAGTGCGAAAATTCACAAATAAAAACTGAAACGAAATGACCGAATATGAATTATACCTTTATTTACACTAAAATATGTACATTACTATATTTTATTAAAACAAAATAAATACATATTCTCAATCTAAATGTAAGTGCAATGTGTTGGTATGCATTCAATGTTCAATTGTACTGGAAAATATCACGTTGTTTATGTTACACAACACTTTGCGGTTTCAACATACAGCATTCACAAACACGATGCCTGCACACGTATAATCTTTTGTGAATGAAAGAAATAGGTACATGATTAAACATGTCTGAATATTGACTCACTTACGCGTAGCAAAACAAATCAACAAGCCGTTGGAAGTCATCATGGTTCAATTAGTGGGGTGATAAACTGTTTGACTTGAAATATGGGGGTACTGACTAATACTTTAATTGACACTTAAACGACCAAATTTCATCAGTTTGGTAATCAAATAAACTACACATATTACAATACAGTCAAACAGTACAAGTTAGTGAATAGCATTCTCTTTCCCTATTTCCTGGTTGAATGACAAATCCAAAGTTACATCTAACCCCGAGATGTTAATAAAACACTAGGACGACATTTTTTCATTAAAGTCATGTTATAACATACTGAGCAGTTTGCTAATTCTGCTATTAAAGCAAAGAGTCAAGAAAAATAATTCCTTGATTGATTTACTGTAAACATTGTTATGAATTCTTTTCATAGATTTCTGGGTCATCTGTCACGTGGACACGTTAAAAGAAAGCCTGTAGGCTATAAAAGCCCACAATCCATAATGTACATAACACAATAAACTGAAAGCTATTCGTTTTTACATATCTATAGAAAATAATATGAATAAGGTTATTTGTTAAATATTGGCTATAATATGTAAATGACGCTGACATAAAAATATTGAATGCAATTTTTTAAAAATAAAATTTTGTGAATTGGCCGTCATACAACCGTTATTTAATATACATTCAGTTCTGATTTTTGGGTCAGAAATTGTGAATAATACAGTCCCGCAAAATTATGCTTTGAATTACTATATGTTTGATATGCTTTGAATTTAAGCATACTATGGAATTACGTTAGGGTGTTTTCCTTTGGCTACATTTTAGATATATTTGAGATGTCCAATACAAGCAATAGTTTGGTGATTGTCTTTACGTTGCCATGGCATAAATATAAACGTAGCACGAGTGCTCATTCACTGCACTGTGGCTTTATGACACAACAAAATGTGTAGACACTAAAACTGTTCAAGTCTACAAACTATAAACGGCAAACAGATATTTTTACCTTAGGGGTTTGGGAAAATCTGACTGCAATAAAATGACTTAATCGTGTGTGATTCAAACCATACCACGAATCGTTCCCACTCACTATGCTACGTTTTCTTATTTTGATGATCGTGATGTCTTTAAAGAGCTCTTTAAAGTAACTTCTTCTGCATCCGTGCTATTAGACACAAGAAAATGCATAGGAGCAGTTTTGAATGGAATATTTTTAACTATAACAATTACAATCCATATATAAATGACTGCAGCACCCAATATTATGTTTCGCTAAGTTTATGAGATCGTGCATTCAGCTACACATCAAAAATATACTTGCAGTATCAAGGATTCAATAAAGGTCAGGTTGTAAAAAAATCATCAGTAAATTATTATCTGTCTATAGAATGGTCCATTAATGACACTTAAATAAAAAAAACCGACTGATTAACTACCTAACCATTACTACTGAATACAGTCTTCATAAATACAAGGATGTTCATCTTTTAAAGTTCTAGGTTGATAATTTTTGCACTAAAAAAATACACGATTTGGAGTTGTGTGTATAAGGTGAATGCTGTTCTATTGGTAAATTACTGGTTAATCACTTTATATAAATAATCACCAACACATGAAATAAACATATAAGCTGCCGTTATAAACCTTGTTCACTACTCACCTTTGTATATGACAGTGATACGGGTTACATCAACAAAACATGTACTAAGCTAATTTTTACGACATCCACTCTCCAGCTGTTCCTATATTGTATATACCAATGGTATTTCTGTCGTTCCAATTTGCATTCAACACATGTTTGTTCCTAATCCAGCTTAGTATATACAATGTAAAGACTTGATCATGTTAGACATAAGAAATCACAGATTAAGCCCCACCAAAAATATGGTGTCTTTTTAAAAACATTTTGTATACATTTAAAAACGTCCGATGGCGAGAATTTACTTATATTTCTGTGAAAAATGTTGAGTATCTTTCGAAAAAACAATTCAAATCCAAGGTCTATTTAGAGTACAAGTTGAATGTATGCAGTAGTCTATATACCGTGTCCGTCTAACTCACATACAATTATTTTCATTTTCTTCCTTTACACGTTATCAAACTGTCACAGAATTATCATGACCAACGTGTATCTTGGCTTATGGTGGAAGCAATTTCCCAAATATCAAATTAAATTAAATTAAATCAAATCAAACCACATTCAAACCTACCTACCCTCTGAAGTCATATTATCAGAAACACGGCTGTTTTAAATATTATTTTTTGCGTTGTGAGCATACGTTACATCAAATAAAAACACAAAATACATAAATAGCTAGGCTATTCATTATAACTAACATCAGTCGAACATTCAATACCTATAAATGGCAACTGTTACCTATTTTTATCTGTTATTTCCAAACTCTCACATTTAAAAAAAATAGACAGAATCTTAATAGTTTGATCATTATTAAATTTCATACAATAGTTTTAGAAATGTGATAAATTTGTCTTCTGTTTTAAAGCACGAAGTACTGAAACACACAAAAAAAGGGAGTACTAAAATTTTAACCAATTCTCATAACATGCTTTTGATCGGAGTCAGTCTTGTCCACTAATAGCTGGCACAAAAAAAGTGGTTATTTGTATTGAAGCATAATTGAGCCAGAAACATTACAGACGTATATACTTTCAAGCCCCAAAGCAGATGACTCAAATTCCACATGCATTGAAATACTATTTCGCGTATATATAAAAGAAATAGTGAATATTTTTTTAGAGTAGGTAGCAAAATTTTAATAGGCCTCAGGCCTAGAATGTTGTAAACATATTTTGTAATAGCAACCATTATACAATGCTGTGTATACAACACTTTTGAAATTGCACAATATTACGCGGACTTTCTTATCAATCATTCAGAAACCCTCATGACAGAGTATTGTATTACATCTGTTAGAGCTTTTGTCAACCTGGGAGATGAATCTACGGATTCTTGTTACCTGAAATAGAATTTTACCAACTAGGTGTGTCATTTGATGACTGCTGTGCCAAGCACAACACATAAATTAATAAAACATATAGGCGAGCATAAATGTTGACCTTCTTGTTCCATATGAACCCCATTGCTATTACACATACCAAAAATTTGATCATTAAACCCTGTATTTTTGCATAAAACCTTACCATACTGATAACATCATTTACATGTTTTTTTTTCTTCAGATCTTATATATCTGAGGTATATATATATGTGTGGCACAATTGAAATTCAGACCTATTCTGGCAACTGTAAAACTGATGTCTTTACATAAAACTGGTATGATGTGGCAAGACTAACAGGATATCATTTAACTTAAGGTCTAATTTCCTTCAGTATACTATCTACATGTAAGCCCAGCCTGGAACTATTCAGATCAGATGTCAGAGGCCTAGGAAAGGTTAAATCTCAGATTTGAACTACATGTAAGCCAATTTGATGCACAGAGATTTCAGGTAATATACCAAAGTTTGGTATCTCCCCATATCTCACTCAACTCACTCAATGAAGTTCAGTTTTTATTATTTTGACTCTGTACATTGTGTGTTTCATTTGGGGCATACTGCATACTACATATTGCAAGATAAACCTTTTAGTAAAGGATACAGAATGAGGTGTGTGACTTGAGGATATTCACAACTGCATACACATCTCTTATTTACACAGATACACCCACATTCACACTCAAACCAGGCAACATTGATCATTTGTCAGGGGCAACATGGTTTTAGAGTCCTTATGACCTCAGTATTTATCATTTTCAGTTAGTACTTTAACACAGCTTGGGTTATTTCCAAATTTACACCACAAACACACATAGCCTGGCACAGGTCCTTGTGGTCCACTGGGGAAGATCTTATGGCAAATATAACAATTTTCACAGGATGGAGGAGCTCTTGGCATGTGGAACTGACACAGGTAAGCTGAGAACAGAAAAAAAATTATATTCAAGATTTATTTCTACCTTTCTACCTCAATACAAATATACCACATACAAATGAACAACAGCGAACCAAACATGCAATAAACACACACAACAAACACACACAATTTAAAGAACTCTAACGAGATAAAAACAAAGACTTGAAAGACAAGCTTTCACTTTGAATTTGAAATATGGAAACTTTTCTTCATGTTAGTTTGGTTTTCTTTAATTTCAGATCTATCACATTGTTTTTGTCCAGAAAATATAATTTATCATGTACTTATCCAAAGTAGCTTCCCATTGTGGGTGATCTTGTTTGCTACTACCACTGCTTGAAAGAGTCGCATTTCCGGTTCTATATACATGATGATTACAATGCAATTGCCAAAAATCTTGAAATGCTGCATTTCCACAGTGTGACCATCATGTACACAAAACCAGAAATGCCACTTTTCATGCAGTGTGCCAAATGTGTGGATAATTCAATTTGATATCAATTAAGATCACTTGTAAGCGCTTATACACATACCTATGTTATCATCTTTCTTGAAATGTACAAAACTCCCACATAAAACACAACAGTCTTTGTTTTGCATAGGAACTGTAGTAAATGCTCCTCTACCCATTTGACAGAAATGGCACATCATCAGTTTCCTTCCAAAACCAGCTTTTGGATTCATTATGACCCTCTGGCACCTGTATTGCTGTGAATATATAATGTTACCAGTGTCAATAAAAATCTGGAAAATAAAGGGACATGTATAATATAATGTATAGTACCTGTCTTACACATTACAAAGTACATGTAGTCACTTCCAAAATGAGACTGAAATGTAGAAGATGATTTTCCTTTACGTATGCGTTGGTATGTAGTATAACATTGTACTTTTTCATATGCAGAGTAAAGTATCCCTACAAAAAACAAATAAACAAAGCTTATTCTGCTCTTATGCAACATTTTCTTATATAAGGTGTGTTAGATCTCCTCCTGTATGTGCTCTAACAAGAGACAAAAACATTTTATTTAGTCAAAATGACACGAATTGGGTAATAAATTTGTGAGTCACCACATGGCAGGGAATTGGAGAACACCAACTTTGGATGTATCATTAGAGAATTGCTATGTCAATGGCAGGTGAAATTAGCTGTGTTGACACACTTATCACCACCATATTTGAAACGTTACCTGCCTAATTGGGCAGAACTGTCACTTCTTTATTGAGAAGGTGTCAGGGAGGTGAAAATTCATTAAATTGGGCCCCGTACCTTGACTGAATGGAGTTTTATCATTTCTGTTTCTATATTTAAATTCTTACCCTCATATATCGTGACTTGTCGCCAACATTGATTTTTAAAGAACGTTCATCCTTTCGAAGAAAGTCAAGGAATCGTTGAATACTCTTGGCTTGTTGTAGTTGGTATGGCAATTCACGAACAACTGCATTCATATCATCACTATGATATTGATAAAAGTCTGCAAGGTTGAGATGGAATTTCTTCTTTCCCTCCTCATCTGTCACCCATTTACTCTCAACAGCCTGCAGGAAGACAAAGATGCAGCAAGGTTACCATGGAGATGATAGAATTATTGACAATAACTGAATTTTAATGTGAGAGTTCACATTTTCGTGTTACATGGATCTAAACATTAGACCTTTACAGAAAAGTGACAAAACAGGAATCAATCACTGAAAGGAGATTGCAGAAATGTCACATTCAAGTAGTTCTAATGGTTCATGGCTCATTATGAGTATCTTCCTTTCACACATTTTTATGAGATGATCAGTGTATTGTGTAAATTTGGACTTGTTACTTTTACTAATGGCTTGGAAGTGAATTTAAATCAATGTAACTGCACAACTTGCAACATCTTCCACCTGAACCACATTTTAACTTTGAATTGCAGTGAAAATTAATTGATGGCCATGTGTATGCACGTATTAACTGCACCTAAAAAGATGATGTCATCATATTGTGTGACTGTGTTTGAATATATTAGGATAATGGCGATTTTGCATTTATATCAATTTACTTTTGCTCTGAACATCTAAAAACCTGTATAACTAAAACTGTGCTTGCATCAGAATGCTCTATTTGGGTACTATAAACTTTGCTATAATTATCAGCAATTCCACAAACAGCAAAATGACAGTTCTTAACGTGCTTTCACAATTTTCCTTTCAATTATTTTTTATTTCAAAGTTTCATGATGAATAGCATCTTTAATGGGAAAGATTATACTTGGTGAAATCACAATGTTTAATAAAAATGTTGATGTTAAATTTCAAGGTAAAATGTGTTGGTTTAATTCATTTTCACTTATCAGTATAGAGCTAGCGTGAATCAATACTTAGATGGAAGAGACATATAGGCCTTGGCAGGGAATTTCAGTTTAGCTAATAAGTACTGCTTTCATTGAGATTTGAAGGCAGATCTAATTCTTATTTTTTGCAATTGGTTGGGTAGCGAATTCCAGTGTTTATAGTGGCTGTGTACTTTAAACTCTTTTAGCTCAATGTAATTAGGAACATCTAATAAATAAGTGCATGTTGTGTGATGAAAATTCAAATCTGTCAATGTTCATCAAAGGTTTTAGAAGGGTAAGACGAGAGATGGAAACATGTTGAAAATTACATGTTAAAAAGATTATGTATGGAACAACAATTGGTGAATTTAGGAAAGGTGTACTTAGCAACCATTTGGGAATATAGGAAAATGTAATTTATAACCATTGGGAAACCTACGAAAAAGAGCTTCAGTTATTCAAAGGTAGATATTTCATTTTCACATGTACTGCATAAAAGTCCTCACTTTTATAGCAGATGATATTTAGTGACGTGCTAGTTTATACTGCGTGGAGATACAATTGAAAAAGACTACATTTTAATCTTTCGGGCAAAGAACAAGTTTCTTTGCTATTTTCACGAATATCACTGTAAAATAGTCACTTGATGTACACTTTAAACTGGATAATTTTAGCCTTATTTAATGGTTATTTAGTTGCCTTGTGGTGACATCTTAGACACAGAATTTATGTACAACTGTGGAAAATCAAGGTTTCAGTTTTTGCTAAGATAGACACAAACTAAAACTACTGTTGTGACATATGGATAAAAGTTATTGGAAGGACATTGGCTGAATTATCCTCATATCAGTGAATATAAATTGTATGTACTTCCAATGTATAGATTGTAATCAAAACAGTGTAAACACTGTAAGCACCCCAAATTTACACTATCTTGATTATAGGGTGACTATATCCTTACCAGTGAACAACAACATTTTTAGTGTGCGTCTCATTTAGTAAAGTGAAATCTAAATGCTGCTGTAGTAACTATATCAGTATCTTTGCTTTTTATTCAGAAAAAAAACATCTAAACTGTTTTTCACAACAGATGAATGTCAACTGATATCTCCTACAAGTTTCCTTTCCATTGTTTTGTTTTAACTTGTTTGCTTTCCCCACTTTAATCCCATGTTGTTACAATATTACAACAGTTATACAACAATTGTTGGCATTTTCGTAAAGATAACAGTATAGTAGTTGAACTTCTGTAAATATCAACAGATGATGGTGCAATATTCACTACGACAAATTTTCTAAGGTAAACAGGACCCATTGTTGGCTGACTTGCAATGGAGAACTAACATTTATCAAAGTGAAAAGCTGATGTAACTTTGTTATTTTGCAGTTAAAATTGCACCAATCATTCTATGAAATAGTTCAAACATTCTGATCATGTGAAATACAATTGTTGGCTTACTTGCAATGGAGAACTAACTTTTATCATAGCCCAAAGCTGATGTAACTTTGTTATTTTGCAGTTAAAATTGCTATGAAATGCTTCAAACATTCTGATCATGTGAAATACTCTGCATTAGTTATTAGTTGCATACACTGGCTTGTACATGTAATTAGGCAGTCAGTTATGGAAAAGGTCAAAACAATAATCATCAGACTCATACCGTTTTATACTCATTTTTTAATAAATTTTAACTTTTTAAGATGCTGATAGGGTTTGATCATTACAGGATTGCATATTAATCTTTAACAATTACAATATAATAAATGGAAAAGTCTTTTAAAAATAATTAAAAAACAGGTACTGCACCATTGATATATTTACTGAAATGCCGTACCATTTGTCTATAGAATAGCAATTAGAAGCTTGTGCCTGATGGCTATTTTCTATAATTTAATATATTGATTCAAACTTTGATGTTTCTTAGTCTGATAAGAATAGAGATAAGTGAAAAAACATGAATTGTTACTAAATAATTCATGTTGTGTATATTGCAAGATGACAAGTCAATTATTCAAACAATGTGTAATACAACAAACAGGAATATGATGACATATTATTCTTTATCCAAAATGACAATTTTTTGTTTTAAATGTTTAATTTTTATTTATTTTTCCATTACCTGATTAACTATATGTTAGCAATAGCTGAAGGTATTTTGGATTATTAAATATGAAAACAGATTTGAAACTGTCCAATTATTTAGTCTATTTGACTTCTGAAATGGTGCATATACATATTTGTACGTTTAGATTTGATGTACAATCAATATTTCACGCATATGATTTTTTTTGCATGCATTCAATTTTTCAAAACACAAGATATTCTGTACCTTTAAGAATGATCTGGTGGTCAATCTACCACACACTTACAAAGTTCTAAAAAAAAATATCTTTTGTGGTTTTTTCAACAAGCATTTTAAACGTTTTAACCAATAAGCCATTATTCCTTCACATTGGTCTTTGTTCAGCCAAGGAAATATCAGTGACATATGAGGACTTTGTCACTATGAGGTAAAAACAAGTAGTGACAAAACCCTATATGTCACTTGTATTTTACGGATGACTCAAGACAAATATTGGAGAATAAGATAACACAATTATACCTGGGCAAGTGTAATTATAAAAAAAGGGGGGGGGATAATATTCTGAGCAGCTGAATCACATTCTGAGCATCGCGACAATAATGGGAGTTGTGATGACATAGAACAACTGGGGGATAAGTTCTGTGTTCAATACATATAAATTTCCAGGCACGTATGTGTTACTATTAATATTATGCTTTATTTCAAATGCTAAGGCCTCAGCCCATCGCACAAAACATTACTCTGTTAAGTAAAAGTTGCAAGTCAATCTCCGGCACTAAATTATCAATACATACATATAATCGATTTGATATTAAAAAGTGAAAAGCAATTCTTCCTTCCTCCTTGTGCCCTCTGAGGAAATTAATATCAATACAAAAATATCATTTTTGATGAAATTCTTTATATGAATGTTTGTACCTAGATATTAACTTTGTGATATTAGTGCTGCAAATTCATTTTAATTTCTTTGCTTTCCCCTTTCAAAACAATGATCTACATGGACCAAAGGAAATTGAATCAGGTGGTCCAAAAGTAAAAGTCAGTGGTCATCACAGAACCAATCACATTAATGGGAGTTGTGATGACATAGAATGACTGGGGTATAAGTTCTGTATTTTCTGTTTAAATGAGTACAAATTTCCATGCACGTATTACTATTATGTAAAAGTTGCGAGTCAATCTCCGGCACTAAATTATCAAGTACAAATACATACATATAATTGATTTGATATTAAAAAGTGAAAAGTAATCCCTCCTTGTTATGTCCGTTGAGGAAATTAATATTTATCAAATATTAAAATCAATACAAAATTTCATTATTGATGAAATTCTTTACAATTAATATGATATTCTGCAATTTCATTTTAATTTCATGGCTTTCCGAATTTGCTATCTCATCATTATTTCAAAAGAGCCAATGTACTCAATATGAAGATTTCTAACTGAAAACGCCTTATATCAAATATTTTATTTGAAGCTAGCTTAGAGAATTGAGGTTCAAAATTTACCCATAGAGTATTGTCATGAGGACTATTAGCTTTTAAAAAAAAAATCTAATAGAAGTATTGTATACAGAGCTCTATTAGTCTTGTTTACATATCAGTTTTCACTATTTTGTATCAATACTAAAATACTCAAGATAATCAAATATAAAGTCATGAAATGTATGCTCAATTCTGTGTTTTGATGGTGTTTTAATTGCAAAGATTTGAGTGAATAAATTGTCTTGAAAGAAAGACAATAGTTGGAGAATATATTGTTATGGTTACAAAAATCAATCGGACAGTACAATATATAGTTACTTTGGAACAGTAATTTGGAAACAAATGTGATATTTCAGTAATCTTCTACAGTTATTAATGACTCAATGATTTAATTATTCAGCATTTATATCTCTCTTGGGACCATTATTATCAATTAGTGTCACTAGAGTTATCAGGTTTATCATTTGTATTTGACGTATCAAGTAATAACTATGAGTGCAGCAATAGCTAATTAGTACATTTCATTTGACTTACACTGGTGTTGACTCACTTTACACAACATTTCGCAAATTTACATACAGCTGTTGGAACTATAATATAGAACTGATTACTAATACAAAATTATTCCACACCTACCCACTCAATGTTGACACTTTTTGATTAAATGTTTTTATATGATTGTATAGGATATAATCTACTTAAGGTAGCGGTAAAGGCTATTTTTCTCCCATTTCTTTGTTGTGTAAAAAAATCATAAAAAATGTATTGATTCTTGGAATTGAAATGTACATAATACAAGCAAGTTGATTGACAGATCTAGATGAACCAATATTATGTGCACTATCAATGTGAACAAACACACTTTAATTATCATACAAAGTAGTCATAATTTGGTGATGTATTTTTTAGATAAATACTATGTCCAGACTGCAAATTTGAGTTTTGACTCTAAGCAAACATAAGTCATAAAATTGATCGACTATTTTTTCTATGATATTGTATTTTGTACTTGTCTAAGTGTCAAAATACTTACCAAAATCATTTAGTATTAACATAGCCTCCATTTGTTCCGAAACATTTAGCAGTAGCCCAGAATTTTAACCATGTAAACTCTCCCTTTGGATATTATCTAGGAAATTTCAATACTACTTACCTAATCAGCTGGAACTCAGTGTCTACCCTAAACTATCTCTTGCACCTGGCCTAACTTAACACACCTTTGGGCCAACTAAACTGTTCATATTATTATAAGTCAATGAAGATTAGAATTGCCTCAGAGTTGATACAAATTGTCCAGAAGTGATCATGAAGTTTGCTGTAGGGTGGTTGCAAAATTAGCTTTTGTAATAGTTGTCCACAGACATAAATAGACAGTAAAACTGTAAAACAATTTCAGTGATCATTATCCTGAATTATGATCATTTAAATGGCACAAAATGAAACTACTAATTGACCAATATTTTATTCATATTCATTATTTCATTGGACTCATTACAACCCAAGACATCTTGCATCAATTTTGAACTGCTTTTATAGTACTATGAATCATTTTAAAACCACCCTGACAGCTATCTACTGAAAGATACACGTACAATGAGGTGGAAAAGACTCCCTAACTCATAAGAATTAATACAAGGTGTGCAAAAAATGATATGTATATTATGTATCAAACCAGACTCTAAGTTTTACTTTCATTTGTATGTATTGATTTTATGTTATATAAATATAGTTTATATTTACGACTAGTTAAATTAATATTAATAATACCATAATCAGACAGCTTCCTTTATTTCAAACAGTAGGTTAATTAATGATGACAAATATAACTACAAGTATGATATAATTCTGATTACCTAAGCCCTGCAGGCACTAAACTGTTTTATTAGCAAAAAAATACCAAGTGTAGGTTTAAGTGAATTTGAAGAAGAAAAACCTATCTTGAAACAGAAGCTGTACAACTGATGGATTCAACGAACCTCTAATTAGCATGTACAATGTCTATTTATTGGATATTTTAACAATTTCAGTGAAAATATAGCAGGTTGTCTGATCAAAAAAAAGTAATACTCCAGTTACATCTAGTGTAGGTTTAATCATTAGCTATCTGTTACATTTGAATATTGATATATTCTAATGAATAAATACAATGGTTTAATTAATGTATCAACAGTTTATAAATTATAAATTTACAAATGAAATGGATTGACACAACTGCACGAGGTATAACTGATACTTGCTTCATAAGATACAATGAACCCAAGAATATATTAACTGAAAATACCAATACTTAATTACACATGTTCATCATATGTCAATCTTATCCATAACTGGTGCACAAGCTAGCTAACTGGTTGAAATTGTGATTATGATGTACATGTCAAGTTGACAGTCAACCATGTCCATAGTCAGAGTTGAAAATGAACTGTGGTTATGCACATTTGGCAAATAAAACAAATTGTGCGATTCCGATAACTTCAGAAAATATGTTAGTAGGTACGTCAGGATTTCATTATTTTTTTAAACACATCTTTCAACCTAAAGGCAAGACACTCGGTGGTCACAATACTCATTTAATGAGGGCGAAGAGAAGCAAGTGATGATAATTATATGTGAAGTAGATGAACACAATTACGTATACTGCCCATACAACATACTACATTGTATACTGCACAGTATAAATTCAACTTAGTCTTTAAAGACTTTATTTCTCAGGAACGGGATTTTAAAAAGTGATAACAAATACTTTAAGAAAATTTACATATTAAAAGTAAATTCTAACCATATTATTTTTTTGATTAAAGCATTTTAAGCGTATGTGGTTAAAACTAGTGTCAGTCGGGTTGCCTGGAAACACACCCTATTTCTTTTATTTGACCTCATTAAAAATATTCAATTAAGTGTATTGATATTAGTAATTCACATAAGGATCTCTTATTACATAAAATATATATGTTATTATATTACCTTAGCAATGGCCTGATGAAAGAAGTCCCATCTTTGAATGCCACCATGGACACCAATATTTCGTAGGAAGGGTTTGAGTGTTCGCCGCACCTGTGCCCATGTTAACATAGGTAATGGTGTCTGTGTTTCAGGATCACCAAGAAGTTGTTGAATATCAGTTTCTGGTAGACCAGTTTGGGAACAATACAACAAACACAATGTCTAGAGAAAGGAAAATTGTGAACAAATAAATATATTTGCTTATAGCATGGCAGTTGTCTGACTTTTTTTAGTACAAAGTTAAAAGTGACAAGCATATGCATGTCGTATATGATATGTCACTTTGTACTAGGTTTAAAAGAAATTGGATATTGCATGTCAGAAAATGACGTTTTATGGTCAGACGCCCAGATGCATTGATGGACCAATGGAACCATTGTAATTAGTCCCCCTAAGTAAAATTGAACACGGTGGTCTGGAATAGAAGAGAAGAAGATTGCAACACAACACATTATGTTTGTTAACAAACCAAAATGCAGATATGTATATTGGATGTCACATCTTAATTACGTTGAATCAAGAGGCTCCAATGTAAAGTGCAAACGTAAAAGAACCTATTCCAATTCAATTCAATTCATGAACATCCATGGCTTCTACATATGAATATTCAAATGAAGTCCATGCTATGTAAAGAAAATACAAGACTGTACAAATTCAACAAAGCATGGAAAATAAATTGAACAAATATAATTAATCCAAAAATTGAGTAGGCTGACATTTGAAGTGAAGAGCAGCATAAGTGTATTAATACATATCAATAAATAATGAGTCTTTCTGACTAATCAGAAAATATATTAGTTTTCATGAATTATTTGTTGTCATATTCTACATATATAGATTTATAAGGATAACGACAAAAAGACTGGTTTCTTTTTCATTCGTTAATAATATGTGTCCCAGGAATGTGACAAAATAATTATCTTTATATGCTAAAAATGTCTTTAAAATATAGTGATAGAAATACATTAAGGAGCATGAACATATGAAATTGTAGTCAATCAAAGGAGAACATAACTTAAATGTTCAGTGGTCATCTGACATATGCCTTACCGTAGAGTGATTATGCTGTAGCATGATGACAATGCATGGCATACATGTTCATGTACTCTATGCCCATACCTTCTGACCACCCGTTGAAATTCGCATGATGTCAGAGATAAATTTGTAAATCATGTTTCTGCTCAGAGACAAACTTTAATTTTTTCTCTCTACCTAACGCCATTAAGGGGCACAAGCTGAGTTTCCACATGTTTAGGCATAGTCTTTACTGTATTTAAAACTTAAAAGGTACAAGCATTATTGTACTTACTGAAGCACACACCACTTGCACTTGCCATCACTTGCAATTGACTGAAAAATTGATTGAACTCAAACCTGGTATTATGATATAACTCATAAATGATCTGATGTTATTTATGATACATATCAAAAAAACGTTCAGGCAATTACTACTATGTAATCAACTGTTCTAGCACTGTCAGAAGACAATTATAATGTCAGAGAAGACATACATTGACATTAACGTTATACTAGAATGTGGTTTTTATTTATTAAATATGAGTGAAGTGAAAAGGTTATAAACTCAGGTTGTAAAAATGATATTCATGTATGTATGATAACCGTGATATAAGCGATAATTAGCATGATGGATTGGGCCTACTGAGGCAGCTCTTCAAAGCCAGTGAGTGAAACGTCTTGGCCAGAAACACTTTACTGTTTATTCTATATGATGATATACATATAAAGTAATTTCTCAAATGTAATTTTCTTCTAAGAATGTATTACATTATTTAGGATGTGAAACAAGACACCCCACCTTTTCAATTGACTGTGTGTCATCTTCCCTGACAAGTCTATCAAGTATTTCTGCCAGTAATCCATCTAAGTTATCAGGTAGTGTTTTAATCCTTGCAGACAATCTTTCAAACACTCCAAACACCCTTAGTTCCTCACATGACAATGTCAACCATAATGCATTCTTAGCTCCGTCAGATTTTGTCAGGTCGGCTAGCTGATATGGATCAAGTCTCTGTCAAAAATAAATGAAATGAATGATCAAATAATTAATATAAACATGATAAGATATGATTTATGACTAAGAAAAGAATAGAACTACAAAGATCAACAATATTAACTTTATGGGTGAACAAAATATGAAAGGTATCTAACAAACATATATAATGATAGCTTTGCATAGCTTTGTACATGTACAAACATACTCTGTGTATATGTTTGGAGTTGGGGTAGGGTAAGGGAGAAGTGAGAAGTTATGATCTACCTGACTTCTATAGGCTATGTTTGGGGTTGGGGTAGGGTAAGGGAGAAGTGAGAAGTTATGATCTACCTGACTTCTATAGGCTCTTTTAATAGACATGCATGAGCTATAACCGGAGTATTAATTTACTGATCAGATGACTAACAGTATATTCACACACAAAATGGTTAAAAATAGCGCAAATATTGCGTTGCCGCACAACTTCTTGTTCAGGGCAATGATAGATATATAATTTTTTGAAGATTTAAAGTTGTAACCAAAACAAAATTTTCATACCTAATTTCCATCATCATAATCCAGCCATCCTATGTTGGAAGTGTACAAGACAAGTATAGCAACATCCTAATCAAACTTTAAAGGGATGTGTCTACAAGGTTTTGTACTTCTTTATTTTTTTAAATCAATTTGGAACCAAGTCATACCAATGTAACATGTTTAACTTTCTTGGTTATCTTATTGTAATATTTTAAACACAAGCTACATTCAGTTTATATGGGTAGGTGATGAAACAGCTGTCTTACAACATATTACATAATCAAGTCATAAACCAAACTGGCCATGCTACAGGCTTTACCACCAGAGGAAATTGTAAAGTAAACATTATAGTTAATTAACAATGTACTGTTCTCACTGTGTCAGCTATTAATGAGGACAAATCTACACATTCTTAACAAAGTTAAGCTCAATCTACTGGGTAATTTCAGAGTTGAAGATTTTTGAGGAAAAGCAATGATATAGAATAACACTTTTAGAAACATCTCACCAAGTTTCAAACTCATTCACTTAGTACTTTTTGAGATATAAGTTTTTGACCAAAAATGAACATTTTTACACCTAATTTGCATATCACTCATGGAATCATGGTATGCTTAATATTTCTTTGTCCTATATACATTCCCATTAAATTTCAGCCCAATCTGCTCAGTAGTTTTGGAATTATAGATTTTTAACCAAAAAGACACATTTTTAGCCCTAATTTGCATATCACTGATGGAATCATCCCGTCATGGGCAAATATTACTTTACATCCCCTTAAGAATGTTCCCACCAAATTTCGCACCAATCTGCCCAGTAGTTTCTGAGTTTAAGTTTTTTGACCAAAAATCACATTTTTTGACCCAAATCACACATCTGTGATGCGATCATTTTGATTTGAACAATTTCCCAACTAGACACCCAAGGTAATAGACCCACCAAATATCATGGCAATCGGTTCAGCGGTTTTTGACTTTAAGTTGTTTACACACACACACACACACACACACACACACAGACAGACCGACAGACAGACAGACAGACAGACAGACGCTGGGCGATACCTATAGCACTACTGAACCTCAGTTCAGTTGTGCTAAAAATGGCAATAATTAGGCAATTAGAGCTCTAATTATTTAGAATAAGTTAAAACCATGATTCCAGGCACTGATTTCTGGATGTGGACCCATTTTGGGTGTGGAAACTGTAATTCTTTTACAGTGCACCATATTGATCATTACCAAATTATAAAACCCCTTTTAAAAACAACATGACCTTTTTATTAATAATACTTCAAACAAAAGATATTGTGATGATTGGGGATGCATTATATTGGAAATTCCGTTTTACATGTTATCATTCAGACATACACAGTGTACTCTTTATATTTCCCTACACTTGTATGTATATTGCCAATTACGTACAGGAATTGGTCAAGTTGATTACAATCTGATAAGAGAGAAGACTCAATTCGTTTTTCATTCACCATGTTTCGCATCTACATCACTGCATACTGTATTTGTCATTTGCATTCTATTATGTACATATAAATATGATATCAATTATCCTTGCAATTGGACAGAAAATTTTTCCAATCAAGGAGAAAGTTGATACCATACCTATGAACAAGACACCAAGGACAAACCAATTTGAGCACATAAATATATTGTGACTTCTGCTTGAATAGATTTTAATCAATTTTAGGAATCAATATACAGAATTCTTTTAGAGCTCTCTGGTTGTGTGCCATGCATTGTTGGTGAGCATGTCTTCTTTTGGTGTTTACAAACAACACTTTGGTACTAAAATGCAAAAATGTGATGGTTTTTCAATCATCATGTGTTATCCCAAGGTTTGTATTGGTTTTAGACTCTTGCACAAAATTGCTTCTGTTTCAATTGTGGCTCGGTAAAATTTCATTGTGTAGGGGACCCTGACTTGCACAGTGATTTGGATGACTGTTGACTTTTATTGAGCAACAAGGGACAGAAAGAGAAGCAAATCAGACCAGATCAAGATAAACCTTGTGATTACTCATGCTGCTTGAAAATCCCCAAAAAGCTTTGGATTTTAACTCTTGTTTGTAAATAGGCAAAACATATGGGCAATGAAGATATCGACTAGCACACAAACAATGTGCTTTAATTGTTGTTGTAAGATACAGTATGTTGTCCTGGCTTGTTATTATCAGACTGGCTGAATCAAATGGCATGTGATGGCGGCACTTGGGGTTTCATCTTACTAAGGTAGACACATCCTAAGATATTGTTGTTGAGACATGTTGATATAAGCTGTTGAATGGACATTGGTTAACGTTTAATCATAATCAGGGTAATGGTAGCATTACTGATGATGACACAGTCCCTCTATCACAGGACTTTGCTGATGACTTCCAAAATGTTGCAAATTTTGTAAATATTTTGGAACTTCCAGTGTTAGCACTTTCACTATCTTTATTACAGGATGATCTGCACAACAGAGCATAGATGTATTAGAGCACTACCCCCCCCCCACCCCCTCACCCACTAATTCTACATGTAACATTAATTTTAGTTTTGTGCCTAAATTAGTAAGCCTAAACATGGAATGCTGCTGTTGTACATACATCTTAGTCTTAATTTAGTACATGAAATGTATGGTTCCTCTGAGACTCTTTCCCTAATGCATGCCAATGCCTGTGTATAAAAATAAAAGGACTCTTCATACACACACAACATACTATAACTATTTTCTCAATGTATACATGTGGTTATAAAGAGCTTACTGCATGCACAAAAACAAATTTGTTTTTCTGGAGGAGAATTACCACTGACGATATACCACATAGATTCATTAATCTATCATCATCATTGTTGATGTGTTATTATCACTGAAATATTCTCAACTAAATTCTAAATTTAGCAATATAGTAATGATTTCAGATTACTGTCACAATGCAATCTCTAATTTCAATTCGAGACTTTATACTCATGATAATTTCCCATGGGGAATATGATATTTACATTTATATAAGAGCTATTAGCCTCATGATTTTAAGCTTGTCATTTGTAAGAACTAAAAAATATGAAAATAAGATTTTATATCTCTCTCTGATAATAAATGCTTTTGCAACTACTAATATTACTCTGTTGTAATTAGTATCAATAAGAATGAGACTCGTAAATAAACTGCTTAAAATTTTTCTGTTACATTGTTTAAGAAATTTGTATGTATTTCATCACTTGCATCATAATTGGGATAAATACCTCAATTATACCCCTTATATATAACCCTAAATTTCCACATCACATTCTAAATTGGTAGAAATACCCAAGATTGGATATTAAGGAGATAATTTGCATAAATTACATACTTCATAATAATTTCTATATTACATCCAGATTTATGAGAAATATCTTAGCTTGCATTTTCTTAGAGATAATTTGCATACATTATACGCCTTCTACATAGCCCAAATTTCCACATCACATTCTAAATTGGTAGAAATACCCAACATTGTATATTAAAGAGGTAATTTGGATAAATTATATACTTCATATATAGCCAATAATTTCCATATTACAGCCTCAATTATGAGAAAATACCTGCAAGCTTGCATATTATAGAGATAATTTGCATAAAATACAATCATACATATCCCCGAAGTTCACTGTTGCATCCTAAATTAGGAGATATACCTAAGCATGCATATGACACAGGTACTTTGCATAAAGTATATCTATCATACATATCCACTAATTGCCATATTATACCTGAATTTGGAAAATATCTAAGCTTGCATATTAAAGAGATAATTTGCATAAAATACAATCATACATATCCCCGAAGTTCACTGTTGCATCCTAAATTAGGAGATATACCTAAGCATGCATATTACACAGGTACTTTGCATAAAGTATATCCATCATACATATCCACTAATTTCCATATTATACCTAAATTTGGAAAATATCTAAGCTTGCATATTAAAAAGATAATTTGCATAAATTATACTGCTCTTACCTTATTATATCTTCCAAGGTAATGCTGCACAATATCAATCCTTGTAGATGTATTCAATTGGTTGATGGGCAATTCATGTGGTGGTGGTGACAAGTCTTGTAACACAGACAAGGACCTTGTTTGCTCAACTGTACTGATTATAAAGCGAACTGATGAGGATGGGTCTAATTCTAGCTCTGAGATCCTAGCTGGTAACCATTCAAGATGTAATGAACTGTCCACATCTGACAACTGTAAAATAGAAGAATGGAGACTTTTTGCTGTTGAAAAATCTGTGTGTGAATTATTTTACTTTAAGGCCTAACAAAAAATATTCTGTGGTTCCAATTACACTCAATTTTAGAACAGGTGGGGTAAGTAGATTTATATATATATATATATATATATATATTTTATATATATATATATATATATATATATATATATATATATATATATATATATATATATATATATATATATATATAGTGTCTAGTTCAGGTAGTTATGTTTTCCGTTGTGTTCCAAAAGTCTCTTCACAATTTTCGTGATTTTATTATTTATTCTTCAATATGTAAAAAAGAGTTTAGAGTCGGCATGAAAAACTACGTGGGGTTGGGTCACAGGAACCAAATAATTTTTTTTCTAGGCCTTTCTAGCAAATTGATGCTGTAGTAGATATAACTGCCATTCATTCAAAACATCAATACATTAAAATAACATTAATATTCCTGATTTTTGTGGTTGTCATGACAGTCTACATAACCAACAGAAATAGGAAATGATCATTGCCAGAAATTATTTCTAATCAAGCCATAGACTAGTAAAATTTTGTTTTATATTTTTTATGTTAAATCAGATCAAGACGAAATATTGTTTGGGATATGCAAGTTTTTCATACCATGAACATAATGTCATTAGGCCTATTAAAAAAATTGTTTGATTCTGGTTACCCAACCCCCACCTAGTTTTTCACACCAAGCCTAAATTTCTTTACATGTATTCAAGAGAAAAATAAAAAATAAAATCGAAAAAATGTTGAAGTCTCGTAAGAAACAGTGGATGTGCAAACTGACATCAACTTAAAAAGGCAATATAAAACTGTTCTTCCAATCTGTAATAGCTGTACATCTGATAAGAAGAAACCAATATCACAGAGACCACACGGAAAACAACTGAAAACATGACTACCTGAACTAGACACTAACATATAAAATATATATATAAAAAAATAAAAATAATAATCTACCTTCCCCACCTATTCTAAAATTGAGTTTCATCGGAATCACACAATTTTTTTTGTTAGGCCTTACAAGTAGATTTCTTTAAATCTAATTTTATGTTTTGAAAGAAGGCAGTATGCAGACAATCACATAGTATGCGATATTCTGTATAAAAATCGTTGCAAACTACATTGTGTGCATGCACTGACCTCAAATCACTCAAATCTCAAATTTATAGAAGAATACATTACTGCAATAAAAGCCTACAGAGTTTCAAAACTGAATTCAGACAGAAACACAATACACATTCACTGTATTCATATTTGAAGAGAAACATGTCCAAACAGCGTAGCCTGGCATTTATAGGACATCTTGTGCATTAGAAGAAACCATGTCTTGGAAGCGCAGTGAATTTAATAATTCTAACTATTATTTTTATCTCTGTCTCCATTAATTTTGTACTTTATAAACATGGTACATCTGCCTTTAGCTGTCATTTCACAAAATAAAAAGCATTTACTGCTAAGTAATTTCTTATTACCTGGCCGCAGGATATTTTGATTTCAAATGAGAAGAAACTATTTTTATCATATACAATGTACAAGTATGACACACGCAACAGAAAGAAAAATCAGACATTCTACATTTCTGAAGCCTTAAAGGAATACCATTGATTCTGATTCATATTGTAAGTGTCACATGTAAATTGTAAGTCTAGAAACGATATAAACATTCAGAATGAGAAGAAAAATTCAAATATATGCATTGATATCAAACTAATATGCACATCTGAATAATTATTAAAAATCAAGAAACTTACACACGCAAACAAATGTAATAATTGTATTTATAATGCATTGTTTTCTTACAGCTTTCAATGATTGGCTTAGCTTGTGTCACATGGCATGGACTAATGACTCAGATTAACTATGCATACATTAGGCGGAATTTCATTTCCTATTTTCCCTAGGGCACTATTTATGTAGGATGGGAGTCCTACCAGTCACTTTTCTTTGACTTTTGCAAAGAATCTGTGCATGATAATGTGTTGTGTTATAAAAATACTTATTGCCTGGCTTTATTCAGACACTAACAGACATCATATTACCCCAATGTGCTGTATGTTTATGTAGCAACTATTTTCCTTGGCTTTCAGCCTTGAGAAAAAGTTCCTGCACAACAGCCCTCAGGGTAATAGCCAGGTAATAAGTGTATAATTGTGATGATACACCAACACTTGTATCTATCTATTCAGGTATTACTCTTGGGCATAATCACCAATCGGACGTTAAAACTAATAATTGGTGACTAACTATTGTATTGCACTAAAATCTGTAAATTGGGATACAATTAAAAAATTTAAAAAAATAGTGATAATTATCTACAAATGCACAAATTCACAAAAATAGACACAAGATGCGAGGCAATGATGAGTGTAAAAGTATTAACACTATTCCATTGTCGTGAGGCCTCTGTTGACTGCTAATACGTTTCTCTGTGGGGAAATGTAATTTTAAATTTTTAATGAGTTGGATTTGCTTGAGGTGAGGGATTAACGAAGTGATTCATATTCGGACGTTAAAAACCATCCATGAACCGTGATGGGGGACCTTACCATCTTCTGAGAATTTGGGACAATTGTCTTAAGTCGCGCATGTGTCGTGACTTCAGAAAACACTAACAAAGCCATGGTGGATAACTGGGGAAAGCTTTGATGAGCTAATTAGATTAATATGCTTGTGGTGTTTGCTGTTGCACTTTCACTCAATATGCTCATCAAAGTACAGTCATGCAAAGACAACATCAATCTTTGATGAGCTAATTTAAAATTTTGTTGGTGCTATACGGAGTTAAATCCATTAACAAAGTGTTGGATTGTATGAGCATCCCAAATCTGATATCAGACATTGACTGATTTACCTTAATTAATATTAATATGACAAAACTTTTACTTTCCATTACATGTATAAAAATATATAACAATGTCATTTGAATGTTTGCCATTTCCCCTAAAAATTGATCTTTAAAATATTAAGACTTCTGAATCTCACATAAGTGGAATCTTCAGCTGTATAGACAACATCTTTTAAATTTTGTTAGGAAAGAAATATAAGAACATTTTTCCCCATCTTGCTTTTAGGTTACAAAATAGTTCTTATATACATACCAGTAACTTATTAATTGAACTTGTGTGTAATGTATACTACTGTGGGAGTGGTATTTGCACTGCGGGGCAATACTGAAAATACTGCATATATCTGCATGCAAATTAGCATGTTGTGGATTCATGTTCAATTACACAAAATCATGTCCATATATACATGTATTGTGTATGTTTACAATAGCTTGCTGTTTTGGATGTTGTGAAACATTATAAAACCCATGGCTCTTGAGTGCAAGTGTGGAGATTTGGATTATTTGCAATCAAGCTTGGGGTGTTTGCTGTTGCACTTTCACTCAATATGCTCATCAAAGTACAGTAATGTAAAGACAACATCAATCTGATTAAAATCTGATTTGTTGAAAGTGGCTAGATGTCTTCATTTATTTCTATCATTGTGTTGTGATGATTGTTTTGTCCTGGGGAAGGCAGTGATCACCCAGAAGAAAACAATCATAACAACACAATGGAAATAGAGGTAAATAAAGACATCTAGCTGCATGTAAGTAATTGGCCCAAAACTGCGTACTCATCGAAAATTAGGCCAACTACAACTTACAAGAGTATGACGTCACTCGTACTTGAGACTTACGAGCTCGTAACTCTGCCCGTACTTGGTCAGTTTTGGGCGAATTACATACCTCCTAGCTGCTTTCAACACATAAGATTGTAATCAGATTGAGACAACATATGCACTCGAGCAAATAGCCCAGCACAGGCTACAATAGCTCTCACCCATGATAAGATTCTGTCATGTGAAACCATGGTAAATAGAATCACAAATAAATTATGCTCACCTGATTTACTGCATCTATAATTATCAAGATCTGTTCTGACATTTCTGCTTTTTCTTTTAGTACTTTATGTAATAACTTTGTTGTTTCTTCAATGGAAAACTCATCTTTTACTTTAGCAAGCCTTTCATCTTCAAATTTAAAAAGAGATTTATATGTTATCAAAGTGAACAGAAAATAGTATGTATATGTATGTATGTATGTATGTATGTATGTACGTACGTATGTATGTATGTACATGTATGTATTATGTATGTATGTAGGAGTGCAAAAGTAACAAGTACATGTAATAGAGTCCTATCAATTAGTGTAATCCTTGACATTTCAAATTTTACAATGCTAGTCAAAAGTCATAGGCAAGAAAATTGAATAACTGAATAACTGAGTATTTATGTACATGTGTGTGTGTGTGTATGTATGTATGTACATGTATGTATGTATGTATGTATGTATTATGTATGTATTATGTATGTATGTATGTATGTACGTACGTACGTACGTACGTATGCATTATGTATGTATGTACGTACGTATGTATGTATGTATGTATGTATGTATGTATGTACGTACGTATGTATGTATGTATGTATGTGTGTATGTATGTAATGCTTTTTTCTCTCTTTACTTAAATACCTTGGTAGTTCTTTTCACTGGCCTCTATAAATATTTGATTCATTGCACTAGATATATGCCAATTCATTTTTCCTGGGTACCAGCACATGTATTGATTATAAAGCATTATTATGCACCATGCAGACATCATTATAACAGAATTTATCTAGTGTGATATATAACTCTTTTACAACCTACAATTTGATAATGTTTTGCATTGTTCATCCAAGAAAAACACTAATAACCAGAAGATCCCAGATAGACATTTTTGTTTTTCAATCCTGTATCATGCAAACATTTCTTCAAATATGATGGCTTTTTGATGTCAATCATACTGCATGATTATATTATATATTTTGTTACAATATAGACATGTTTTCATGCTGTTATATTACATTTTGGCACAATCCCTCTATGACTGTGATTTTGGTCTACACGATAGACATTTTTGGCTTTGCATTATTTTACCATTTGTTTATTTCCTGTTGTTTTGTGAATTCATGAATAATTAAGTGTCAGGGTGATATGGTCTGGACACATCCTTTTTGAACTTGCCCCCTTTCTGTGTACTTCCATAAGTCGGATCAGTAGACGTTTACACTCACTGAGCAATGTGCTAATTGGCAATTAGCCTGTGAGTTGGTTCTAGGATTAGCAATCTACTAAATAATGCAAAGCTGGTATACTCAGATATGACAGTGATAATAGTAGGAAATAGGAAAAAAACAGTGAGAGGAAACAATATTTAAAATTTTATTTGAAATATAGAGAAACTAATATTAGAAATCCGGAAAATCACGAGAACAAAATTGATTATTTGTCCTTTACCCTGTGGTTATATACGTTTTATGTGCCTTCTACATTGTACAATAAATAACCTATGTAATGGCTAAGTGATTAAGCCATGACACTAATACCAGCCAAGCAACACACATTATATATAATTGTGACACTGTATTGACTGTGATTGTAAATCAACTTTACTGTTACTTACCAAGGGTCAGAACAGTCTCATTGTATTTATGGGCTATTAGTGTCTGTCTGCTTTATAGGTACATTAAAGTAAATAAAATCACACAAAAGGAACAAAAAGCATTATAGTGAGTTGGCCTAACTATCCCACTTGCACAGATGTATATACATTTGTACTATGTTTGGCATTCACAATATAGCGCTATATCAATTACTTTACTATACATGGACCTGTATGCAAATGAGTGTATGATCACTCCCATGTGAAAGTACTTGTATTACAAAAATTAGCTTTTTTGGGATAACCATAATCATGTAATGATAACAGAATCCCATGACATATGAATGCCAGTGTAATAGGGCAATTTATCTGCTTAAGATGTTCTCTGCCACACGTTTACAAGCAGAAGGTGGCTGAGAAAATTGCAAATGCTTGTCCAAATCCCCCCTCCTCCCCAATTAAATCACTCTGGCACTTGGGCATCATATCATGGGGCTGTGTCATACAGCTTTGGAGAAGACAAAAGGGTACTCCGGGAATTAAAGGCATTTTTTTGAACTTATATATTACTTGCAGTGTCAGAGAAACATCAATTTGAAATTGTACCCTACCTAGAGATCTTTGCTGTGGTCCACACTGCCTTGTGGGAGTCAGCACAAATGTTTACATTATATGCAATGATTGAACAAGTAATATTCATAACCCCTTATAGCCTATTACCTTTATTTTCTTTGAGTGCAATTCCCCTAGAATTCAATTTGCTGAGAAAACAATCCAAACTAACTCACCATCTCTTGGTAATAGATATTTACAAAGCCTTTGTATAATATTATCTTCATAGATTGAGCTTGGGCATGATCCAACAAAGTGATAAAAAACATTCAAACCAGCCTAAATTTAGAAAAAAGATATGGAAATATCAAAGATATATAAACAGCAAATGTATATATTTCACATGCTTTTTGATTAAATCTGAAAGTTTCAAAAAAGCCTATTTTAAACAGTTCTCTCTAATGGTGATGGTAATTACCGTAGCTATTTTATCTTTTTCCATGCCTTTTTATGCTTACTGTATTCTTTAGTTTTCTTTTGAAATATAAAAAATTCTTATAAAAACAAAACAAAAATCAATGGAAGATGCAACATTATTCGATTAAAATATTTAACATTAATCAAAAGATGAAAATACACATATTGAGCACATTTTTGTAACAAAAACAAACAAAATATTTGGGTATGAATAAAAGAGTGTGCAGTATTTTCATAAGCACATGAGAATACTTTATTTTTACCAAAAGGCAAACTAGTAGGTTAAATGTAATTAGATCAACTAATGCTCACCCTTTCTGCCTCCAAAACTGTCTTTGCCATTACTGCCGACTTCCCTGTACCTGGGTTGCCAATGGCAACTAACAACCCACTGTTGCTGCTATGACCTTTCACAAATTTGACCATTTTATTTAACCTTTGACTTGACTGGCTACTTGGTCTATCATGGTTCATTTTACTTAAAGAGTCACTTTCATTTTCAGGTGGAGGAGAGTCAATCACAACTTTCACCCTAATATCATCTCTCTCACTGTCGTCTTCAGATTCACTGCTATTCCCATTCATCATCACATTCACTATATGGTTTGTCACATCTTCACTGTGAGACACGGTATCCTCGCTAGCAATGGTCGAGTTATCGCCTTTGGCAAATCGTAGAAGAGTCTTTATGATTCTCTCTCTACCAAATACCATACTGCCCTTTTGATTCATGTAATTACGATGCTGTTCATTTTCTATTTAAAAAAAGAGAGAGAGATAACACCAATTTGAATTTAATCATTCTAAAATGACAAAAGAATACAAATAAACAAAGAGTGAAGTGAAGGTATAAATCGTAACGATACTGTATAGGAACTAGACTAAGACAAACCTAGTCTGGAAGACCAGCCTGTTGTTCTAACCACTGTCTGGTCAAATGCCCCCAATCAGCACACATTCCTGTGCTCCCTCCCGCTGTGTTCATATAAACATGATTATGTTGATGGGACCCCACATCATATAGTTTAAAGGACTGTCAGTGGAGTCCTTGTTGGACATTGGACATAGTCAAAACAGTTGTACCAAATGAATATTTAATGAGCGATATTCACAGCCCTTTATTACTAGTGACATGCTCTGTTCGAGCTTTGCTCACCATGGGGGTGAACCATAATTAACACCTTTCGTCAGGGTCTTGACTATACTGTGAGTGAAGGTATAAATCGTAATGATACCGTATAGGAACTAGACTATGGCAAACCATGAACTTGAGAATATGTAAAAACAACTTTACATTGCTTTCAATCAAAATAAGAACGATGAACACATTTATCCACATGCTGATCCAGCTATATTGTTACCTATGCAATATACAAGTACACCATTATTTTAGTGTTGTTATGCATCTTAGTTGCTTGTACGTGTAAACATTGCCATGCAATACATGTATACACCCATTATTTCAGTGTTGCTATGGGCAGTATCTTAGTTGCTGTCATTTGTTTGATGAACATTTTCATTGTTGTCTTTTTTATATCATTTTGAGATAATAAAGCAACAGTTTAGCTTAGCTTGAGTATGCATCACTCTCACATCGATAATGCAAACAGAATACACTTTTTATTGACATACAGCAGGGACAAAATCATTGCCTTCATACTGAATACTGTCTGTGGTATTTCCTTTGATGGCTATCACGTTTCATATTGAATAATATCTGTTATAATTCCTTTGAAGGCTATCATACTTCATACTGAATAGTGTCTGTGATATTTCCTTTGAAGGCTACAGTTATACATTACCATGGCAACTATACGTTAATTGTCATATTATATATAGTGGTTAGATATGTACATACACAGAAATCTGATCATCAACACCTTTCCTATTTTGATAAATCGTCACTTTAACCCCAATGTTTGCATCCCATGGTTATGGATTAGTACTATCTTATCAGTGAATCAATAAGGTTTAAACAGGATACATCTTTTATTGATGACCAACCTTCTCTATGTTCCAGACAACTGTTTCCTCATTCCAAAGTTTAAAACTAATCTTTAAATTTAATATTTTAATAATGGTACACTAGCACTCACATAGTACAGGGTTCTGTCATTATTACATATGCTTATCCAAAACAGCAAAATTCCCTTAAAATCATTTTGTGCAATCATGCGATTGTGCGTACAATGAATGACTATATTAATTTGCATATCATTTGCATAAGGTATATGTTTTCAGTATTGCACTACAGTGCAAGTACCACTAATATGTATGTGTGTGCACGACTTATGGAAGCAATCACTGGTACATACATGTATGTAATACTATACATGTTATTAGAATATGTGATCTTTTTAACTTGGGTCACTTGATATATATAACTCAAATCAAAACTGATATCATGTAACACATCAAAGTAATATCTCCAGGCCATGGAAATTAAATAACAATGCCTTAGCTGCTCTTACATTAAAAGAAATTAAAAATGTACATATATGATGCTAGGATAATTCCATGGTAACCATTACATATATACAATGTAGTCTTAAGCAAACCTCAATATCAAGTTCAGTTAATAACTCGAAAGATGATGTAGTTCGTAAGGTACGCCATGACAGGGTGCCCTCACACATTGGTCAACGGGAGAGAGGATAGCGGCGTGACATGATTTATCTTACTGTCTAAACATGATGTGGATAGTAAAATCATGCACTGAATTCACCTTCTGAGCTTGATACAGAAATGTTTTATTTTACATCTGATACAGCTAAAATGGGGTTGGCTTGATGTTTCACTCATGGGACATTATGTTTTTGACACAAAGATATACATATTTTGACTCTAGACTAACAATAACTGAGACACAATAAACACAGTGGGATCTTTTGCCCAATCATATTGGACACATATAAGCATTGCTATTTTTCAACACTCACTACAGTAAAAACAGGTTTCTAATGAAAAGCATTACACGTGGACTTGATTTTAGTGGCTGGAATTGTTTATTTCCTAACTGATAATCAACTATTTCAACTTGACTACTTCTACATCCCCACTGTGCATGGCACCTATGTAATTGTTTCTTTTGCATTAGAAGTTGTCTTGGGGTGCGTATTAAATGTCATGTCACATGAGTGAAACACCAAGCCTACATCACTTCAGCTGTAAGTTGGATATGTTTTGCCAATTTCATTTTAAGTCTCAGTGAAATAAAGTTGTTTTATTTGACATAGATGCTTTGCTACAAGACATATTATATTCTATTTATCATAGAATATAGGTTTTCACAAACACCTGGTCAAGAAGAAAAAATGTATTTATGATGGGGGGGGGGGGGGTGGTACAGAACAAATGAATGATCCCATGGATTGTCCATCCATATTAAGATAATACAACTGTAATGACCTGGGACTGAAACATGGCCCTTTAAAGTCTTTACTAAAATGAAGCACAGTGTGTAACAGAGGTTGTAATAGATGATGACAGCCCGTCAATTTGTGATGGATTTAACTACTGACATGGGGTTGAACCACTATTAACACCTTGAGTCATGGGCTTGACTATAAGTGTGAAGCTAACATAGTACGGAACACGGTCCGTCGGGAACTAAACTAATATCAAACTTGCAAACTCAAACTTTCAGACTCAATATTATAAAATCTACTACTCTGCAATCAAGAACATTTGATGTCCATGTGCTCTATCATAAGTGTCAATGAATTTGCAGAGAAGCTTCCTTTTTAGCAGATACTTGAAGATTTGCAAGATCATAACATGATTCAGGTAGTTGACAAGTAGTCTGTTGTGGTTGTAAGAAAGTTCATTGAACTCTTACCATGTGATACTGTAAAGCAGAAACACTATGTACACTCTATTGTAAAATGACAAGTCACTAAATTCAATAACTACATAAATTACAAATTTGATATTAGTTTCATATTCGAGTATCAACATTCACTACGACATACTGTAAACATGGTACTAATAACTTATTTTTGCTTACTTTGTTGAAATACAAAAATGCCAAAAAAATAACTATTGACTAAAATGTCAAAAAAAAAATATATTAAAAAGTAAAAAATAGAAATAAATATTGACTAAAATGTTTTCATGTAAATGAATACTATACATCAGTCTGGCAATTAGCAATAATTACAAAATGTAGTCTGTGGAAATTTTTAGGTGAAGAATTTTCTAGTGGTAAAAATATCTGGGTTTACAGTATATGCCTCACCTTACAATATATTGTATAGTATTGCATTCAATTCATAACACCATGAATTAGTTTATTGCAAAGAAAGCACATCAATGCCTCTATTTCCTCTATCATTTGAGAAGTTTTTGGTATTAACAAGCTTCATGTTGAAGCGTTCTTTCAATTTTAGTCTAGTACAATAACTACTCAAAGATCGTTTTGCACTAAACAGATCAGTTCATGTAAAATGAACCTTGGAAATAAATTCTTTAAACTTGCCATTATTAAGTTCAAGAAAAATCCAACATATATTAAAAAAGTGATAAAAAAATCTGGTTTCACTGCACAAAGATTTTAAATAGACATCAAAATGATATCAATATTTTATAGTCATTTTCAATATGGCCACCAAATCCTGTATTAGTCTCTATGAGAAAATGACAAATTTCTGATTTCATTGAAAACAAAGACAATGAACCTTAAGTTTCTTTTATTATTTCATATGGTACAGGAACACGCTGTCACATGACAAAATTTGGAGCATGATGGATTCTTTGCATTAGCAGTTCAAGTGCAACTTTCCAGACTTGGTGAGCCAGCAAGTCGGGTGTCATAAAAATTGTTTGCATCTCTAAAGCTATATGCAATGTCACTGATAATGGGTCAGTAAAACTGATAACAACTGATATGACATTAGGGGCTTCACACTTAGATATTGAGCTTAGCTTTGCCTGATGTGTTATGTAATAGTGCTTTATCACATTTGTAAATATTGCCAACACACATTATTCAGTGATAAGAAAGATAAGAAACCCTACTTCCTTAGCTAATGGCTTGATTCTGTAATGGAGAATTGAAGAACATGTCCCCAAGGTGTATTTTTCTTAAACACAGTTGCTACAAATGTCACCATCAGGGCTGATCAATCTTCTAGTTATGCAGTATTTAGTATATGTCAAACTCTATATTCTATACTCCATCACTTTTTGATCACATTGTTTGATCTTTTGCCGTCTGATATACACGATATATCCATTAAAATGAAAACTAACACTGTGTCTAAAACAGTTTCATATAACTGTCATTCATATCTGAAATGAGTCATAATATTGTCATAGTTTTTTTTTTACATGTGTGTAAAGTGTAGTTAATTGATTTCTTACTTTCAGCCTGGCTAAGCAGATCTAGTACAAAGTTTGGTTAACTAGTACAATTTCAAAGTTATCATGAATTTATCTAATAAGTTTCCCATGCCATGCAGTTACTTACAGAACTGGAGACTACACCAAGTTATGAGGTGCTGATATCTGTTTGTGGCATTAATTTGCATTGCTTTTTGGTTATTTTTTTTTGTGTGTGTGTGTGTGTGTGTTTTTCTTCTTCTTTTTTCTTCTTTTTTTTTTTTTTTTTTTTTTTGGGGGGGGGTGGTTGGGGGAAGGGCATTTTTTAAATGCAGAACTGGGGGGCTGGGGGTGGGGTTGGGGTTGGTAGCACTAACACATTTTGAATTACTTACCTTCTTGGTCAGGACTTAGAGGATCTCTGCTGTGTGGATATTTCTTATCAATGGCAGTTTTAAAAAAGTTTAACACTTGTTGGCAAAAGTCTTCAAGTCCAGACAATTTCACCTACAATATTGTAACATGATAAGAGAATAAATGACACCGTATCACTTAAAAGGGAAAGGAAGCACACCTTGTGTATTCACTATGTGTAATAAGATAAATGAGACAAAATGCATTGGTTTCATTCACTTTCACTCATCAGTATGGAGTTGGCAATGATTCGAATTTAGGTAGAAGGGACATAGACGCCTTGCTCGGTAACTCCCTAACACACTGCTTGTATTGTTATACAATAAAAACACTCAACAATGCATGTAACAGAGGTTGCCAACCCTAACCCTGACTCTATCTCCCTAGTTGAAATAACAGATAGTCCACTGTTCTACTTAACACACAGTACTACTAATACTAATACTGTAAGATTTGTCAGATTTAGAATCTAGTTCTCACCTTCTCCTCTCCTGTGCTATCATCAACGCCTTCCACATGACATTGGTAGTTGTAAACTTGGTCAGCAAAGAGTTCTCTGATGTGTCTCTTTAATTCCTGGAAGGGACAAATGTTCAGAATTATAGAAAATATTGTATTAATAGGTACCTAAGGCTCAGAGCTTAGATGTTTTGAGCATAATTTTTGCTGCATATTTAAAAGTTATTCACAGTATTCTACCTATTGAAGCATGCTTTGCCATCATTTGTAATTGACTGAACTGAAAACTGATATTAAGATATCACTTATAAACAATCTGATGACTTTTTATAAGTATGAAAAATGTTGAGGGAAATCCCCACTATACAATCAACTGTTCTGACAATGCCAGAAGACAATTGTAATATACTAATAGAAGCCAATGTATTGAAATTGACATTATACTAGAATAGTAAAATCATGCTTTTATCATGTATTTCCACTTCAGTAAAAAGCTTATACACTATTAAGCTTGTGCCACTTTGAGTACTAGAAATGTAACAAATACATTGATAAGCTAAAATTTTTGACTGCAAACTGTCATTTTTTTTTGTTCACATTAACTTCTCACTTTTTTCTTTATCTTTGGCTCTTTAAAAAATTGTACTATAGTTTTACTGGAAAAATATGTGTTCTGTCCTTCTGATTAGCTGACCTGTCTGGTATATGTTGATTGCACTTTATCAGTGGTGTTAGGTTCTTGTTTTAAACAACAATACTAAAGACTAGATCTTTGCCAGTGGAGGAGAGATTCAAAAAGTGTGGAAGAGCGCCCTCATAATTCATTGCATTTCTACTTTTGTTTTTATGCAAAAAATTATTTGTTGCATGACTTCATGTAATAAATTTCAATAACTTTTTAAACCTCTTTTGTTTATTTTGGTCACATAACTGAGAAACATTAGTTTCTCAAATGGCAAAAAAAAAATTTTTAAATATTGCTTGCTGTGCAAACACCTTCATGATCTACATTATTGAGACAAAAACAATATCAGATCAAATCATCAACACTGATAAAACACATTACATTTCTATCAAAAGTAAATTTTACTTTACAACTCAGAAATTATTTAGAGTTCTACTATGAAACTGTTCACTGGGAACTGTTTTCTTTTCTCACTACTACCTTTCTGAGACTGTGTTCTTGTTCTTTAATAATAGGTGAAATTATATGCTATTGTTTCTACGTTCTAACCTTTAGTGTAATCTTAGGGTGACCGTACTGAATTCTGTGTTTCTCATTACATGATGGACCTTATAGTTCTTCAATCTGGTGACATTAATTTTTTGAATGATGCCCTCTATGGCAGGATTAGAGAAAATCACAACATCATGACAACCTTATGGCCAACAACATCACTGATTGTCCAATGACAATCTTGTGGCAAACAACATCACTGATCGTCATGACAACCTTATGGCCAACAACATCACTGATTGTCATGACAACCTTATGGCCAACAATATAGCTGATAGTACAATGACAACCTTATGGCCAACAGCATCACTGATTGTCATGACAACCTTATGGCCAACAACATCACTGATTGTCATGACAACCATATGGCCAACAAACACATATTTGAGCAAAAGTTATCGTTTATTGCTGACATTTCAAATAAAGCAAATGGTTCAAAGTTTCCTTTTTTATTTTTTTTATTTTTTTGTTTTCGTAAATGTTTAACTCACTGACCGAGTAATCATTTTTATGGTGTCACAGTAAGAAACACAAAATTACATATGAGCACCTTTATCAGTGGAGCTATAAGGATTACATAGGATTATTCTTTTTTTCTAGACCAACTTTTGCTATAGCTTTGTCAGACAACTGGTTTTCTCACTGTAATTATAATACATGTACTATAAATCTGAACTAAATTTGAACCTACAGGTCTCACTCACTATCATATGGTGAAATGCTCCTTGAGGGTACTTTACAACAGAACCATTCAATTTCATATGATATGTGTTGAGTTGTTTGCCGATACCGATACTTTCCTTTCAAAAAAAATAAATCAACACTGTAAGACCACTATCACTTTCAATAAAGGCGGCCATGATGTCAACTTCTCAAATGTCACTATACAAAAACACAACGTCTGTTGTGTCAACAAGTCATTTACACTTCAGACAAGCACACCTGCAATGTTATACAACAAAGGACCAACGCTGGGTAAATACACCATGACATTTACACAATCTCACTTCTAAGCAGAAGTGGTCTATAATGGAGATTTTTTAAAGACACAGTTCAAATTAAGATGATACATTTCAATAGTGTGAAAACAATTCTCTGGTAGAAATAGAGCCGTAGAAAAATGAAAGAATGGTCCAATGTAATCTGTATGGCTCCACCCAGGCCTATTATTTGACATTAGGTCACAGGTAAATTTCTATGCAAATGTCCACATGATAGCAACTAAAGTCACAACAAAAGTGTACCACCAAAATTATGTCACAGCATAAATACAGTATATGCAAAATTTGCCAACTTGAAAGTAAATGCAGATTACATGTAAACAGTTGAAATCAGAATTGTGTCAATATTCTGAACTATTATTTTACAACAAATATCAAATAAATAAAGGTATGCCGGGATATAAGATTATAACAAACATGTTTTCCCCCTATTTTCTACAACCAACAGATTTTATCTGAAATTCACAACTTATACACAATTTTTGTAATTATTTTTGTAGAAAATTTCTTTATTTATTTACTGATACTTCTTCTTTGTATTCCAACTCAAAGAGTAGAGTCCAAACTGCACAGTGTCACTAATTCCCTACTTACAGCATTGTCAAATTAATCAAATCCTGTTTAGGTATTCAAATGCAGACTACAGTGGTATGACGCAGACCAAAGAAAAACCTCATTCCCTAACAATTCTGGTTTTGCTGCACAAATGATTGAATGTCACTTTGTTAAAGATATATGTACTTCCACAGATAACAGATACATATATATAACTACATTTGTATACATGTAAGTTTAAAGCTGTACTTCAGCTGTGATTAAAATATCTTTTTTAAACTGTTTTGTTTAATAGTTGTAATGACTTGCTCTCCATAATATGTACACCATGAGATGTATTGAATCACCACCTGTGGGTAAACAACACATGTGTAGCAGAACACAGTATATGGTGTAAACTGTCTGTGTACTAATATATCAAATCAAATTGATTTATGGATCCACCCAAAAAAAATCAGTACTCCAATGAATCCAGATTTCAACTTATTACTACCTGTATACCACTAACAGATAAAACAAATCTGTAACCAATATGTACATCACTGGCTGGGTATTTGAACTATTTTCAGTATATATACTGTTGTTTACCTGGTCAAAATATAACACCCCAGTTACAGCTAGTACAGGTTTAAAGAAATATGAAATTTCAAGAAATTACAATTTTCTGCACTTAATGTTCAGTCAAGTCATTCTTATTATTTGTAGCACTACTATGTTAGTCTCATCACCTGTACAATTTTATAATTTCAGTGTGATCACAGAAATTTACTTTTTTAAAATCTGAAAACACGTACACTGGCACCATGTGTAAACACAAAATACATTTGGTACAGCACACATTACATGTACATTGTATATTATAAAGCGATCATGCTGACACAGTAATTTCAGTTTACAATCAAACCGGATGTCACCATGGTAACAACAGCAAAATAGCAGTTGAAAGATCAAACAGGTCAGTCCTGTGAAGAATAGGTTTTATTGTAACGTGTACAGACAGTCTCAAATAATATAACACAATAAAAAGCTTTTTACATATCTTTTCTAGGATAGCTTCACTGGGCAACGACAGCATAGAGATCAAGGGTTGCTTCATTCACATGACAGTATGTAGTGCACTTAGTTTAACCATTTTATCCTTTTATTTGTTACCGTTGACACAGTTTGACAGACGGGGGATATAAATTACAAGACTACTTCATATTACAGAGACTTCATTGTTAAAGGGATTTGTGTCTATGGTGGGTTGTTTTCAGCACCTTGGAGCTCATAGTCAATAATTTGACTACTGTCTGATTCAAGTAGATTTATTTGTTAAGGGTTCTCACCATTATAGATCATAGACCCTATACAGTGAGAGGTATGTGTACTAAACATAATTCATGTATGTTTTTTACAGTTCCCTTCCTCTTCCTTTTAAATCTAACAATTAACCCCCACTCCACCCCACCCCCACACACGCATGCACACACTCATACATATACATGTACCCCTAACTCAGCCTCAGAGTCCAAAATACGTTGACCTTTTCCAAGGCATAATGACCCACCATTAAAGTTAGGTTTTTGACAAATTTGTTCTCATTTTCACCATATAAAGTAAACTGGAATTTCATAAGTGTCTGATGTTGGCTGGAATTTCAAGCCATGAACTATCGCTGGTTCATAGGTCTCTGTGGTTAGCTGGAATTTCCAGCCACAGACCTTAAAAATCACCCATATTATGCACAAAGTGGTGAAGAAAAATAGCCTATTTCCACTTTTTTGTGCATATAATGACCATGAAATTGACCATTTGGAATGGTTAATGTATTTTGGACTCAGTTGGCCCCTACATATACATGTACATGCATATCCCTACACACACCTCTACACACACATACACATCCCTTTACACACACATCTCTCTATATATATACACATACACACACACACACACACACACACACACACACACACACACACACACACACACACACACACATCTTATTTATTTATTATTCTATTTAAAAAGCCTATGAATACATTTAATAACACCAGTATATTATACCCGAGCCTTGATTCTATGTTGTAGTTGATTTGGGCTGAATGTTGTATTGTGGGTAATATAGAATCCTAGCTAGCCAATGTACAATGTACTTCACACACTCCATATTTGTAGTGGAAAGTCCATGCACTGACATTTCACTGAACTCAAACTATTTCACATTACATGTAAGCCAATATTAGTAAATGAAGCCAAGAAAACCACAAATGACTAATTTCCGTCTTTTTATGCCTCCAGTACAGTTGTTATTGTATGTTAGCGATATGAAATGTAATACTTGGCTGGAATTCGAACTCGTTTACATTACTAATTAATACCTCCATTATATGTTATTGCATAGTGGGGATATTATAATGTAGCAGTCTGGCATTCTATTATGCATGTTATTTCGTACAGTGGTGACATACAATGTAATAGCTGGCTGAATTTCTAACTAGTTTTACATGTTTAATTAATATACCATGTTGTATTGACTTTAGCTTACATTTATAATTCAATACGTTAACACATACCAGTATATCAATAACACAATATTCTTTACAGAGAGTGTGGCAAGGGGTATTTTACTAAATTCATTATCAATTTATCACCTTTTCCATTTTTCATAAACTGGAAAATTTTCAAAAGAATATTTTGTTTCATTAACTTGTTTCTTTGATTCATTTCATTTATGAAAGTCTGAGTTGTAAAACTATTACGTGTTTCTTGAACATTTTTATAATTAGACTTAACTGAGAATGTTTCATAATTCAAAGTTATTTTTCAGATAGTAAATTTTATATTATGGAAAGCAAAACTTTATATATACACCAAAATGGTTATTTGCATATATATATATATATATATATGGGAATGTCACTCCAGGAAGTTATTTTCAAAATCTTTGGCCTCTGGTGAGTCACTTTATGATTTCATATCAAAGAAATGTCACCCGATTGCTGAAAAATGCCAAATTGAAACTTTTTTCACCTACATTGTTCTAGCAGTTGTACACATGTATGGTTCTTAGCAGATATGAATATGTGTTCGATGAACACTAAATATTCATGACTCCTAAGTGCTTATTATCTTCATATAAAGTCGGATGTGAAATTATGAAATGACTCTCCAGAACCCGAATTCGAAGTTTATGTAAATACCGTTATTTCATGGACTGTTCCTCCCTTAAGATATAATTGTCTATGTACAATATATTTATCAAAAATTGTCATTTTAAGCCCCTTTAAATGGATTACATAGAAATGGTTACAAAAGTACACTATTATCACTTTTGTGAATTGAGATTTTCAATAATTCTACCAACAGCTACTAAAAGCTAGTATAAGACCTAAAAGATCTGTTGTTGGGCTCATTTCTTTAAAGGTCAGATTAGGATTCAAATTTAGGTCAGAAAAACAGTCTGGCAGGGATATCGGAAAAAGCTGGAAGTTGGTCCTGAAGAAAAGAATAATCCTATGTATTCCTTATTGCTCCTGACAACTGATGAATTAACACTGTGATGACTGATACAAGAACCACATCAAATGAATCCTTGAAGTTATGGCTCCATTGATAAAAAAGCAATAATGAAAGAACATAGCATTGAATAAAAAGGTCCTAAAATTGTTCACAACACATGTACATTGTAGCGAGTGATTAATTAAGAACACAATAACAAATCTGTTGGTTTATCTTCTCGTCAGTGCAGTAAGGTCGTATCTACTATGCAATTGTATACGCAGATACGATCTTACTGCACTGACGCGACGATATATCGAGTACCATACACATGAAAATTTCAGAACTCACCTTGAGTTGTGCTTTTGGCAATTCATCTTCGTCTAGAAATTTCTTGATGTGCTCCGTCGGCAAACCAGATATATAGCCTGGATCCCTCAGAAGGAATGCTGCATTGGGATTATGACTACGGAGAGCTCCATGTAGTATTTCCATGTGGGTCATTGACAGATTGGGAACCCATTCATACTGATGGATAATATCTAAAGGAACCTCTCTGGAAGTGGGAATCCATCCATATCTAGGAATGATGATGTGAAACATATAGAAGTAAATCTTTAATTTGGAAAGAATAACTTCTATTGTATGGTCAAGTTCTGTCAAGTTCCAATAAGAATTATTATTGATCAATCCAAGACGAACGATAAACACTTAGGTATTCATGTTTGTCTTTTCCCTACATTTGTGCATGTGTGTATGTATGTATGTATGTATGTATGTATGTATGTATGTGTGTGTGTATGTATGTATGTATGTATGTATGTATGTGTGTGTGTGTGTGTGTGTGTGTGTGTGTGTGTGTGTGTATGTATGTATGTGTGTGTGTGTGTGTGTGTGTGTGTGTGTGTGTGTGTGTGTGTCTGTCAGTTGGTCTGTCTTTCTGTCTGTCTGTCTTTCTGACTGTCTGTGTGTGTGCATGTCTCTGTCTGTCTGTCTGTATGTCGGTCGGTCTGTCTGTGTGCATGTGTGTGTGTGCACATGTATGTATGTATGTATATAAAAAATTATGTATGTATGTATGTATGTATGTATGTATGTATGTATGTACATGTATGTGTGTATGTATGTATGTATGCTAATGAATGAATGAATGAATGAATGAATGAATCAGTCAGTCAGTCAGTCAACAAGTCAGTCAATGTGAGTGAGTGAGTGAGTGAGTGAGTGAGTGAGTGAGTGAGTGAATGAGTGAGTTTACACTCTTGCTGATTTTCATTTTCATTTCTTGTGCATATACTGGAAAATTTTTCAAAATGTTGAAGGTGTCCAATCATGGAAGAAGGCGGCTCCAGGTACATTGTATATGAAACCTTGCTAGCAAGAAAACACTTGCACTAAATATCACCTGAACACTTACCTGTCACCCAACATAGCCAGAAAGAATGCTTCGCCATCTGTTTCGTCATGGCAACGGTCAATTTCTTCAAGACAAGTAGTGATTGTATCTTCAGTAGTAGAGTCCTTAGGAACTCCCCATCGTAAATCACATTCTATGAGTTGTAGGTTACGAGACTCACACCACTCTTTTAGTTCTGGAAAAACCTGGAAACACGGAAAAGATGAAAATGACTTCCATAAACAGGTTCAATGAAATAAAAATAGTAATTTTCTCTTTATTCAATTAGGTACGAACTATAAATTTTAACTTTTCAAAGTAGAACTTTGAATTCCTCAAAGGATGATTTGAGATGAATTCAATTGTTCAGAGTTATTCGGTATGGAGGGAAACTTAGTAAAAGATTTGGAGAAATGAATGACATACTTTTGTACCCATTGACATGATACTTTTAGGGTAGACTCCTGAAACTAATTTCCCTGAGAATTAAAGTTCTTGAAAGCCATCCAAACTTTGCTGGCCCACTGCAAAGCTTGTTCCTGATGTTTTTGAAGGCCTTTGGAAGTTTGTTATCTTGTTTTCAATGAAAATTATAATTTCTGATCTTCCCACAACATTCACACAGTATTCAGCAGTCATTTAATGCATTCTGAAATGGTTTGATTTAATATCATTTTAATCTTAATATTTTATTTTTAAAAAGTATGTGGTTACCCCAGGTTGGTTTTTTTCTTGATTTTAACTGAGAATGTGTTTGAGTTTTCTTGAACAAGTAACAGCAAAAATATAAGATTTTATATCTAAGGCACAATACTACATCATCTAGCACACTAAATCTCTATATGTGAGCAAGAAGTCACTGATACCTCGGACAACTTCTAGTTGTCTGAGCTGATACTGATAATTTTGGTCTGTGTGGAACAAGTAACAAGATGTCACATAGTGATCATGCCAGTTGGTGTCAGGCTTAAATGGGAAGGATTCCTTGTCAGTTCACGATGTTTTCAATAAAAACAGGATGTGAAACAAGACAAATGTGTTAGTTTCATTCACTTTTAATTATCAGTATGGAACTGGCATCGATACAAATTTAGGCAGAAGTGATGTAAAAATGTACAGGATATGATTGGAAACTTCCCTTAAATGCTTTTTGGACTTTTTCTATTATTACTTCAATTGTATAACAGTACAAGCAGTACACACAGTTTAGTTCCTTATAAAGGTCTATACATGTACATCACTTCCACCTAAGTACAGACAGATGCCAGCTAAATACTGATACATGTATTAGTGGAAGGGAATGAAACCAAGGTATTTTATCTTATTTACAATCTAACTGTTTATCAAAAATAATGAATTCACAAGGTATCCATCCCCTTAAAGGCAACTGCAGTTTATTGTTTTTAACAACTAGAGCATGCAATGAGAACAGCTGTTCATGGTATGTTCTGTAACTCAGCTACACGTTGGCACTTGTTTTAATTAAAGCCAGTGTTTGAAATACTAAAATACATAACACACACTATTAAAGCTAAGTCAATACTCTGTGAGGGTGTTGGATAAATACTAGTATGCGGTACATCTCTAAAAGATTTGAAACTATCAGAACACTAGTGCTCTTCCAATTTATTGGTATACCCCCCCCCCAAAAAAAAAAAATACATATATATATATTATACATGATCATCGTATGTTTGTTTATGTGTGTAAATGAAATTCTTGGTGAGAACTCTGCCAAATACTGTAGTACACACACTTCAACATGTTGCAATATTGTTGGGATGAAATAAGTTTAATTTCAATATTAAACAAAAAAATCCAACACCATAAAGGTACTGACTGCACATCTTAATTCTGACAATCTTAAATTCAAAGCTTACACTTTTAAAACTAACAAATTTACCTTTTTAACAAGTATTTCTCTTTCAGAGAAGAAATCAGCGAATGTGGAGGAAACGAATATTCTGACAACCCTGCCACCGGTAGACACACTTTGTTTAGTTTTGTTACGTCTTGGCATATATCCACTGTGTTGTTGTCTTCCTATTCTAGACCAACATATATGTACTATGTCTTCAGCTTCCTCCACTGTCAGCATTTCACCATCTTGCCATTCTACTTTCAATGCAGCTTCTTCTTCAGCTGTGAAGGAAGAGAAAAAAAAAAACATGCTTAGGCCATAGAAATATAATATTATGATTATGGGTAAAAAAAATTCATAGGCCACATAAAAAGTACTAAATATTACACAATGTATGGTTTTGGGGTAGAAAATTTCTTTGGCCATATAGAAATAATATTATGGTTATGTGAAAAAAATTCATATATTTGACCACATAAAAAGTAATAATTATGAGAAAACATTGTTAGGCCACATACATTTCTAAAAGTTACTTTATGATTATAGGGAAAACATTTTAGGCCACATAGAAATAATATTATGGTTCTCATTACAACTAGCTTTCAAAATAGACTATAGTTTATATATGTATTGTTAAATTTTGATATAATAGTTTTATGCTTTGCTTCATTTCTCTTATTTTTTTAAAAACTTTCTGAGTATGATTCATGTCATTTTATAGCCAGAATAAATTTTTCTCAAACTAGGCCAACAAAATGAAAGTTCATGCAGGATATTTCGGGTGAAATTTACGTGAATTTTTTATAAGAGCATAAATTTCTTTCAAAATGGCATTGTAGTTCCATGTATTCAGTCATTAGGTACATGTATATCATGACCTTGCATAGCTATACATTGTACATGTCAATGCTTTTGTCTGTACATTGCTGCATTGGTATTTTAATTGCAACATCAAGCAATTAAAATATCTCTCTGTAACAAAAAAAACCCCACAATACTAAATACAGTCATAGAGTAAACAATGGAATGTAATATCGATAATGTACAGCATAGATATTGTAATTAACTTTGGAAGTGAAATAGCTGTAAATACCCTTTACATGTAGTTTAGCTGTAAATATATCCAGACAAGTACAGTGTATTATATCCCACACAACTATTTTGGCACTCAATTTAACTGTTACACTTGATAACAAAAGACTTGACATGTTAAACTTTGGTTGATTGATGACAATGGTGAAATTTATGGACCATTCTTTTGTTGATAACTCACTCAAATTCAAAGGTGTACATGTACATGTATAGTCAAACAAGACTTCATAGTTGCTAGGTTTTCTCACCAGTAGATAAATCCTCATTGTTTCTGGTAATCATAATCTTGGTAGATACAGGACGGTAGCTGCCTTTGATGTGATATCCTGGGTTCTAACCCCCACATTAGTGCTTTAGTTGATTTGAGCTAACCCAAAACTCAGAGCTGCGGATACTAATAGTCCAATCAACAACAGCTTTATTTATAGGCAATGAATTTGGACTATCGGTGATAATGTATTTTGGTGTATAATGGGGTTGTCTTCTAAAAATTTGAATGTTCTAAAATGGGTATTGGTTTTTGGTCAAAATGGGTCTAAAATGGGGTCTTGGGTTGACAGCATTGGCTGCACATGGCCCCCTACCAGGCCTGGCCAGTTGATACCCCCCCCCCCCCCCCCAACCTACATGTAGGTTTACAGCACACATACTGAGCTCAGATGAAACGTATAAATGTCCTTAGTTGTGAAAATAACTTATAGCCATATCAGAAAGTGTATCACCCTACATTGTATATGTACTTCAAACCACTAATTTTCATTTTTTCAAAAACATTATTTTAACATCAATGTCAAACAAACCAGTCTCATGAGATCACAGAGATACATACAGTGGCCATATGGATATCAAATGGTTATTTATTTTGATTTTTTTAAACAAGTTAATCATGATTTTCTACTTGACAAAACAATGTAAAATAGCATTATACTTTAAGTCTGTGTTTGTAATTGAATAAGTTGTAAAAAGTTAAAAACTATTAACTATATCAGTTGCAATTGACTGAATTCAAAACACATATTGAGATACTTACAAAACAATTTAATATCAATTCTGCATATTTATATGTCTAGGATATCCCTACTATGCAATCAATAATTCTAACAATGCCAGAAGACAATTGTAACGTCAGAGAAGGCATACATGCACTGGTGTTATATAACATGAATAGTTTAATAAAAGGTTTTCTCTAAATGTTTTCATTTGAGTAAAAATCTTATGACTTGAGCTTAAATTGTAAATGTTCTTGTCTCTTCTCCAACCTACAACACAAACAATCTAACTCTCCTATATACATCATTTTATTTTGAGCAATCAATTCTTTCATGATTATTCACATGCTGTAACTTCCATTTTAATCTACTTTCACTATTTTGTCTTCTATTGATCTGTTCTTTACATTTTTTTAAATCTGCTTTTACTATTATTGGGTGATTAAATTGATTCGGTTTCAATTAAACAGTCTTGCATTTTAAGACTGTATTAAAGTTATACCACAACAAAATTTGGCACCTCTTAATACCACTTTGGGGGTTTGTTGTTTTAGACTTTACTCCCTAAATGTACATCTAGCAATGATGATGTCATGCAATACAAGAGCAGATGGGGTCTAGATGTATTTGACACTGTGAATAATTGTGTGCCTATTTGGTGGCATTGTCAAAGTAAACTATTATAAAACTTTGCCGCTGTGTAGGCAATGTTGTGACTACTATAGCTAAATCTATGTCAATGTATCAGGATAAGTTCAGTAATGTATCAATATGTTGTACTACTTCATTGTTCATACTTCAATTTTAAAAACTAAATTTTCAACATCACAAGCAAAGTTTCTTGCATACACCTGGATTACTTATCATAAGTATCTTTAATACATATTACTGTACTGAATTTTTATCCATCTTATGTCATCTTTCTCCTTATTTTAATAGACGAATCACGCTGTAGATTATTCAGTTTCAGATAAAAGAGGTTATCTTTGAAAACACTTCCAATTTCATCATCCCTTAGACTCTTAACAACATATACAAACCATGTAATCAAAACATTTGCTTGGTTAGTCACAGGTATTTCAATATTTATAACAAGCTTGGCTGGTTACGCTGACAAAGCCATTCTTTACATAGCAAAAATCAATATTCAACAGCCTGAGGTAGCTAAGTGAGCCCCTTAAGTGATGATCTTATGACCTTGAATCAATTGTGTTCTTCACAACATTGTCTTGCCTGCAGTATTCTAAATCCACAAATAGTATCTATCCCATAAATCTTGCTTGCCAATTCCCATATTTCATACTTGTATACTGCCCCTTTCATGTCAATGGCCACTGGCTTTGTTTGATACTTACAACCATGCAGAAACCAATAAAAAAAACTGTACACTTTAGATTGCAAGATTGCTATTTCTTGCTACATTTTGTCTAAAGGAATTTTAATCTACAACTTATTACCTTTTGTAACTGCAGACACGTTGGCACCATTGTGTTTTGATGTCTGCATTTTATGTCTGCATGTTGGCAAGTTAGTTCATTTCATGTCAAAATGTTGCAAAAAAACTATCTCAATTCAATCTTGCTATCGTAAACTTTGAAGTGTAGCAGGTAGTTTCTTATTGGTTTCTGCATGGTTATATCAAACAGAGCCAGTGAACACTGACATGAAATGTGCAGCAAATCCAGACAAAATGCTGTAAAAAATGATCTCAAAACACTTTTAAAATCCTTTCTGAGGTATTGACAAAAGGTTTTGATAGGTGGAAGATTGGTACAAAGTCAATCCGAAGTCACTTTACTGGAATTTCCAACAATGAGTTTTAGAGGCATCCTACAGGCACAGACATGGAGATCGAGAGACCTCAACTACATGTACGTCTATGCTAGAGGCAACTATATTAATAAAATACATTTACAATGTACAGCTATCGACTTACAAGACTCCATAGTGACCCCATCCTAAATCTCTTCAAACTTAAAAGTTTTAAAAAGGTAGTCAATATAATATGAAATATTAAGTACTGTACTATGTTCCCATTGAACATTTTGTTCAGAAATTAAATATTTTTTGTGTGCAATTCAGAAAACCTCACTGTTTTTTCCTTATCAGTTTTTTTTTTCAATTGATTGGTTGATTGATTAATTTTATTTGGCAAATACATGTAACATATGTCTTTGCCAAGGATAACACAAACAAGCTGAAAAAAAATTTCCATGTTATGATGTTGGTCCTCTAATATATGAGTTACATGTATATGAATTAGCAAGAATTCAGCATGACCAAAAGTAGGCAGGCATTACATTTATGATTTTTGTATCGCTTTTAAGAATTATCATAGGCTGTAAACCGGCCACTACTCTTAAAAGGGAAAAACATGGTTCTTGTTTTTTATCTCTCTTTGTACAAAATGTATAAAGACGATAGGTATTACATTGCAGAATCTAGAGTTATGTCTTAGCACAACCTTATAATCGCTAATCTGATATGCAAAAGTTAAGTCTGTATCTAGATTAGATTTGTGAAATGGAGACATGCCATTAGTCCGAAATGAACTACATGTACCTGTATATTGCTATAGATTAGATGTGGCAAAATTCTAGTGTTAGGGTAGGATTACCTGGGTGATTATCAGACTATATAGCTTAGTTAGAGAGCTTTATGACAGCTTTACTGTATTCATGTATACATGAACAGGTGATTCATTGAAGTAATAATAGAGCAGATATACAATAGGGCTTTGATTCATTTCGGCTGTCATGTATGGGGATAAAGCTTTGGGGAGGCAGTGACAACAAGACGATCTGACTTGTTTGATTTTAAGATCACTGCCTATATGAAAAAGAAATAGTCTCAAAGAAATTTTGACAAATGAAGTGAAAGCCATATATAGAGTTCACTTTATATCGGTTGTGTATTTCGTATGAATTGCCTGTAAATACTAAACTTTGGATGTAAATGGTATTATTAGATGTAAGTCGCAAAAAATGTAGAATTTAGAACCACTGTTAGTGTTTATACCCATGATTGAATAATGACCCCCCCCCCCCTCCACTCGCACCCATACGCCCCCACCAAATTCCAAACATTTTCACAGAAGCTTAATAATACAGTAGTCCTGTCCTGTGAAATGTTAAATCAGTTCAAAATCAAATCACATCAGTTCTCCTGTCCCAACATGAATTAAATTACTTTTGAACCAAGATATTCTAATTCAATTGGATTCAAAACCACCTCAAGTGGCTGGTTTTGAACAGATTCGAAGTAAATTAGTGCGAAATTTGTTTATTGATTCTAATCCACTTTTTCAAATTTATCATGGTATGGTGAACGAAAACAGTTTCAATTGATTTTGAATCAATTCAGATAGAGACAGGTTATCATGAATCTTCAAGTACTATTTGTGAAAAAACTATTTACATTAAAGTATAAATCAGAAATGTATTGGCAGATTACTTGTCATTTCTGGTTGGCAAGTTTTATATATCAATATTTACTAGAGTACAGTAGTCATTCTCATAGCTGTCAGCAGAACAAATCAATTACATCAAATTGGACTTTTAGATTGTAAACAATGTGGTGAAACCTTGTAAATGGTTGCCTCTGTTTGCAAGTTATACCCTTACATAATCAAAGCTATGCTGGTCTGGTATAACAACATTGAAAAACACTCATGTGTGTGCTTCTGAAACTACAAAAATATTTGGACATTTATAAGCTAAGGCCTAAAAAAATTGTTTGGTTCCAGTTACCAGACCCCATCTATTTTGTTAATACTGACCCTAACTGTTTTTACTTATTCAAGAAAAAATGATAAAATCGCAAAAATTGTGAAGTCTCGCAAGAAATAGTGGATGCTGAAACTAACATCAACTTAAAAAAACAACATAAAACTGTTCTTCCAGTCTGTAATGGCAGTACTGTACATCTGATGAAAAGAAACCAATAACACAGAGACCATTTTGAAAACAACGACAAACACAATTACCTGAACTAGACACTCACATATGAAAAATATATTTTAAAAATATATATATATGTAATCAACCTACCCCACAAATTCTAAAATTGACCATAAATGGAACCACATAATTTGTTTAGGCCTAATCATTACTCAGTTCACTGCCAATGCTAAGTAAATGTTAAAACAACTGTTTAAATGTTGACTCAGTGTTATTTACTTAGAAGTAATTACACTGCAATATGATTGTAAAAGTGTCTGTCTCACCATGACAACAGCTAACTGGTTTTTGCCAAGAACTGACAAATTAAAGAACCCGTTCAGATTTAGGGGTTAAATTTTAGGCATAAAAAAAAGGTTGTCTGTATAAAAAAAAAAGTTGGCCCTGAACATAAGAATAATCCTATATAATCACTATGCATGGCTCCAAGGATAAAATAACACTAATTTGATTCAATTTCAAGGACCAGAGATTGAAAAGCATGGATGTGTTAAATTTCTAGATCAGAATTATGACAGCTGTTGGATCTGGGTTAAATTTGTGTCTAAAAAGCAACTATTTTAAAATATAGAAAAAACTGTCCTGGACGGGAAAATTATACTATATGTCTGTAGGGCCCTACTGATGAGATGATGGGAGATACATCAATCTAAGAGAGCATGGGACAAAACCATGTTATTTTATTTTATTGACCTATGGACCTCATGGTTCTATGGAGGGCAATATATACATTTGTACGTAAAATCCTACAACACATAACCTACATTTAGATTATATTACTAATTCCCTTAGTTACATATAATCAAACGCTAATGCCTTTGGAAACTAATATTGTAGTCAAGAATGAGAAATGGGGCACCCACCTAGCCATGCTCTGGTCATACATGTACATACCTTTTTCTCTAGCTTTATTCTCTTTCCTTGAATCCAACAGATCTCTGCAAGAACTGAACACAGCACATTGTTGTTCTCTGGATAATGACCTCATTTTAGACGAAGTCCTACTGTACAAGCTACCACGGTCTAACTTGCCCTCTGTCAATAACTGTTTCTCGACAGGACTTAGTTTTGGCACTGACACAACAGTTCCCATCCCGACTGCAGTTCCTGAACCCAGATTTCACTGAGTTATATCCTTGGTCGCTATCTTGTTCCCGATCTAGTTCAAGGTTGAAATTTTATGGTTCACATTAAAAGCAGTAGCATACAGCTAATCCTTGTGTGGCATGACATCTTGTCCTTACACCAAACAAAATTCTCCCTTAGTTTCACCTCAGTACACACACCACTGTTCTTCTTTTGATGTGCCACAGCTCTTCCATTAACACCTGTAGGGGCAGAGGTATAGAAAACAAGGGGCTGTGTAAATATATAGTTTGGGTTTGCACATCAAATCATTGCACTGCTCACCCCTATAAATATTGAATTGTTCCAGTCAATAACAGGTATTAGGATTTACAATAGGTTAGAGCTGTGGGTGTGTCTATTGAGTTGGTGGGTGATGACAAAGGAAGTCTCAGACAATATTATTGTTGTCTAAGTCACTGTGAATCACAGGATAAGTAGTGACCTAAACTCTTGAAAGACAAAGGGAAATTGATCTTGTTGGTGTCTCCAGCATGGTGGCATTAGCCAGTATAGTACACACACATACACCATGGAGGTATTACAGGGCAAGTACAACACACACACTTTCATGTCAACATGACACTGCAGCTGATTGTCTATGCTAAGAAACTAGGCCTGTACTAGTCTCAAACAGTTATCTTCACGACACATATTACTGTTGTTTATGATGATAGACTAGGCAGTACATCTGTCAACGAAAATATGTATGTCACTCTGCTGTAGCTACAATTGAAAGCCTTATGTGTAACACTATTCCCATGCTCTTTCATGACAAAGTGGGTTTTACATAGAGGATCTGTGAACAGAAGGACAGTGTACAGCCATCATAGAGTACCTGTGCATGTTAATCAGTAAAGTCAGTCACTGGCTAGATATACAAAGTTGTTTACCTCTCCTGAACTGCCAAACATTCACAGGGTGAGTGATACTTATTTGCACAATTATAATTGTTTCAAAGGGTAAATCTCAGACTATCATACATATTCTCTCTCTCTCTCTCTCTCTCTCTCTCTCTCTCTCTCTCTCTCTCTCTCTCTCTCTCTCTCTCTCTCTCTCTCTCTCTCTCTCTCTCTCTCTCTCTCTCTCTCTCTCTCTCTCTCTCTCTCTCTCTCTCTCTCTCTCTCTCTCTCTCTCTCTCTCTCTCTCTCTCTCTCTCTCTCTCTCTCGGATCATAAAATCTAGAAACAAAACTGCAAGTTCTGAGTGGCTTTTCCTGAACATTACCAATGTTGTACCAAAATTTTCTTATTGACACACAATTATCAATAGTTCTCGACAAAATAAATACTGCTACAACAATACAATTAACCTTGGTGAACACATCAGTAACACAGCTACTCAAGGCCCAGTGTCAACAAGGAGCAAACATGAATGCATTTAAAACCACAAAGAACCTTTGTTGTCGATGGCAACATAGAGGGCCACAGACAAAGGGTGTCTGATACTCATCCAAACAAATCACTCCATCCTATCATTACAAGTGAAGCTAGAATGTTGTCTGGAGAATGTCTTATAGTAACATTAGGACATTTCATTATCTTGCTCGACAAAAATCTTACCAACATTAAGTACAACATTGCTTGAGTTGCCATTATCTATCTCTGACAATTCCAGAATTTGTGCACATGGTACAGTGAGAGAGTACATACATTGATATGGAGTGCATGGATAATCATCATTCTCTAAATAGGAGTACATGCATAGTAGTATTTAATTTACAATCTGTACAGCACAATAGGCCTTTCCAAAATCTGAGGTGATGATACCCCCAATTTGAGGGCGCTGTATTCTCAACTTCCCGTGTGCAGTCTAGAATATGGCTTATTTTAAGTGACGTCCCCACACGTCTGCCTTGCCCTAAATAAATACAAATGTACATGTATGGAACCATGCTATTATATGTACAGACGTTGCAATAGCGGTCAGATTACTGCAGGTACATAGACTTTTATTTCATAAATTTTGAGGTGAGATATTGTGATAGTATAAACATGATGATGTACAAACATATTTTTGTCTGTTCATGATGAATGTATCACTATAAGACTTAGCTGCAATAATTGTAGCGTTTGATGTGATTTTGAGGGGTTTTCGTCTGTTTTTTGTGTTTTTTTTCGTTCCGACATTTGATTCGGGTTAAACGTCGGAACGTTAATGGCATTCTGTCGTTGCTGTATATGGGTAGTCCTGCTTGCAGACAGAGTACAGGACTCGACTCTGACAATACTACAAAACAAGAGTTACACTAACAATGGAATCACGACTTATTCCGTCTGCCAGTAGCATGATAAGAGCAGACGACGTGCCACTCTACCACAGTACCAGCTATATAAAGGAGTACCGTTATCGTTAAGACTTACCTTTATTTAGCACTCGTCAAGTCATGTATCGGACGTCTAAGAGCCTAATATCCTGTAATCAGTAAACACGGTTGGGTCATTGGTAGCGATCCCAACAACAGATCTTGATTATGTGATAACACTAACACTAACAGCCGATTGGGGTCCAAATATCGTGCGATCGGTTCAAATAATCAACATACATGCATTTTACCATATACACAGTGATCTAAATACCGTCCAGGTGTATACTTGCGATGGAACAGCAGCAATGCAAGCAATAGACATAAATGTATGCACTTGAACTTTCGTTGTGATGGTAATGCACATACAGCCTGTGCACAGTAGCAGTACGAACACAGCTTGCATACAGCGCCAGTTGAGTCCGGAGACAGGAAAACGCATAACGCACCAACACACAGGCAACCCCCTGACGTCATAAATCCTCGATCCAGGCTGGTGTGTTACAACATCAATACAGTCTGTTACGGTAATAATTTCGACTTCTTCTTACATAAATTACGTGTGTAACAATAATTATACATGTAAGTAACCGTTCCTGCTCACTTTCACTTTCTTCGCTTATTGCATTTACAATAAATTACAAAATCATCGTGACCATTCAGCGTCAACAGTAGTGGTTGCTAAGTAACTAATTAAGGCGTCTGATGTAAAAACGGTGGGTTGTTGAGTTCACGCTCAGACCATTGGTGGCGCTCTACTAAATGTATATTCGCAGACCGTCTAGCAGACCTTTGAAGTTGGAGACCACATTCTTGGTGATCTTTGATAATTCACCTTATTCCTTTTATAAATGTGACATGATTTCTGAGATTTGACGTGCTCAAAACCATATAACATTTTGATTAGATGTAGCAAATTTTATTCGGATTTTAATATGCAGTAGTTTTGAGATATCGTCTCCAGATCATGCCGTTCGAACCCTGAATGCAATGCAAAGCGACCGAAATTTTCACGATAAGGACTTCTTTTTTTTTTAGAAATTATATCTTAAATTTCCTCTTTTCTGGATTCATATAGCACAACTGTGCACTGTGGCAAATATTGCTATGAATCGTACAATACTTCAAGCCTACTACAGAAAACGCGTAGGCGTTCGCTGAGATAAACATTGACACTGGGGGGGGGGGGGGCGCATTCCAATGTAGCTAACATGTACATAAGACGAAATGCATAGAGGTACATCTAAACAAGAATTCTTTAATTACCGTAAATATATAGCAATACAATCACTGAAAAAAAAATTATATTTGAAATACTTCGTACGATGTCGTTTCCGTGTGTGCACAAATAACGCCATGTAGTAATAGTAAAGGTAGATCCACGTCCTCTGAGCAATTGCTGAGCCGTTGTACTTCGGCTCTGGAAGTTCAATTACTGGACTTCCTGTTGATATTCAATGTTTGTTGATGTTTGTTGATGTTTGATGCGTCGTGTATGCCCCTGACAAGTAAGACGCAACCTGATTGGTTCCCTGTGTCTTAGTGAGCAGAAATTCGTTTGCATGGTGGCGTGTTCAGATGTAGAGGAGGCGATCAGGCTAAAAAATGTAAACATGTACTACGAAGGTCAATTCAAGCTAAATAACGATGGTAAGATAGCAATGCACGATTAGCCGACATCTACATCGGATTTTAATCAGATTGAGACAGACACAGATACAGACAGAATATGAACTGGTACTAGTTACAATCACCCTATATGAACTGGTTCTCGTTAGAATCACCATTTTATATGGAATGGTTCTCGTTAGAATCACCTGGATGTCATTACACTAGCTTACTAGGGGTGATTACGAACGGTGACTGTATTGTAAGTCTGTCGTACATACATGAATGTCTGTCAGACTGAGTGTTGAGTGTTTGTTATTTTTGTTGATGTTGATGATGATGATGATGATGATGTTGTTGTTGTTGTTGTTGTTGTTGTTGTTGCTGCTGCTGCTACTACTGTTTGTTTTGTTTGTTTTTTGTTTGTTTGTTTGCTTTGTCTTAAATATGATTAGGCCTAAGCCTGGACTCACTGTTGTTTCCTGAGGAGATCCCTTCAAACCATGGAACTGAGCAATTTAAAAGTTTATGCTAAATAATAAGCATTAATGTACATGCAGTCAGCGTCAGTATATAACTTACAACGCTATATCGAACGTAGACTTCACCACGTATGTATACCGTGTCTCATCATTATAGACATAACACATTTATTTGACACAAAAACAACAGTGGATTGTTTGAAGCATACATAGAATGTTTAAATTTTGTTTTGGTTTTAATGTTAACCTCCACCTCATGTATCATTTATTCATTCATTCACTCATTCACCCACCCATTCATTCACTCACTCACTCACTCACTCATTCACTCACTCACTCACTCACTACTCACTCACTCACTCACTCACGAATTATCATTTCTTCATTCATTCGTATACATACATACATACATACATACATACATGCATGCATGCATGCACGCACGCACGCACGCACGCACGCACGCACGCACGCACGCACGCACGCACGCACACACACACACACACATACATACATACATACATACATACATACACACACATACACAAGCTTTGCTTTCTGTCGGTTGAGAAAGGCATGCAGGAATATGCTTTCTTTTTCTATCCCAATTTGAAAAATGAACTGCAATTTATGCCCTAACACTATACCCACTTCGTATCATTTTTATTTGCAAGCTACAACATATACTGGTGTAACCTCATTTCTAATTTGTATGCATAATCAAGTAAAAGATGCCTCTTTAAATTGTTTTAACCGAAACCAATATTTGACAACATTTTCAATAACAGTAATTCGTAATGGAAAACGACCCAATTCACCTAAACATGCATGAATACATGATGTTTTGTTAACTCCAAGCATATACCTGCATGCTTTTATGTGTGTTGATTCAATATCATTCATCACAGGCTTAAGAAAGTATTCATTGAATTTGCCAACATCAAATCTACGGAATATGTAGGCACCCCAAACTTCAGATCCATATAATAATATTGGTTTGACTAAAGAGTCAAAGAGATGCAATTGAACATCAACTGAAGCTCCATTATGTGTATTCAGTGCGTTATTAGTGTACGCAAACAGAGCTCTCAAAGCTTTATTCTTCAAAGCCACTCTAGCACACACACACACGCACGCACGCACGCACGCACGCACGCACACACACACACACATACACACACATACATACATACATACATACATACATACATACATACATACATACATACATACATACACAAGCCTTGCTTCCTGTCGGTTGAGAAAGGCATGCAGGAATTCAAATGCTTTCTTTTTCTCTCCCAATTTGAAAAATGAACTGCAATATATGCCCTAAAAACTATACCCACTTCGTATCATTTCTATTTGCAAGCTACAACATATACTGGTGTGTATACCAGAAACAAAACTAATCCTCTTCCAATATAAATCCACTTTTATGAAACATGTCTCGGCAATACTCTAATCAGTTTGATGTGAACGCTATCCATTTCCAAGTACAAAGTTTCAGCTTTTGTTTTCAAACCATCCAATTCTCTCAGCAACTGTAAGAATAACAGAGCGAAATGTTGTCATAATTATGAAAACCAGAGAGAAAAAGCAAAATATACTATTTTTGATTTCACAATGTAAGCCTTATGTTTTCTTACCAAATTATATTACTAAATGGTGTTGTTATTTATTGTTCGCGGGTGGGGGGACGACTCCCTAAGCTATCATAGTTTATATCATTTTGCATTGTATCAGCGTATGACTTGATAGAAACATGAAATTTGGAAAGGTTACAATTTAGGATTTTCACTAGGCTGAGAAAGTAAGCACAACAGAACAGTAATAAACCTAGTGCTGTCAGCAGAATTATCGAAGTCTGAAAATGATGAACTTTCATTTCTTGAAAGTACTTGTTCAATGTCCATGCTAAAATAAACACAAAACAATGCTGATAACTTCTAGATATAAATTGATACATACCTTAGCGGCTTGTTCGGTATTTACCTCACCATAATATCTACCAACAACATTACCAATATATCCTCCTGCTGCCACACCAATTACTAGTATCGGTGCCGTACCAGCAGTAACAGCATACAGGAGAGTGGCTGGAAAAAAAATTGAAAAATCTGTCAGAGCTTTTTCACTCATAAATTAAAACCAAACAAAAACGAAAATGAAGTATTAAAACAGAGTGTGTGGTTTCATGCAAAACTGACCCACAGCAGATAGTTTTAGTGACTCTACAACCTTGTAGCTATTTGGTGTACAGCAGAACAATTTTCATAGCAACATATATATAATCAAAATCAACATGACAACATATAACATGGACCGTTCATAACAATACACTGTGACGACACAGTCACGTGTCCGATATAACCCCTAACATTGCACAATATATACATGTATATACATAACTGATCAAAACATAAAACATTTTACAGCATTTACGTCACCATGATATAAGTTCTGATAATTTTATATACATATATTTGTTTTCTGGTGTGTTCCATGATTCCCTTTCATTTGTTTTTTCCAAGAATCGATCTTCTCCGCCATAAAATTCATAGAAAGCCTGCATACATGATAACGAATGTACTTCAGTAGAAATGCTTGCACACAGGTCAGTCGAAATTTTGAGTTTCCTTACTTGCACCTATTGATCCCCCGATTGTACCAAATCTTCCAGCCATAGTTGATTGGTCTTCTGCCTTCTTTCTCTGGTGCTTAACATCGGACATTTCACGCTTGATATCCCCCAACAGATCTTTCACTTCGCCGATTAATTGTTTGACGCTGTCGAGAAGTACTAGGTCGGATTTTTTGTATTGGAAGTAGGTATCGCTTGCCAGTCTTTGGTTGAATTCCTTGATCAATCTCTGTTCAGCCTGCCATTTAGTATGAATTTCACCTAATCGGTGTTGTAGATAGTAAAAGTGTTCGGCCTTCTGGTGTATTTCTGAGCTGAGGCATAACTCATCTACTAGGTAGATGACGCTAACACCGAACACTGAGTACGCCATAATGTTGCTCTTGATAGCGGTCTCGAAAAAATCTTCCAGTTGTAGCCATGCCTTAGTCGACCTTCTGTTAGTTGCCAATATGCTTAATGCAGCCTGTAAATCACTCACAGCAAACCTGAAGTCGTTACTTATCTTACTTTCACTTTGGGCGTTTCTGCCAATCTCGTTCACCATGAATTCCATTCCATTTGTAAAAATTCTGGCAGCGAAGCACACTCCGGATTTAATGGACTCCAGGTCGTTGTGAGCTTGTGCAAAGCGCACCCCAGACACTGCTAATACTGCAAGTACCACCATATACGAAATTATATGGCACTGCATTTCGGCTACAATGTGTTGTCAAGTTTGGGGACAGATCCGCAAATCGTCAAATAAAAGTAACGGGTCAGAAGTACTAAACGAAAAGTCAGCTACGCGTTAGGGTTATTGTCATTGCAATTTTTGCTGGGGATTTCCCTACAAAACTTACTGCTCATATCAAACACGATTGGCCAGAAACCTGAAAGCGCTGTTCTCTGAAAGGTTACCCCGCCCCGATCCAATTGATCCTCTGTGTATATATATACATATTGGCGAAGCTAATGAAGCCGCGTGTAATGTATGAGAGAAACCACGACGTGGCATTTACTCTTAGCACCATACGTGGGCTATATATTGTTCTGTGCCTAAACTTGTAGTTCGAATGACGTTTAATAAGTAATGAAGTTAATTCACTAACATGTTCCTGTCACCCATACATTAATTTTGCCCTCACATCACCAGGTCACGTAAACATTGTGGTTAAGAAAAGCATCACTTCGAGGGGGGGGGGGTGCTGACCTTAAGCTTGTGCACTAAAGATACCATTGGAAAAGTTTTTAAAAGAAGTGTAAATAACACTGTTTTCATTTATTCATATTTAAATCAAGCTTTGTTTTTTAATTTTTGTAAATGCTACTAAAGAAGCCCTTATGGTGATGGAAATAGAACTGTAATGTTGGCTACTTAAGTTTCGGTTATTCACAAATATATACCTATATAACATATACTAGAAAGGGAAATACCTCGCTTCTAGGTCCATGCCGTTTCTATAGCAACGAGCAAGCAGTGACTTTCCGGGTATCGGACATTGCACTTGCCTGCGTCTGATAATAGTGAAAGTTTAATAATATAATGCTTGAGATATAGTTTAGATTGAACACTTGGTTAAGTTATTATATTCTTTCGATTTTTACTTCCGAGAGAAAGCGTCATAAGGTCATAGTGCTGAGGTTTCTAGTCTGCACACGACTGTGTATGCTTTTAAAGTATTCATCAACGATAAGTGAGGCCTGGAGTTTATGCTATAATACCAATCTGATTATAATCTGACGAGATGAACATAGCTTTTTCTTCGTAATATACATGGTTTTTTTTTCAAGTTTGTTGTTCTGAGAGTGATCGCCTTCTTCCAACTTGGAGAGAATATACTAAAGTGGTAAGCAAAGAAATTGAGCCGTATTACTATATCAGAGTTTGATCCAATTGGTGATATATTAGACACCTTGTAAAATCATAACTCCATCTCTCGTTTTTTGCTGGCTTGCAAATAGAACACAACTTTTAATACAACTTCGAGTATGTCTTTTATCATGTTTTCATATAATAAACATCATACTTTGAAACGTCTCGAGCCAATTTCAAATATGAAAATGTTTCATAAGTACTTCCTTGCTTTAAACAAACCATTTTTCTTCATCGCTTTAAAAAAAATCATTGTTCACCCTAAATTCCCACTACTGTCACTATGAATTATTTTAACCATAGAATTTCATGCACCTCTTCATTTGCATAGTCGTAAAGCATATCCTCTTTTATACGGCACTGTCCAATAGGCACCTATATTTCGCAGTGTCTAGGAAGAAATACACGGAACAGCTCTGGTTTGCAAGAATGCTCGCTCCACTTGTCGGTGATGGTACTGTGCCCAATATTTGGACGCGACTTGTGATTGAGATGGCTACTTAAATTTGTCAAGAAGCTATACAGATACACATGTATGTTCAAACTTTGTGGAATATGAAATACTGTTGGAGAGAAATTACACAGTCTGAATTTGTAAATGTGTGTTCTAAATCAAATACAGAATGTTTGCCAATAGAAGCACAGAAATGTCACAAATTTTAAAACTTGACATGTCCTATTCAAGTTAAAGATATTTGCAGTTGCATGTGTACTCTGTCGATGTCTTCGTACAGGTCTTCGGCTTTCAACTTCAACGTTTCCAGATCTTTAAGTAACTGAAGAATACAAAATGATATAAATGCAACATCATTAACATGTTATTTTTTATTCAAATCAAGTATTTTAAGTAAACGTTGCATTTCCTGAGCAAATGTGGGTTTCATACGGGCCAAGGAATAGTCATCCGTTCTAAGACTTCTGTGATTATGACAGCCAATGTACTGGCCCAAATATCATTCAATTAAACCAGATGTTGTATTAAAGACTTGAATTTAACAATAAATTTATCCACTGACATTGTGATCGTGAGGGACAGTGGATATGTCTTACAGTGGAAACCAAATGAGTAGATTGAAGTAAATCACCCCCTTACCTGGGTTGACAAAATCTCACTAAGTTAAACACTATTACACTGTATTGTTAGCTTGACAGAAATCTTACAAACATTCATTGCTATATTGTCTTTGATTGCATGAGCTACTATTTATCTTAACCGATCGTCATCAAATCACATCGTATCATATCATCATATCATTTTCTGGTGACATTTTGTCAAGATGAAATGACCATGCAGATATCAAATGCAAACATCAACACATTGTCGCTTCTGAGTTGCAGTAGTATAAGACTTGTTTAATTAATGGTTTATTTCATTGAGATAAAATGTAGCAAGAAATTGCCATCTTGCTATCTTGTAGCAGGTGAAGTTTTTATTGGCGGTTCCTTTGTGGTTGTATCTAACAGATCAGTGAACACTAACATGAAATGGGCAGTAAATGTAAAGTTAAGGTACTCGATACCTACCATACCACTTTGTACCATGTTACCAACAGAATATACTGTACCGGTAGCACCTGTCACCATAACTGTTTCCCATACATGTGACAGGTATTTGGTATTACCCGTGAAATACGTCATCGCAGCACCTAAAATACATAAATTCATACGAATGGTAGTAGATGTCATTTTTTATTTAAAAAATTATACTTAGAAACAAAGCCAGTAATAGAATTCTGTTGGAAAACACGTTTCCTTTCACTTTAATACCGTTTCTTTCTACGAACTAACGTTGGTCTTGTTTCGGAGAAAATAAAAAGGAAAATAGAATTGATGTATAAATGGTTCGATTCCGTTTAACCAAAACACTAACAATGCAATATCTCTCAAATAAAGTAATTCACAAGGATATTTTTTCGAAATGATAATTTATACATTTGACAATACGAAATATCTGTAAACACCTAAAAACCATGCAGATGGACAACTATTATAATCGTATCAAACGCCAACGTTGGGTAAAAAATAAAATTTCAAATTCGTAAAGTACGTGAAAGGACTCAGCTAATCACAGTACTCGGTTATCTGATCTCAGCATAACACTTGTACTAGAAATGGACAAAAGTTTACAGATTCCATAAGCCATCAAATATGTGTACCATTTTCACTTACCTAGAGTTCCGAGGCCAACGGACATTATGGCGTGAGATTTGGATTTCTCGTGAGTTTCATGAACAGAGTGGATTTCTGTGTGAATATCAGTCAGGAGACCTTTCACCTCTGCAACTAGGGTCTTGATTTTGTCTAGCCGGATAACGTCCCCTACCTCATTCTTGAGAACGTTGCCTTTCAGCCGTTCTTGGAAGTCTTTAATCAGTAACTTTTCATACAGCCATTTGTTATGCAGTTCGTAGAATCGCTCCTTCAGTTCTCCAAACTCTTGAATGCTGTCTTCGATCTCATGCTTCAAGCATAACTCATCAACGAGGTACACGACGCTTACAGCAAGTGCCGAATGGGCAAATATTTCGTTGCGTATGGCGCGATCTAGGAAATCCCCTATGATATTCCAGGCTGCTGGTGACGAAGCGTCTGTGGTGAAAACGCCGAGAGAAGCTGACACGTCGGTAAAGAAATGTTCAAACGTTGGGTCAACTCGTATTTTCAGACCAACGTTGTTCTTAATTTTGTAAGCAATGCCCTCCATCATGTCTGTGGTTCTTCTCGTCGCGTCACAAGCTTTGCGCATTGGAGCTTTCAAGTCCAATGCTTCAACGTGCATATCTCGTGTGCTTACTAGTACAAACACGAGAAGCGACAGTAATAGCCACTTGGACTGTTGCAGTTGGAACATAGTTACAGATGTTGTCAGCGGCTTGTATTAGTGTTATGCTGCTGTTTCCTCGTCAGTGGCACTGTGCTAATGAAATGATTGTAGGTGAAAATTGTGACAGTGGGGTTGGGGAGGGGGTTTACCCCAAGTAATAGTAGCCGTAGATGTACATCAGTGCCAATCACATTGCGGACATGTTATACACGTTGTGCGATGTGATTGGTTGGCAATGCGTCATTTTTCTAATGAATGTCTGACTAGTCATGTAAACACTGGAAATTCCCGAATACATCTAACTTGATTTTATCCAATACAATGTTATTGTGCATACAATTTAAAATTGGCTTCAGGAGCGAGGACAAATATAGTACAACGTTGAATAATAACTCAATACATTGGACTCCCTATCCCACCCATGCCACTTCTATTCTAACCGTGAACCGATTGTTGTTTCAGACTAACATTGACCATTCATTTATGTACTATAAATACATGGTATATTTGTAGTCTGGGTAAAAAAAAAACCCATTCTTTACTAATTCTTAAATTTATCATCTTGAAAAGCAATTAGATTATTTGTAGCTTTGTACAGGAATAATGGAAATCAACCCAATTCACCTAAACATGCATGAATACATGATGTTTTGTTAACTCCAAGAATATATCTGCATGCTTTTATATGTGTTGATTCAATATCATTCATCATAGGCTTAAGAAAGTATTCGTTGAATTTGCCAACATCAACATATACTTCCATACATACTTCCATACATACATACATACATGCATGCATGCATGCATGCATGCATGCAGGCAGGCAGGCAGACAGACAGACAGACAAACAGACAGACAGACAGACAGACATACATACATACATACAGACAGACAGACAGACAGACAAACAGACGCACGCACGTACGCATGTATGCACATACATATACACATAATACATAAATACATGTATACACACATACATACACCACATGGAACCTTGTACATGCTAGTGCTAGGATGTGGCCACCAACGATATCAACGTACAGGTGTTCTCCGTGAGAGGTAAACATGTTGTTCTCGGAATACATGTATGTACATTTTTTGTATGACCTCAGACCACTAACGAATTAGTGGTCTGAGGTATGACTAATCCTAATCTCTAACTAAACTGACACAAGCCGAGTTCATGAGTTCATAAACTCTTTAATTTACTCAAATAAAATTATTGACATAAAAATTCGACAGAACTATTCAAGTATGATATTAATATTGCTGCATATCTTCTATGAAATAACAATTTTCTTCTGGCATTGTTACAACAGTATAACAATTGATTGTATAGTATATTTCCTCGAGGTCATCAGATAATTCATAAGTTATATTTTAACACAAGGTTTGAGTTCAGTCAGTTGTAAATGATGGTTATGTCTGCTTAACGCTTGGTACCTTTAAGTACCTTTTATATGTGCAGCAAAACATAATGTATAAACGTAGCTTGTACCCCTTTGAAATATGATGAGATGAAACAGATGCAGTCATATATCTATACCGATATATATTCTCATGAGAATATCCATTACATTATGATATAGGACTCAGGTGTTGGAACTCTGGTTGACATCTGCACTGCATTAGGTAAGTGGCTTCTCCATTTTATACCACATCTATAAGACATGAGGAATGCAAATGTTAACACTCTATTATCTGTCTTCATCTCCACTCCATGTACTACGATGAAAACAGTGTCATCATATCACATGGGAGTCATTAAAGGCATACTATACATCTAAGCTAGTCCGATGTGTAATGCAATCGGGATATACATTGCAAGAAATGTGAAATGCAATGTATGAGGTAAACAGACTATATATTCTCTCATATCCAATTGCAAGAAGTGATAAGATTTGATGTTCACAAATCCTTCGAAGAGTTCTTAATTTGAAGTACATATACAGTTTCATTGACCCATTTTATTCCAGGTGATGATATATATTGTATATCACGATTTTTCTTTCAGCTAGCTAGTAATGAAGTTTTAGAAAGAGAAAAATAAGTTGTTGCCATGCCATAATACTTGAAAACATCCTAACATCTTAGTCCGGAAGAAACTGAGGTCACTAAGGGCGCCCTCACGCTTCGTCCTTCCCCTCTCATGGAGATGGCCGTTGATGGCGGAACAACATGAATTGCGTATTTTACAGTCTAATAACATCCGACAATAACACCCATATTTCTACGTCCTTGATTTAGTTTAAGTATGGGACTAATTGTATCCTAATCGGTATCGTTTTGTCAGCCGATGAATTTTGTCGTAAAAAAATCGAAGAATTTACAACCAAAGATCACATGACCTACCCTGATGCCTGTTGGACAATAACTACAAAGACATCCATCCTCCTCCTTCGTGACTACATAGCCTTGTCTCTCATACAGATGTTTGGCACGATTGTCTTTAGCAACAAGCAACGACATTCTCTGTAAAATAAATGCATTCAAGACAGATTCATAGGATTTATCTATGGTGTTTTTGCTGAAGTCAAATAGAACAGATCTGAACTCTAAACAATCTCGGAATTATAAGTAATCCTCCGTTGTCAACCCAAAACTTGTCTGCCAGGTTATAAAAAATATTTATTTGTAAAGAGAGTCAATTTATGATTTTACGTCACGTAAATATCGCACGAAATTGAAACTTGACTTGTTTTCACGCTCATCAACCTAGTCCAGTGTTGCATCATGGGAGTCAGCAGACATCGGCATATGTATCAGTTGAATAATATATATTCATGACTCCTACGTGATTATTTACTTCAGATAAAAAATATGAGTATTTCTGGTTATTTTAAATCTACGTACTTGTCACGATAATATTTTTGCAAAATTTCAATTTTAGCTGCATTGCAACAGGGTGGTTTTTTTTCAGATCAAATGTTTGTTTGAATCTTTGAATAACCACTGCACTGGCAGATGTTTTAACACTTATTAGTGCTTGGAAACAAAATACTATAGCTTATTGTTATTTATAACTACAGGGTCTAACAATGTGATTAAAATCAGACGCAGAGGCGATCACTCTTAGCAAGATAAAGTCAACATCACACATACCAACTTGAAGGAAATAAACTTTACATTTGTAAATAAATTGAAGGAATCGAGCTGTTATTCGTACGTCAGATGTAAAAATGAATAGAATATACATTTATATACCGTATATTTATCAGATTTTAGTCACTGCTCTAACAAACTGCTTTTCATTCAGATGAATTTGGTAAGTTAACATTTCATTCTGCATATAGTGAATAAATAGACCATACAATCCTAGTAAAAAGCCCTCCCTATGAATTGAAACAATTATAACTTAAAATTTCATTCTGCATATTAATGAATAGAATATACATTTATATACCGTATATTTATATACCGTACACCCAATATTTCTAATATAACCTCATTAGGACCATTCGTAATGTAATGTCAGAAAATTGAAATATTTTAACATTTACGTTGTGTTATAACTTACTGTGCATCCCATTATTCTAGCCTCATATTCCGCCCTCTCCATCAACACTTTTCCAATTCCCTTTCCTCGAAAGTTCGCGTCCACACATATATGGTCGATGTAACATACACCAATGTCGTGATCATCAATATTCGAGGTCCAACCTAAACACATAAATCTAGAAATAAAAAAGAAACAAATACTACATGACTGTGTTTTACTCTGGCAAGTTGTATAATCAACAACGAAAAATAAGTTTTTACTTAGTTTAAATTTCAAGACCATGCTCATTACGTTAACATTCCATATTTTCGTGATGTGAAATAACGGTTTGTATTGTTATAAGTTCGAAATTAGCACATGTGAAATGAATACATTTACAGCGCTGTTGTGTTGTTCGGATAGCTCTCTATACATGTACGTTGTAGGACGTCACGAGAGTTATCGTAGTCAGTCATTCAGCAGTGCAAAACAGGGTACTTTCAAATACCAAATTACATGTAACGCTGATAACACTCTTTTATTTGGGTTTAGTAATTGCCTAGGCTAGGTTTTTAATATGACGACGTTTGTGTACAACTTCAAGCATTTTCAGTTGCAGGATAGTCTGGATGCCAATGTGGTTTCTAACTAAACCACGTCTGGTCAAAGGCCCTCAATCGGCACAAAAAGTTGTTCATCCAATCAGCGAACCCCATCTGCCATAGTGAGGCGTAAACGGTGTATAAGTAGCATCCTGAGCTGACAAATATGCCATATTTGGACATTACATAACTGCAATAAACTCTAACTTTATGTGGGACTGTATTATTGGTTAGAATTTTGTGATTGAGACATAATGTTAATGACTGTGTAGGTGGCTGTGGATGAATTTTAAATTGCATCTCATGAATCTCAGAACTTCTAGAGTAACGACTTTGACTATACTGTGAGTGGAGGTGTAAATGGCAACTATACTGTATAGGAACTAGACTAGTTGTAGGCTATAATGACCTTAGTCTGTGATTGTTGGGGCAGTAACCTTACAAATATTTACCTATCTATAAACCTGTGAGATCATCTATGAACCAGACCTGTACTTACCCACAAGCTCCACAACATCCGAGTGCAGAACATGCATCGCGCCAGCTACTGCTATTGTACGACCTGAAGGAAGAGACATAAATAATTAATCAAGTATTGACCCCGGCCATGGAAATAATTGCTCTCACTATCAGAAACATGATTTGGTTGCGTTTTGATGACGGTAATTTCGATCTTACTTTTTATCACGACAAGAACAGATAGCAGAGTATATACTACAGCGGAAACCAGGCTTTCACCTAACTAAGACAGACACAGTCTGAGACTAAAATTATTGTTTGATGTGGTAGATTACATAGTAGCTGGGAAGAGGGTAGGGGTGATGGTGGTGCTCTATTGTGAGAATCTAATCACCCTATATATCAAGATAGTGTAAACACTAGAAGTACCTAAAATGTACGCTACAAGATCGTGGAAGTCACCAGAAATGCCAATCTGAATAAAATCCGATGTAGAGTACATTTTGCGATTTCTTTTTGGCTGTTACGTTTACTGTCGTTAGTACTTTTGTGAGCGCTCGTTACATACATCTGACATAGGTTTTCCCCTAACCAAAATCTCATGCTTATGAGTATCCAATCAGAATCCATCTTTTCGAACAGAGCATTCTGAAGTACTGTACCCATATGTTTCGGTGTATTACACGTTCTCATTCTTGAGTGAATTCACTCGGCGCTTAGATTTGGTATGGGAACACCTATAGTGTTGTATAAGATGTATGCGTAACGAGCGCTCACAAAGAACAAAAAACGTAACAGCCAAAAAAGGAATTGCGAAGTGTACACTACATCGGATTTTAATAAGATTGCAGAAATATCAACCTTTCTATGAGTACAATGAGAACCAAAAGTCTTTTATCAACATTTCACACGATAGCTTTACTTTGTGTCTGTCTTAGTTAGCCGAAAGTTCTGTTTCCACTGTCGTATTTGAAACATCGAATATGTAAATTTGTTCTAATTTCATAAATGTATGCATTAAATAAAGAAATATCAGGTCTTCGATTACAAATTAACATGAACAACTATGCATCAAAAACCCGCAAAGAACTGGTCTGTCAAATATGGCTATGTAAAATACATACGGATCTCCCTTAGTTTTTAGTCCGAGATGTCCTGCCGGTACGCCTTCATAGAACGCCACAAAGTTACGATCATATATATTAGGTGAGTTAATCAATTCTTTGGCTTGTAATACAGTCACGGCATCAATACTGAAAAAAAAGTAAAAAGATACTGGTTTGAAGATGTTTGGAAGTATATTACCAGTCTATAAATTAAATCAAAACTAAATAAGCTGAGAATACCAACTTCATTACCTCAGAGCCATATCATACTAGTATTACATACACTCGTCTGTGCTGCCTATATAGCTAAGAAAACTAAGGTCATTTTGTGTTAGTCACGATCTTTCCGGATTTTTTTTAATGCAGTTAACGTTCTTTGCAGTGCTTGCTCACCTTTGGTATTGTTAGTTGAGGTGGTAACTTGTCCCGACACGAGATGGGAAGACTAAACAAGATTATCATATCAAAAAGGGTAGTCATCGGTAAACAAAGTGAAAGCAGCTACAACAAACGCATAACGTCGAGGGCTCATAGTGTTCTGAAAGACCCTTCCCATCCACTCTATGCAGAATTCAACGACCTTCTAATTCCAGGGAGTGGTAGATACCGTGCTCCAGTAGCTAAAACCAATCGTTTTAAACCGTCTTTCGTCCCATTCGCTGTCTTATTAGTTCTTAACAGCAGCCATTATCGTTCTTTTTAGTACCGTCCTGTTGTATGTCTGTGTATAAATATACATAACGCCATCTTTCGCATTCTGTCTGTCTTTATTTGTTTTAGCTGCAAGAACGTAAACTGTCATTTTAATTTCCCCTAGTGGGATGAATAAAGTAATTCTGATTCTGATTCTGATACACTCACTGCTAAGTGGCCGGCTATAACTGAGGCATATCCACAATCAAGGCGAACAGATTAAAGATTTAGATTTAAATTAGCTTTCCCAAATTGAAGGTAAACCTTAACCTGAACTGGATAACAGATATTAATTCCTCATCTCAACATCCCATACGTCTATATTTTAATAAAGCTTTTATAAGCTTATACATGGCCATTGAGACTCTTGACAGCAGATAGCTTATACCTGTAGACTTTATCTCAGACTCAGACCACTAAAAGAAGAGTCTCGGACCAATCTAGAGAATTTGTTTTTTTTTTGGCCTTAAAAGATTATCGCTAAAGCAAATAAGTGACAGCTTCACACCAAGGGAAAAGCCGCGTTTCTAGTCTGTTCTCTACAGTGGTTTGAAACTTTACGAAGGGCTATCGCTACTACACCATTCCGCTACAAAAAAAACTGACATGTTGATGAATTTTCGCTGTCAGGACAGCGAAATACAAATTCAAAAACTCAAAATGTCAGTTATGATAGTGGAATGGTGTAGTAGCGATAGTCATTCATGGAGTGTACAGGTAGGCTAGGCTAAGACACTAACTGTCTGAGACCCAACTGGCGAACAACTTACGTATTAAACCATAGAGGGGGCGATGGGGTAGGTCCAACTCGGCCCATTGCCAACTCGGCCCATTACCAACTCAGCCCCGGGGATTACCAACTCGGCCCAGGTGATTGCCAACTCGGCCCACATGATTGCCAACTCGGCCCATTCAGTGATACCAACTTGGCCCACTGTGTCATACGTTAATTTGTCATCACAGAAATGATATTCTGAACAAGCAGATACAGAAAACAAGCCAAGGTCCATCCAGACTCAGCCTAGTCCTACTGCACTCCTGCACTTTTAAGGTACACGGGGACGAATTGCCTCAACTATTTTGGGCTTTGAACTTTTTATAGCAAAGTCATGATGTCAAAGAGGAGAAACAGCAATCGCAATCGTATTGAACTTGAGGCGAAACTTGGACTAGTTCAACTGGGACAAATTGAACAGAGTGGGCTGAGTTGGCAGAGGATGGGCCGAGTTGGTGGGCCGAGTTGGCAATGAGTGGACCGAGTTGGTGGGCCGAGTTGGCAATGAGTGGACCGAGTTGGTGGGCCGAGTTGGCGATGGGCCGAGTTGGACGTGCACCATGGAATTATGTGATTCTCGCAAATTACGTAACATTATGCAATTCAGGTTATTGCAACCATGTACATGTATGTATGTGTGTATGTATGTATGTATGTATGTATGTATGTATGTATGTATGTATGTGTGTGTGTGTATGTATGTATGTATGTATGTATGTATGTATGTGTGTATGTATGTATGTATGTATGTATGTATGTATGTATGTATGTGTGTGTGTATGTATGTATGTATGTATGTATGTATGTATGTATGTATGTGAGTGTGTGTGTATGTATGTATGTATGTATGTATGTATGTATGTATGTATGTATGTATGTATGTATGTGTATTGCATTGTATTGTATTGTATTGTATTGTATTGTATTGTTTTGTATTGTATTGTATTGTACCTACTTTCTCCTCCCTACAGCATGTTCAAATTTACTTCGGAAGGCCTCCACGAGCACTCTTGCAGAAAATTTACTATCCGCTGTGGTCATATTCCGTATGGAGACAGGTCCGCCATCGTCACCGGGGATGACATTGGGTGGCGGTGGGGCATAGGTTATTGTACCCGGTTGATCCGTTACTACTGGAACTATTGGTGTCGGTTCATGAGGATCACAGTTATCTCCATTATCATGATTATAGCTAGAGTCCATTCTTCAAGCCACAAAGTCGACGTGACGTTCACCTTGAAGAGTACGTAGTGTAGCTAGTGTAGTGTAGCGTAGTAGTGCACGGACCGTGTAGAGAACGGATCGCAATCAGAGATCTAGCCTTGTGAATGTAGACCAAATCAAAAAATCGCTCTCAGACAACCGTATTCAAATCACATAGGTCTAACAGTAGGAGATCTATGGACAAATGCACTAACATGTTCGCCGTTTCTGCAAATAAGAATGACTGGTCATGGGCAGTGCCAAAACACGCCCATGACGTAATACTAAACCGCTAATAGCTTCTATCGATCCATGTACTGTGTACGTATTTACTTTACATACACTCATAGCAACAACAAACAAACATACAAGTACACGACTGGCACGCCTTTCCTGTATGCCTGGCAGATCGCGTAACCCGATACTTTGTCAGGTTGAGAATAGTTCTGCTTGCAGACGGTGCAGGCGTTTCGCTCAACAAGGGACGACTTACTCTGTATGCAAGCAGGACTTGAACTTTGCACCCACGCAGAGCACCCACGCAACTTTGCACTCACGCACTAAAGCAAGGAAGAAATGTAACTGCAGTAACCGTAGCGGTTTCGCACCCGCAAGAAAATAAAATGTAAAACGAAAAATGTTTAGTAACCGTGCACATAATAAAACAAAAAATGATTTAAAAAGTATTGTAAATAAAAACAAAGCTACAATTATTGCAGCCTTCAAATTCAGAAGGATTGTAGTTTGACGTGATTTCCTTACAGCTTCCACAATTTTCAAACTCGATATATTTTTCGTCCATCCGCCCATCGTCCTCTGAAAAGGAAAATCAAAAGTTATTGTGTGAAGTGTTACTATGTGAATAACAGACACTAAATTGATACACGCCAATGTTTGATCCGGAAGGTGCGGGGGAGGGGGGGGGAAACTGAGGGTCGAAGATTACAAGTGCGATGGCTGAAATATTGGTAATTTGGTATTTATGGTATTAAAGGATACATCTAGTGAACACACCTTTTTCGTTCAACATACTTGAATATATTTTAAACTAAATACCAATGTTGCTTGAGAACAGGAAATTCTAGTTTCGAAATGTTCAGTACACGAGCAATAGCACATCACAACTCAAAAAAGCAGACATTTTGCCCATATACAACATAGTCATGGGCAGCGTCTGATTCGTTATCTTGGCTATCCAGTTGCTCGGAGAGCTTGTCATGTAAATGCTTTTTATGTGTACTCGGGTCAGCTAGAACGTCACCTTGTCTCTCGGACGCCGTGTTGGGTGATTATATCCTAGCGCTTTACAATTATTACCCCTGGCTCGAAATCAGAACGGCACAACGGCCCTTTAAGTCTTCCTCAACTCCCCGGGGAGCATACAATCCATTGCAGCCATTTAAGCGCATAGGATTAAAGCCTTCACATTGCAACCTACATCCTACCAGGTCCCTAATTATACAGCTGGGTTGACTGAGGCACAGTCGTGGTTCAAATCTTGCCCAAGGACTTTAGCCACTCAGAAACAAACAGCAGGCAGCGACAGGGCTCGAACCGGTCATGCTAAATTCACCCATTCACCCATCATGACTCCACGACAATCAGACAATCGATCAATCACAAATCAATCAATCAATCAATCAATCAATCAATCAATCAATCAATCAATCAATCATCAGTCAGTCCGTCAGTCAGTCGATTAAATCCGTTACATCAAGTGGTCAAGTGATATACCGATTTGATTTGTCATTTTCAAAATCAATTTTTGCCAATATTACTGTAACATGGCAAATAAATACCAATAGACAGTTTTGTTTGTGGTTTTATTACTTCAACTTGTGTTATAATTTCGGTCATGTTAGTCGTCAATAGACTACCGTCATGGTCCAAAGTCACAAAAAAACAGAAATGCAATATTAAGATAGTAAATATGGTGCCTTAACTGATACCAAATCATTGGTTTAATAAAATCAAAATAAAACCAGTAAGGAGATGCAAGCTTTATGCCGCTGTGATTAATTATACAATGACTACCATCATGGTCCAAGGTCACAAAAACAGAAATGCAATATTAAGATAGTAAATATGGTGCCTTGACTGATACCAAATCACTGGTTTAAATCAAAATAAAACCAGTAAGGAAATGCAAACTTTATGCCGCTGTGATTAATTATATATAATAGCATGGCGTAGCGATTCGCAATTCCTTTGCACTTTTGTCTTGTCTGTTTGTATTGAAGTGTACGTATAGCTAGTGTGCTGTACATGACACTATCTGATCGAGTCGAAAGCTTTTTCGAAATCAATTAAGAGAAGAGCACATACCATTTACATTACATATTTACTATATTGTATTATGTCACTTATCAATCGAATTTTTTTATGTATCTACCTTTAATGCAACCTGTTTGATCTATGTCAATTATGACTTGGAGAACATACTGAAGACGGTTTGAAAGAAGTTTACCTAGAATTTTATAATCCGTGTTCAGTAGTGTTATTGGGTGCTACTTTTTAAAAACAAGAATATCAATTTGTCTTTCTTAGGGATCAATGTAATAATTCCTCTCTTTTGTTCAACTGATAAGTGTCATCGAGGAAGCTGTCAAATCAAATTACCAATTTCGTTCCAAAACTTTCTATAAAACTCAAAGACCATCAGTGCCAGACAATTATTACCACTCGGCAAGTTAGTCAAATCTTCAGTACATTCTGCAAAGCATATTTTGCGTTCACAGTACAATTTTATTTTGTCGTCGAGGAATATTGTTTTAATCGGGAAAAGTATTTATTTTTCGGGTTAACTTTATGAATATTTTGTTCCGAGTATAATTTAGGGTAAAAATTGAATTCTTCATCCAATATTTCATTATGATCAGTGACGCTTTCACCTTGTTCGTTAATTAACAGGACTGTTCATGGTATGTAGGATAAGGGATGGTCACCGGTTGAGGGCGCTCATTAGAAGCTTGTCCGTTACACCAACGGCGTAGAACTAACTCATATAAATAATTTATAAGATAATCATAGTAAAGCGGGTTTATGAACACCAACAAAGATCGGTTAAATTTGATTTGGGGAAAAACACATCAGCTTTTCGAGTCATTATTTTATTAGATGGCACCTTGTTGGGTAAAGATAGCAAAAATAACTTCTTTTTTAAAATGTAAAAGTAAGCAATAAACAACAAATATGAATATTTGTAAACAAATATGGCCAATTCCAAGCCCCTATGGTAAGATATGTGTATTAGAAGATTGCCAATTTCGTCCTTAATAAAATAAAGTGGGTAAGAGAACAAAGGAAGGTTACCAAACGAGTTTGAAGGACTTTATTAGAGCATTACGTAAATATTTACACGTGCGTGGTTATACTGGTCAACTTTAAAGTAACATGTTATGGTAGATATGTTATAATCATTACATTCGACATCTTTATAAAAAAAAACAATATATTAGCTGTTAAAGAAAGTTGTTGGCTTAAATATTGTGAAAATATCATTCTTTCAGATATTTAGCCATTGTTAAATACTCCCGTAGCCTTTTTCTTTTTTTCTTTGCAATATGATGAGAATGACATCATAATTCCTGGAAACTAAATGGGTGGAATGCCACACAGCCGCGCGCGCGCGCACACACACACACAAACAAACAAACAAACAAACAAACAAACAAAAACAAACACAAACACACACAAACACAAACACACACACACACATGCCCCTATCCCCCCATCCCGACACACATCAATTTGCATATCGCTGATAAAAAAAATTCAATGTTTGAATGCTGTTTGATCACAAACATTTGTCAATAATGATACTTGTCTGCGCATCGAAAAGACACAACATTTTAATGGCAACCGAAAACGCCTGTTAAGTTTTGTGTATTCTGATTACTTCTGGTTATATAATCCATTTGCTATCACAAAAAGTAGCTCTGTTCTGTATCTCTTGTCAAAAGGGTACAGTGTGATTCTTTAAAATGAACGTTCAAAAATTACCGCTGACCTAAAATCAATGACTGGTCATTCCTCGTATTCACGAAGGGTACAGTGAACTCCCTCCTTCCCTTCGCTATTTTTATCTGTTCTTTGCCAGCCATACATGACTGTGTACATCCTGATACGGGTCATATACACACACACGGTAATTTCATTCAATTTTAGCTCAATGGTAAAATACTATATAAATGCCATGGTAGATGTGTCGATTACAATTAGTGAAGGCACATTTGCTATGTTATAAACAAAATGGACCAGCAATTCACCTGAAAGCTCTGGTCATTAGAAACTAATATATAGATACTTTGATGAAATTGTCTGTGCATGTCTCGTCATATAGGGGAATACATCGATGCCTACGGACTGATTCATTGGCGAATATCACGTATTCTTTGAAAGCGGATACGTCTTGGAATTGAATAAACCCATATCATCTGATTCTTCTTCTTCTCCAGAATATTGAAATACTTATATCATTGCTTTCCTGCAAATGGCTTCAACGTACGCGATTTCACATCCATTTTCTTACGATTTTCGGGTTCCTTTGACTTTTTACACCATTTCGTTTTGTCGTTAGGAAGTTTTTTATTTCCGGTCTTCCCCATACCATGTTTATCACCCTGTGCTAAACACAAAGAATATTTTTATAAGCTGGATACTTACAAAGACAAACGGTATTTATATATACAGTATACATCAAAATAAAGTGAAATACACAACCAATTTGTTTGTAATGATATTGATTGACTGATTGACTGACTGATTGATTGATTGATTGATTGATTGATTGATTGATTGATTGATTGATTGGTTGATTGATTGATTGATTGATTGATTGATTGATTGATTGATTGATTGATTGATTGATTGATTGATTGATTGACTGACTGACTGACTGACTGACTGACTGACTGACTGACTGGATGACAGGATATGTACAGCGGTACGGTTGTTTAAGTTTTCTAGTGATCTATATTCCTACCTATCAAATGCTCGATTTCGTCTGCCAAGTCACTTCTTTCTACATCCTTTAAGGCGATTACCAATTCCCTTACTGATGCTTGCTTTCCTTTTCTCATCTTGTACTTTGCCAGCATACGGCGGATTTTTTGTCTAACATCGGGACATTGAACATCAATATCACTAACCACAGTATCAGACAAACCAAGTTTTCTTCCAAGGGGTTCCCAATCGCAAAGAAGTAATTTCCTTTCCAATATGCTGATTGCGTAATCAAGTTCTGAGAAAGAAAGAAAAAAACATTAAACAGAAAGTCCGTACAAACTTAATTTTACAATGTTTCATTAGAATATTAACCGCGTGCATGTATTTCTACTTCAATACATGCAAGACTAGTGCAGTTGCAACCCTTTGTTGAGTTTTAGGTGTGTGCATGTTTCTTTTCTCCAGTACTTTTTGTTCTGGTCTGTGTCAAGTTTATTCAATGAGTAGTTGTAAGTACATGTAGTACAATGTAATTACCGTTGGATGGATTCTATACTATTTTGTGGAGGTTGTCCGACTTAATATCCCTTATCATGTAGTTTATGTTTTAAGAGGTACTAGTAAGTATACTTACTTTTCCGATTATTTTCTTTTTGTTGGCCCTCATTTACACCACTAGTACTGGTACTGTTTGGATCCTACACGAACATAGATAAATGCAATCATTATATAATAAAAAGTGTACACCTAGCATTTTCGCAAACCAGAGGTGTTATTATTTCTTCCGCGAAACTACGAAATGCCGTAAAAGAGGCTGTGGTTTACGACGATGACACCTAGCTGAACTGTGTACTAACCCAATATCTTTTCACCACGCAAACTGTAAATAAATAACTTAAAGTCCCTAGATACACATTATTGAGGAATGTGAGGGTATAGTATTTAATAAACAGCAAAAAACACTACTGGGTTTTACCGCCGGGTTTATCCCATATATGCACTCGCCCAAGTGCCTGTGTGTCTTCAAGTGGCACGATCAAACCTCCGATCATATATATCTTACCTTTGGGATCTTGAATGATAACTTGGCAATCACGTCATGGTGCGATTTATCACCTCGACCACGGACTGTACGATGCAAGAACTGTACTTCACCGAAGAGGTCGCTGACTTGGGGTGCTGCTAACATGACGTTTGCTGAGTCACAGTTGTCTAGTCGTGAGCGGAACACGAGGGGGCTCTGTTTGGATGGTTTAATACCTTCTCCACAGACTCTAATAGGAATTTCCTGCTCCTCATACAGATACACATCTTTGGAAAGGGGTTTGCCATATGACAGATAACCATCGGCTGTTTTACATGAGTCGACAACACCCTGTGCTTCACTACTGATCACACAATTAATATACAAAATCTGCGGACTATGTGGTGATTGAAGAAGAACGAATTTTGCCACTTTTGAACCTCGTCTCGCCATGCTCGTTGCTTCGTTTATAATCTTCTCTATATGATTTGACTTGCGAGCAACAACGACCACATAACGACAGCATGGCCTGTAAATGACATCAAATGTAACACAAATAAAATTACTGTGACATATATTACTTATATAAACCTTGAAAGCGTATGTACGTATGCATACGTATGTACGTGCTTGCGTGCGTGAATGTATGCATACATACATACATACATACATACATACATACATACATACATATTTTTTTTTTCAACAGTGTTACCTGTATATATTGTACACTGACTGTAGTGACTTGTAAGCCCGTTGGGCTGGGTAATTCCTTGTTCTGACTTGTATTGTTACTATTATGTTATGTGATTACATGTCACTCTAATAAACATACTACTACACACACACACACACGCACGCACGCACGCACGCACGCACGCACGCACGCACGCACGCACGCATACATACATACATACATACATACATACATACATACATACATACATACATACATACATACATACTACTTTAACTCACCAATTAGGGGTTTTATCAGTAAAAGCAACACATCTGTTTGTAATATCAAAAGTGACATCTCCAGTAATATCTTTCCACTTGTCATCATTTTGATCTCTTAAGATTCTTATTTCATCTTTGTCCAGAGATTGGTCAGGGCTGTCCAGTAGCTTTGGCAGGGACAGTATGAGCGATAATGGATTTCGGATTTTCTTGTCCATCTTTATCATTGGGATATCGCCTAGAAAGAAATAGCCTTCGGTTGAGTCTTCCATTCTTTCACGTGATCTTACCACCAAGTCTTGCTTGATCCTGTGAAGCTGAGAATAATATGGGTAAATCAAGGTCATTATAGTAAATATAAAATATCTAAAATTTGTTTTGCGACACGCAGATTCGAAATGTGACAAGTTCATACAAGGAACTGTATTTTAACTACATTTAATTAAATGACACATATGGTTGCATTGCAACCCACTAAAATCATATGAAACACAGACAAGTAAGTACTTGTATGTGTATGACAGCAGTTCTTTTTCATACCTCTGTTGTGATGGTAACTCTTTTATTGTCACGTTTTGGCTTCGACTGGGCAGTAATAGATATTTTGTCGTCGATGCAAGATATACCAAGTGTTTCACTGTATGGTAGTGTTACGGCATAACGTTGGGTTCGAGGCTTCGAAACAGCTTGGTTAAGACTTAAGTGCTTCATCTCTACTGTGATCGTACCGTCAATCTGTTGCAAACAAAAATAACAACCACAGATAATGACCACGTTTGTCGTAAACTTAGACTACATACATATGATTATTAAACGTCAACGCTGTTATTAAAACGGTCATTGGTCAGAATGGAATCACGTGACATTTAAATAGACTATTACCTGCAGCTTGGTCATCATGCGTTATTATTCAAATATCTGTCACACTACTTAAAATGTTAATGCCACAACACATAGTTATAGCATTAGAAAAGGGTAAGGAAGACTTTCAGAATTTTTCAAACAAAGATTTCACACATCTGCAAAAACGAAAAGGTTTGCGAAAAGCTCTAACCTTGTTCACTAGCTACCACTAGATGGCGTAGTAACAGATTGGACCTGAATGTGTGACGTCGTTAGGTAGGCCGAGACAGAAGAATAGAATAGAATAGAATAGAATATACAGAATCGAAGACGTTTTTCGTTGCAAATTGTAGAACAGCAGTAAAAATACATGTACTTTCATTGTTCTAACTCATTGTCTTAACAAGAATATACAATTTGAATGTGTACATGTACTAATCGTCCTCTTTAAGCAATGCATAAGCAATAAATATAAAGGGGTTGATTTCGCGTTGACTATTTACTACATTACCGTGCATGTTTCCAAATCCTTCCATTCGCCGTCAACACCTTTCGTCCGAAGCACAACATCACGTGATTTATCATCAGCTGTTTCATCATTCCCTTGGATCTCTAAAGTAACTGGTTGTTGAAATTTATAGTCGGTAGGACCGAATTCTATGAGGTGGGTTAACGGAGTTTCGAAGTCACGCAAGGGAACAGGTGTTGGTGTATTTGTAGCTGCCCCTGCAGTTATCATGACCTCTTCCTTTACAGCATTTGGTGGTATTTTAAGCTTCATTTCAGAGGATAAGGGAATCACTTGGATCTGCAGCAAAAAAAGAATCGTACATTTATGAGCATCGTTCTTATTAGACAATTGAATAAGAATTGTCTGAATCGCTCGCCAGGATTCATATGAGTCAATACCAGTTTGTTGACGAGGGAAAATCGTCCTAAACTAGTGTTACCGGTATACTATCACACGCATCGTCTGAACTTACAACGAATCAAAATCGTCACATAGCATGCAAATATGGCGATTATGTAAACGTATAACATAAAGCCCTTCATTGATGCGACTAGTAAACTAATACCGGGGAAGTTGCCGTCGAGATGACGCCAATGCCAACGTAGGAAGCGATTGTCTGAAAACGACGTGAAATGGTATTTTCGAAACTATAAATACAACATTTTAACAATGTGTTGATCATGTGGTTAGCTCGATGTCTATGAATTTGAAGGTTCTCATACTGTACCCCTTTAACCACATGATAAAAAACACGAGGGTAGTCATGGCTGTATCTGAAACATCTTTTTAGAATTTTGTTTATATCTATATGTTTTTATTTTGAATAAAATCGTTCTTGGATGTTGTTATAGTTAACCTATTTGCTGTTTTGACATAAAATCTAGTAAAACTTTGGACTTTATGTGACAAACATATAATATGATAAACTGGTACCATCACAGGATATTAATAGACAGTGTGTATACTTATCGAGCACTGAAAAATAGATCTAGATATATGTAATGTGGAGGTCCTTACTAGTAAAATGCAATTAGTATAGAAATAACACACCAAATATACCATACCTTATCAGTAGGCTTCACTTCACATGAAACTAAGTCACCTATTCTCATTCTTCTGTCTGTTGATTCATCATTCTGAACTATCATGCTATCGCCATCCGCTGACCCTGCATCACCTTCGTCACTGTGTCTTTGCTTTGTTGCATGCTCGGCGTCTTTGATTAATGGAAAATATTTTAGATATATACATAAGATCAAACAAGTAGATTATATTGATGATATGATATCGATTATGGTTACATCCTTGTTGACAGTCTAGGCACGCGAGAAAATTACCACTATTCAGCAGTATGCGGAACTAACAAAACTGTTTACTGAACGGTTGGCAATTAACTCTGGAGAGTTTCTGGCCGGGATTCAACGTACGAGGTTATGTCACCATGTCCTAAAATTTGCACTACCGTCAACCCGATGATCTCATTCCAACAACGACAATAACCCTTTATTTGAATAGAATGCATAAATAAATGTCGAATGTGCGTGTATGTTATTACAATGGATAGCTATAACTCAATTTTGATATTACTCAGTAATAATAAGAGGTAGACGATGCGAATTTGTTTGCGACATTTATTACAGAGAACACAAAATATGGAAATGCAAAAACGACGACTGAACTGACTTGGTATTTTACATACTAAACTAAGGCAAGGTGTTTAGACTATACAGTGAGCTTGCGAGTGTGGTCCGATTACCTTATGATCGTTAAATATAACAAATGACTCAAAACCTCACTTTCAAGAGGTTAACATTCACATGATACACAATTACGTCACAGCCCAATAGCAAAATACGTTTAAATTTCAAACTAGACCTCGTCCATATGTTTCCACTGGTGAAGTAAAAAGAGAAGGACAATGTGTGCCACAGAGCCGCAAAAGGCCTACTGTCCGCGTGCACAATGACATATTTCTAGCTAGGGGTTTTTCCCCTAGGCTATGGAATTTACAAACTTTGAATCACTCATCGAATACTGTTTTGGTTTCTATGCCATTTGATTGCAGGAACTTTGACATCTAACTCTCTGGCTCCTGTTGCAAACCTCGAAAATTGCGAAAGCCCAGTTTGATACTGTTATTACCAATACATTCTGCTTGTGGTGAATTTGGGGTTTGAGAGATGAAAGTGATAGTTTACAGCAAATAACCCATAATCACAGGTGTTTAAAGTCATCATCCTGTCATCTCAGACACCTTTCAATACAGTTGCTCTCCCATACAGATGCATTTGTTCATTCGATGAATTTCTTTTACAAAGAAAACACTGCCAAAATAGAACCCCTCACTGAGGGAAATCGCAAATATTGAACAATAACAGACGTTAGAAATACCACAGAATCAACTCATCATTACGTCAGACGCAATTCAATTCAATTAGGCGGCCCCCTCGCATTTGTTCCCAAATTCACCTTCACATCATCAAAAACATGATAAATTCGAACAAGAAAACCGCATTCATAACACTACCAGCCATTGCCTCATGCCAACCACCAAAAACAAGATAGTTCCTCATGAAAGCCAAACTCACTTCCAAACATAAATATATATATATATATATATATATATATATATATATATATATATATATATATATATATATATATATATATATATATAATCACCACTTCCGCCTCATTGAATTTCCGTTCAAGCGGTACTCCTTTAAAGTCACTTTTTTCCAGTGAGTCATAGCACCAAACATACTTTTATTACGAATCCGCTTTTGTAATCCACTTTTATTTTTTTCCATTTTTAGATTCCTGGCTAAGGTCCTCCTTGTAGGTCTGAAACCTTTAATTAGAGATTTTGGAAACAAAAATGTGCAGCTGTACCCTTTAATATAATACAAATTGTTCCTTTACCTGCTTTTTTATCTTCTTTTTCAGACCTGGGTTCGTTGTTATTCTCGTCGCTGTCTCCTTCAAATTCGCGTGGAATTCTTTCGAGCTGATACTTCCTTATTTCGTCTATCCCTTCCCTGCATATTTCGATTGGAGGTTCCTGAAGAGGATTGTTGCTTACGTCGAGTACTTTTAATTCGGTCAAACAAATGGTTAGTTTAGCAGGAAGACGGACGAGCTGGTTGTTAGGTGCCTTTAGGGTGGTTAGTTTTACCAAGTCATAAATACTAATAGGTAACTTTGTGAGAACGTTGTTGCTGATGTCCAAAATTTTTAGTTCCTTGAATATAGCAATTTTATCCGGCAAGGAACTCATTTTATTGTCAGAAATGTATATTTCTGTCAGATCACAGAGTGCTGGAACGCAAAGCTCCAGTGGAAACTCCGTAATACCGTTCCACCCAAGATAAATCTTTCTCAGCTGTTTCAATTTGCGGATGCTCGATTGAATTCTTTGTATGGTGTTACCGGCTATGTCCAGATAACGCAGTTTCAAACATTTACAAACATTGACGGGAAACTCTCCTAGTTTGTTTGTGTGTAGAATCAATTCTTCAAGGTCCTTTAGTTGACCTATGTCCCCCGATATATCTGTCAGCTGATTATTGGCAAGGTTGAGCCTCTTCAGACTCTTTCTATGTCTGAGATACGGTGGCAGAGTATATAAGTTCTTATCACTCAGGTCCAAGTTCGTATCATCGGCCATCTCTTGCATTGGTAGATTTTCTAAAGACAGAAAATAATATCTTGTTATTACTCCTGCCTGCAGATTAACGACGGTGTTGGACAGCGTTTTGATGAGATAAGAAGTATCTCTATATGTGTCACCGGCACCCTCTCGATGTCATTACCTCAGTCCTCACAAACTACTAGACCATCTTAAATCCAAACCAGAGCGCCCCCCCCCCCATTTCCCCCATATTCGCTGGAATATGAAACGGATACGTTGAATCGTCACGTTGGATCGTATGCCACGAATAAAATGACAATACCAATTTTGTTGGTTCATCGTTGCACCCCTAGTACAATGACACAACAGTGTTACGGTTGCCTTGTCGTTGCTCATTAACACATAAGGGCCGAGATCAACAGTGCAGGATAAAAAAAACTAAATTATTGTCCTCAGGCCTCAGGACCCACCCCAACCCCAACCCCAACCTCTTCTAACTAAATTGACCAAAATTGAAAATTGCTTCATACCGCACATTCAATTTCAAATCAGTGATAGTAGTATGTAGTGCTATGAATATAAAGCCACTATATAGTGAATAAAATAATAGTTCTTTTCTTGACACTTTAGACTAGATTACTGCCATGCATTTACTGTAGCACAAAGTCTTTCATTTCTCAATTTGGCATTTAAAAAACAATGATATTTGTATTTGTGTGTAAAAGCCTTACCTTGATATTGAACTGGAATTTCTGTGATTTGGTAAGATCCAGGGACCCTTTTTGAAAATACGCACACTAGGTATGCACAGATGCCATACCGGTATTTAAATGTATGATGAACGTCCTCCCAAAGGCTTAATTTAGAACAGGTGGTATTGACGAGTGCTATCACCACAAAACCAAGTATTAGACTGTCTCCAACACCTTGTGAAGAACAACTGATAAACACTTGTAATATTGATTTTACTTTAACGCCGCTCTTTCAAAAATTGGGTTTTACACTGTGACTATATATAGAACATTGACACACACTCTATGGACTATTTGTTGGGCCTGATCACGGTACGAAAAGTTAAAGGTTTGGTAGATGGGACATTAATCAAGTAGTTATTCAGCTGAAATCCCCGCTTGTTTTGACCTTGTCATGGCAACCTTCATCAACAGATTTAAGATCCTTCATTGAAAGTTGACACACAATTGGGAAACACACACCATAAGGTAACAATCTACTTTGCTGTATCAAATACACAGTGTATTACTCCGACCTTTGTCAGTGCATCCAGGCCCTTTGGCATGATGTGAGTTTATTAAATTACGATAGACGTCATAATGTCATAAGGTTAAATTTCAGTAGGGATGACTCTGCTGGCCTGTGTTAACGGTTTTATACAGCGTTACCAATGGAAACCGACGTCATGGAAATATGTGTTTGAAATTGTTTGTGTACACGAGCATTGTCCGGGAAGTTCTACACAGAGTGCAGCTATGTCAGCTCTGTAAAAATCTCTGCATGGTACGAGTGTACGATATCGAGAATTGGCGCCTTCCACTGGGCAGGAAGATTTACGAGAGCCAAAGGCGCGTACAGCTACGAACTTTGTAAGTAGAGCCTGGCCTGATAGTATAGTGCAGCCGTCTATGAAGTTGATGTGTCGCTCCTGTATTCCAACATATTGATACATAATCTTGATAATCATGATACTACCAAGAAATAGATACAAGACATAATGCATATATACTTCTTAAAGAGTAATACTATTGTGACTTGATTACCATCGCAATTCTTTCATCATTAGAGTCAGCAGAATGGTTTACACCATCACATATGTCCACAGGGAACTCAGACAGATAAACAAACAAATAAAATAAATAAATAAATATATGCTGACAAAAATAAACAACAATAGAGTCATCACAAATCAGTATCAACAATAATGAATGTTCGGCAGTATCAAGAATTAGTGAGTGTATGTTTTCCTCTATGCAAAATAGTCACAATTCCAAATACCCCCAAAAGTGGAGACTGATCCATACCAAATGCGAATAGTATATTATTTATGTCCTACACAAATGCCATAATTTTTTGAGTTCTGATCGGTAAAAAATCCACAGCGCGAGAACAAACACGTGGACATTGCAAGATTGCTGTTAAATTATGTCTAAAATCGGTAAATGATAACATGACAAGTACCGTAATAGTACTATTAATATTAGTATTTTTATGTAGTGACTTTGTGCGATCACAGAACTAAATTATTTTTCACTCTTCAATGTGTATTTGCCTAAACACGTCTATATTAATATTATCGACATTTTACTGTATTCTGATAAAAAAATACTCCACGGCATATCTCGAGAACCTTGTCCCTGTGAACACTGGCCTCACCACGTCACGACGAATAACGCGACCCAGCAGTGAATTGTAATATTAATTAGATTATGTAGTTATGGAAGTGTCACAATCGCCCGTCTATTCCGCAGCCGATCAGACCATCGGCCATACACAGAGCTGTGAAAATTTACCTTGGGTTCCCACTAGCGCTGCTGAGTTATATGGAGCGCCTACTAGCCGTGGGGTTAATGTCCCACAGGATGCGAATAAAACGATAACTAATCGCCTACAATTCAACACACCAGCTGTACTTTATTCTCCGTCATCAACGCACTACAGTTCATAGGTTTGCAATACCAGACCTTACATACTACGGTCTGCATACTACAACTAACCGGACCTTACAACGCACCGGTCCTCACTACTCGACTGTTCACGCTCAACTCTCCGTAAAACTACAAACCACATGTAAACATGGGTATTTCCCGCTCTAACTGGCTACAATGTTACTAACTGTCCGGAGGTGACGTAGTCCTTCCGGATTGGTCCAGAAATAGCGAAAATGACCCAGCTCTACAAGGTAAAAGTACTAGCTGTCCCAATAACACGCTTTGGGTCTAACAAACAGTAAACAGTAATTAATATGGTAACTAATAAACTACTAAACAAACGTTACGAGGTGGCGGCTCGTACCGTCACACAAGTAAACTCAGGGCAGCTTAATATATTGTGGAATTTTGCTGGAAATAAAATACACGCCAACACGACTTTCTTATAGCGATGATCTTGACGACAATATCTTTAAACATCCATCCATATATCCATTATATGTACGCGAACCGGGATGTGATGATGCACTGCAGCCTAAAAATTGACAATTTTATCGTATGGTCGCACGTCAAGTATCGAAGTCTATGCATTCGGAGAGGGGTATGTGTTGAACTATTTAGCGAGCTGGGCATTTGCTAACGTTCCTTCCATAAATATTTGTAATAGATTGATAATTGAAAGTGAATTTGGTTGTGTTAAGAGGCAAAATGAACGCATGTCACGAGAAGCACAGTGAGGTCTGCGTCTGTCATGCATTATCGTTGACGTTATAAAATGTATCACGTCGTCGTGTTTCATTGCGCATGCAATTGCATGCCCTTGAATAAATACCATCGCCAGTCGCACATTGAGCATGGTCACCTGCTGAGAGGTAAATTTTTGTTGGATCGTCTGTGGACATTGAAGTGAAGTGGGTAACGTAGATAGGTAAAACTGATCACTCAATGTGACATTCACGCTCATCAGAACAAACATTACTGCCAAGATAGCCCTGTTTGCAGACGGTGCAGCATGCAGGGGTCTACGTTGCTCAACTCGTACGAAGGGACGACGAACACCGTCTGCAAACGGGCCTACAGGTTTCTTCATCTGTAGTTCCAAATATCAAATATACTTATAAATGTTACAGACACAACCACCGTGACTTGTGATTCCTCTGTGGCTGTGGCAACGATTTCGACATGTACAATGTATTGTTTTCACTACCGATACCGGTGATTGACGATGTACGGTAACTTTCGTTGGTTTTATTTTCAATTCAGGGGCGAAAATCAATAGCTAGAAAGTAGCACGAAAGTAATAAAAAGTGACAATGTGACACTTCTGTACGTCATGTAAAATGAACTTGCCGATACAACCAGAAACTTCATACAACAATAGCACAATAATTATAGCTTTCAACTTTCAAGGATAACAAACATAGCTCTTCGTTTGCCTACGCTATGGAAGGCAGATACTTCGAACGTGTCAGCCATGATAGTGAAGTCGCGTCCCAAATTCTCGCGTGATCTCGTCTCTTAAATGACATGGCAATTTGTGCGGTAATGGCGGGAGGTTCAAAACATTTTGTTTACGATCGAATTATTCTCTGAAGCCGTACATCGTTACAAGGGTTGATTTGACTTGCATCCGTGGACGAGGTAATTCATTACATGGTAAAGGTTGGTTCTACACAATCTTTTACAGTATTTGAAATATTGAAAAAATGGCAATTTAAAATAATTTTACAACTTTAAATATTTAGAAAATCCATATTTTTTTTATTGATATATGTTGGTTTTGTATTTCATATTCCTAATGTAGATTGTCAAATGCATGTGAATAATATATGATTATAGCATGCACGAGCTAAGTTGAACGAGTAATATGGAATATAAATTCTGGTCATTCTACGTCACAACAAAGCGTGTCTACGTCACGACAACGCGTGTATTCGTTACTGGTTGTGCGAATATGAGTCAAAACGTTCAAAACTCCCATTACTTTCCCTGATTTTATATTACTTGTGCTGGTATAATTATGGTATTCTCCAATATTTTTCTTTATTTAGCCGAAAAATACTTATGATCTAAAGGCTCTTTAGTTCACACGTATGATAATTTGCTGAACACAGAAAAAATTAAATAGCGGGGAATAATATGTCTAGTTATCGTCGCAAATTGTGTGAATATATCAATTATTAACACTGTAATTATCTTTGTTGTCAACTTAAAGCACATAACCTTCAGTCGACCATTTCCGGTCTCTAATTTTCCACTTCTTGTATCTAGTTTTCCACTCTTAATGATATGTAAATTTATTAGGTAAAGTAAATGAACATTATTATATTTGCGTATTTTCATTGCAGGAATATTGAAGTTGCTTAGGCGTTTCTCTCCTGTGATCTGACATGCTGTACACATTCAGTCAAACACAAATTAAAATTCAAAAATAGCCATAGAACTGCAATGCTCAGTATGGAAGTAGAAGCAGCCGAGAAATTAGTAAAAGTAGATAATCTAAGCCATTGAAATCAAGTCCTTGTTCATGAAGTGGAATCAATTTGTCAATGTATTGCTTAATGCTTAAACAATAGTAATTTTTAAAAATATAAATGATGTATAAATATAGTCTTTTTTTGTGTTTTGCATACCCTTTTCATTTCATATAATGCCTTGTCCAGCTATTTTATTTGACATTTATGAATACAACTAAAATACAAAACACCAAAAGTCTGTATTGCAATTATTTTAACCAACTGCAATATGAATGTAGATGCAGAGTGATTTTAAAGAAATGTGGAATTGCTCAGAGGGTAATGTTTTTTTATATTGTATTTTAGAATACAGAAATAATCAGTGATACTTGTTATGATATGTAGCAAGTAAGAAGTGGTTCGATAATGTCATATCTAGAAACGGGTTACATTAATCACAATGTATATACCTCAGCATTTTAGCCGGACATAAACATCACACTTTTATGAATTCAAATATATGAATTCAAATTCATCGCACAGCGGTACCTATAGGAGGCATAGTTTTATCCATCACTGACTATCCTCTCATTTAACATTTAATTATAACATCAGGCGAAAATGACGACATTTTAAGAACAAATACAAAATGTTTCTCATTTGGTAATTATTCCTGCAAAGCTTGTCCAAGTTAGCCATTCTAATTAATTGCTTGAAAATTATCAAGCATATTATGGCATGACAGGTCACAACTAGATTATGTAGACACGGTTGCATTGTATTGGCGATACCCAATTTCTACACGAATTACCTTTCATTTGATTCCCATTAATAACTCATTTATCCATCCATCAATCTATACTGTACCAATTTCCCCAACTATTCGTGTGTGGGACGAGTTAGCTTCCTGGTAATACCTCAATGTCAACAATGCTGTCCACAAAATATTAACAGCCTCCACTTAACTCCTGTTCAGCTCCACTCGCATTATATTGAAACTGAAGGTATTTCTCGCTAGTACAGTTGAACATGCTCTATTATTGGTTTTTGTAGCAAATACAATATACTAGAAAGAGGCAACGGACAAAGAGCATAGTGAACGAGATTTCTGTTGATACTTTGACCTTATTACATAAAATAGTATAACAGCAAATTATCAATACACATTTACTGTATATGGTAGAACCAATTTTAATGTGAATATACAAGAATCCATGTTGTACTAGTTATTGTACTGAGATGTCGTTCCATTTATTGTCTCACTTCCCAGTCTAGAGAATCTTAAGTTGAGAAACTTGTCATTAAAGATGTAATATCAACATGACTTTGTATTGTTGTATTACATCAACCTATCGTGTTACTAATTCATCTGAAACTGATTAATGGGTGTAATTTATATTCTAGGAACTATTACATTCAATTTCCTATCCTTCATGGAGACTTATAAACTTGAAGGGAAACTAAATCATGGAGAATGACATTTAAGTTAGTATACAACGAAATTATGTCGACATTTGAATCTTTTATTTTATTTTACTTAATTAAATCACTATACGAAAAGTCATATTTGGCCATGTCTTTCAACCGGGATAAATCTTGAGCAGAGGATGTGTAAATGTGGTGAGTCTGTTCATCCGTTATACAATAAACGTGATAAAACCATATTTTAAGTGTACTTCCCAAAATCTACATATTTTTTATCTCTATTCGTAGGCAACAACAGTCTTATCGGGGGCGTTTGTCCGGGGGACATTTGTCCTACGGGGCGTTTGTCCGGGGAGCATTTGTCCGGGGGCGTTTGTCCTACGGGGGCGTTTGTCCGGGGGGGGGGGGGTTGTCCGGGGGCGTTTGTCCTAGAACCAGTATGAGTATGAGATGAAGTGACACCTTTGATTTACCCCCGGTGATCTCTCCCCTGAGGGTTGTAGAAAGTCAAAAGTGGTACTGCGTCTCGTACTATCCCTGGACAGAGATGGTGGTTAGGTGATTGAGTCACAGGTTGGGTAAAGGTGGGTAAATTGAACGTTTCGTGTATTGAGAAATTCAGTGTATCGGTATTTACTGTTTTTCGTGATGTATCAATCTCGATACATTTTAAGATGTTTTCGTGACACTCAATATAGGTTGTCCAACATCGACGACATGTAATGTTATTTGCAATCAGTATCGTTCCCATTAGTTCATTGACATACACATACCTATTACAGTAGAGTAAAGTAAAATCGACCGAGGGTGTATGATGTAAAAATAATCTATACAAATGACAACATGATTTATACGATGTCTGGCTACCATATTTCATTTCCACCTACCCATAGTTTATATCACATTTCTTTAAAGTTTGAATTATGAACACAATTAAAGTTTCAAAATTAAAATTACTACATGATTTAAAAGGTGTCATTTCACCTCATGTTAGCATATTTCATTTCTAGCACGTACAATTTATTATAAAACAGTAACGTTTGAATTAAGATCAGATGAGGGTTAGGCACGGATGAAGAATCATGTCGATTCCTGGGGTCCTACAGTCAACATATTTCTTAATCCTCGTTGCTTCCATCATAAGCAGGGGAACCAAAGTACAAGGTAGGTGTTCCGTTTAATAACATATTCATTGGAAAATATTAATGATACGATGATGTAAAATAACAGTTAGGTAAGCATTTGTCTTCTTTTTCCACGTCCTCATATATTTGTCGCCATTGTTATTACCACCGGCACAACCACGTCGTTTAACCCTTTAAGGCATGATACAGGATATTTAGGGCATAATTACATAGAATTACAGAAACCAAGTAAGTAAAGAGTTTTAAACATATCATCGATAGATGTAGAATGATGACGAGTCTTGAAAATGAGCTGAGATCACAGAATACGTATTAGGAAATGAAACAAACCGAATAAGCTAAGAAATTACATATATTTTGTACACCAATAGGTTCATGTAATACAAATGCAAACCATCATAGAAAGTGTAGTAAAATAAGACAATGCAACTTATCCTCGATAATCTCATTTACTGTCATTACCATTATGCTACGTATACTCGAGTAGTTTAACCGAGGTTTTGTGTAAAAAAAATCACTTGATTAAACAAGTAGATGTAAGTTGCATTATAAAGTTTTATTGTTGAAGATGTACGTATAGTAGAAGATGTTTTTTTTTCATCTAGCACGTATTATACAGTCAGCCACGGAAACAGTAACAATCCATCCGGCTACATGTCAAGGGACAGGTTGGACACAATGGATGAATGTTGATACCCCCAGTGTAGGTCCTGAGAAAGGCGATTTCGAAACCTTGCATCAGCTGCGGTTACAACATTCGTTTTGTGAGAATCCCATTGAAATTGAATGCAGAGAAGTGCATAGTTTAGTTAGCTATGATGAAATACCAGGGCAGAAAGCATCCTGTGATCTATACAATGGCTTTGAGTGTCATAATTGGAACCAAGTTACATGTTTGGACTATGAAGTCCGATTCTACTGTCCCTGTGGTGAGTTTATGACCTTGTATTTATTGATTTCCATATTTTTTCTTTAATCACGATCATAGAGTATAAAAACAAAAACAAAATTACAATAACCAACAAATGTACTTTTACGAATTTTTTTCATGAAACGTATGCACAATATATTCAGCAAATATATAGATATACATTTTTATATCATACCATATAGGTTTAGAATAAAATATTCATTGTTCTATTATCGCTCACAACATTTTGATTTGTAATTAAAAATATAAGTTGTGGCAAAACTAACTTGAGACATTAAGTAACTCATTTGATGTTCTGCGTAATGACGAGCAAATGAAACGTCTGCTTGTTTGCTGGTTTGAGTTGTATATATGGCTAGAGTATTGTAGTGATGCAAGAGATTCGTTGGCACCTTGAAATACAAAAGTATATGAACAATGAATGCAACTACACTACACTCCACTCCAATCCACTCACCTCCACTACACTACACTACACTACACTACACTACTGACTGACTTACTTACTTACTTACTTATATTACTCACTCACTCACTCACTCACTCACTCACTCACTTACTTACTTACGGTAAATCGAGAAATTAATGTAAACGTTAAAACATAAGAAACATGAGAAACTATACAACTATGGCTATTAGTTCGTAAATAAAATGAACATAGACATTTGTCTTCCCTCTTCAATTCTAGCGACTAAAGTGCAATCAATCCCAACTACAACAGCAGTAACAACCACCACCATTCGACCGGCTAATTGTCAGGAATCAGGGTGGACACCATGGATAGATGTCGATACCCCGAGTGTAGGATCTAAGAAAGAAGTTTTGGAAAGCATACATCAGCTGCGAACAAAACGATTGTTCTGTGAGAATCCCATAGAAATTCAGTTAAAGGAAGTGTATAGTCTAGTGTGCTATGATGCTCCACCGAAACGGAGCTCAATCTGTGACCCACTCGACGGTTATGAGTGTAATGATAGGGACAAATTAGCTGGTATATGTTTGGACTATGAATTTCGCTTCTACTGTCTCTGTGGTGAGTTTTAAATGATCATTTGTCACATTGATCTTCGTCTTTCTTGTATAAACATGGTCATAATTATAACGTCTGTGACAGGATATCTCTAAACCATTATAAACCTACTGCATTTAATCTTAATACACAATTTTCCTATGGGAAGAGTAAGACCTAAATATGTTTTTGCGAACGAAGTTTATGATTAATAAGAGTGATCTGTGTACAATGTAAGTAATTAGGCAATATATCAAGCATGCATGTTTTCGATATCATATAATTTAGTACATAAATTGTGATAACAAAGAACCAATGACGCGGATAATTTATAGTGTTATAGGTTTGCTGAGTCATTTGCAGAGTAATTGACTGTTGGTAAATAGGCATTATCTTATTAAGAACAAAATGTTTGAATTTCGTGTAATTTGACACAAACAGTTACGACTACACAGCTCAAAAAAACTATTATAAATCTTCTTGATGTAGAAACTAATTTTATGGATGAATTTTGATTTTGATAATTAGGCAATAACTTTAGAATAGCAGCTTCAGGTTAATATAATTTAGTATATAAAGCAAACGTGTTAACGTAGATTTTTATTTTAATGAGTCATTTGCATAATTAAGGTAATTAGGTAAAAAGGTATTTTCCAATTGAGTAATATATGGTGTATGGTAGGTAGTCCAGTATTTAATTAACATGAAGGATATAGAGATGACAACATGATACAAATGATATACGCAACTTGCATATATCATCCTAATTTGCATAATTGCAGACATTTACAAACTAAGAGATCGATCTTCGGTTGTAGCTCATTATAAAAGTCATATCGGTTTTATTGTGATAGATTGGTTTATTAAATATTGGTCTATTACAAGGACCCATGACTTACAGGATTGTTGTGGTTTGAATTCTAATACATTTTCTCAGCTCGTTGTCGTGTCTCAATAACGTTGTAACAGCCAAGCACAAGTCAATCTGACTTTGAATCTAAGATAATCTAATATATGTCTTTATCAGCGATACCATTTGTAAAACAAGGAGCGACAGAAGCAGTGAATCAACCGATTTATGAATCGACAACTCTTGGCCAAGAATCAATCGGTACAAGTATATTGTCACTATTTTAACACCCTGTCATCAATTTAGGATGTTGCTCATTTCGCCAAATCGATCAATTATATATCTTTGTTACAAACGAAGTTCACCTAAAAGGTTGCGAAGGAATGTTTGTTGTAGACGTTTACTTTTTCACAAATCATATACGTTTATTGAAGATAGTGAATTAGTAATAAGAAGTTGAAAATGAGCCAACCCAAATAGATAAGGGTGGTTTCATTGCATTTATCCCTGTCATTATTGTTATGGGATGTGCATCTTGCTGCCATAACCATCATTTCCATTGATATTAACGGTGAATAATTATCATGAGAGCTTAATTAATTTGTTCTTTTACACCATTCATCCACCTTTACGAAACATTTACTACACCTGTGATTCACCTTTCTATCACCCCTTAGTGTTGGTGTAAGACTGGGTACCACATTTGATGCTATCTACAGCCATGCATGGGTTAACAACGTGTATACGTTACGTCAAAGATGTACCTTTGTCTCATACTCAACCACATTCAAACAGCATATACATGACCTTTAACCCTGGAGATGTGGTCAAACGAGACGTTTTCGTATAGTGCTAGTGAACAGTATACCATAACAAACATATTCTCTGAGTCTATTGGTATGTTGCTGAATGTAAACTAATCTAAAATAATGTATGTTATCAGTCTTGAATTATGATAAGAGTAATAATTAAGACAATTATTTGAACTGTACTCCTATGTATACGTAGTATTAAAGACATTATCCAACATTGCAATTTGATACCCCTAGTACAGTTTCTGAAAAATCAATTGATACATTTGGGAGTGGTGTGATTAGCTAAACATAGGCTGTCGGGTATTATGCTGCTCATAGTCATAAATGGAAGATGCTAGAAAATTTCTAGCACACTGTGATTATGGAATGCTTTGAACAGATATATATATATATATATATATATATATATATATATATATATAACTCGGTGAGTATCAATCTGCTAAAACAGTGCTCTATACCGCAGTGGCAGAGCGTAATAGTTTTGGTAGTACTGGAACTCTTTCTTAGTTGTAACTCGGAGTTTCACGCATAGTGCGATCGTCAGACAACTCGTCTGTCTACCAAAACTATATATATATATATATATATGTGTGTGTGTGTGTGTGTGTGTGTGTGTGTGTGTGTGTGTGTGTGTGTGTGTAAAGTGTTTTGTGTTCATAAACACTCCGAAGAAAGTCTCTTTCTCTAGCATCGAGATAATGTAACTGACTTTCGATGTGATCACAGGCTTGCAAAATTGAAAAGATGTAAAGAACCAAGAAGAGTTCGTTAGTAAAAAATTAATATCTAAGTTTTTAGTAACGAATGGGAATATCGATCAGTTTTATTCTCACGACAAAACAATAATATTATCAATCCGACTTGAAATATTGAAATAAAGCTTCATCAGTTCCTTCATGAATTATTTACCTGTTGAAATTATTGCAGGTATTTATACAAATTTATTCCAAATAGCAGCATTAAAACAATAATGTGTGGTACCTGAATACTGAAATGTGATTGGTGTACAGAGTTTAATGAGTTGGTGTATTGATAAACACGTTGGAATGAAAGTGACAATTGTCAACATCACATTGGCCTTGGTGGAATACGCAATTGATAGACTAAGTCTAGAAGGTAAACTGTCGACTATGTTTGAAGCCCTGAAGTTACAAGAGGCGAGTGAAAACTACTCCAGTAGCAATCATGTCTTCCTTTTGTTTTTCAGCTGTCAAAATCATCCTGGTTTGTTAAATGTCACTTAAATTTGATGAGTAAGTATTCAAAAGTACAAGCCGATTCAGTTTTATTTACTGGGCACACTCCACTGATTCAGGTTGCTAAACAGTGTCTTTAATTTGCTGTACACGTGCATGGCGTCACGTGGAGAGGTGCAGTGAGAGAACGATCTCGGCGAATTAAACTCAAGACAATCATCATCTTGCGACATGCAAAGCATGTCGGTCGTTTGTATTAGTGTTAGCTTAGCGTAAAACTTTTACTGTTCCGAGGCAATCGAGCAGACGAAAAATTAAAATTGCGTCCATCACATCGATATATGTATCACATTCAAGACATCTATCATTTATATGATGAAAGGGGAATCAATTTTTTAGCATAATGATATATCTGCCACTGTACTTTTTTGTTTGAAATTCTAATCACACTTCTATATGGTCCTCTAGTCACTAATTACAGTTAATCTCTTCTGACATGTTTATGTTTATATTTTCTGCCAAGTTGTTCTGTACTGTATAATAACATATCAAATATATATCACTGTAGTATTATACACTTATTCCCTGGCTATGAACGATGAGGACACTAGTCGACGTCCATTACCCCCGAGGACTGTTATACATCAACTATTTGCCGATGACGAAAGCCTCGGGAAATTGCTTTTACACATAACAGCATTGGGGTAATATGCCGATTAGTGCCCAAATAAGGTCAGGCCATATAAGTGTTTTATAACACATCACATTCCAAGTCATGTATTTTATCCAGATTGAAAGAAATCACCGGTAGGACTAGTCTCGTGCTGCTGTAATTGTGCCCTATGGAGAACAGAAAACGAATATTGCCTCATGTATCCAAATTGAGGTCAATATCGGTCACTAGTCCATATTCCAAGTGACACGGTCTAAGCCAGTCACCAGAGGTATGAAAACAATGTTTTATAATTAAGGACAGGTATCCAACTCTTTGATTTGTTTAGTACTGTTCAAGAAATTGTAACGATGATGTATAAGCCATAATTTCAACTAGTGTCTCCAGGGACTAGGATTCGTGTACGGGATTCCTGTAATAGATAAAAAGATAGTGTATCAGAAGTGAAGTAACTAGTCTCTAGCCAATAGCCCAGACGTTTCATCTATTGTTGCGTTGAAAATGTACTGTGATGAAACTGCGAACATAAACTAACTAATTAAAAAATGACTTATATGGAGGAAAGAGTACATCCAGGGCCATACCAACAGTTACATCTAAGCACTCTATTATTAGTATACGATATGTTCATTAGCAACAATGTGTATGACTTTTTTGTGTACTTGTTGCAAGAAAGGCACCACTGTCCGGGGCTAGAGCTGTTTGCTTTGTTATGAGAATGATCACAGTAACTTTTTGAACTTATACATACAAACTACAAAAGTATATTATTGTGATATTGCCGTGAATTATCATGATTTACTAATGAATAATTACACTTCTTTGGATCAAAAACCTGACAACCACCAGTCAGCATAATATGGTCATAACTTCATATACCTTGTGAAAACGTAAGACAAGTTGTATACATCAGTGGTCAGATTTATTTACAGTTTGTAGCATTTCTACCTGTAGTAAATGTAGTACTTGACAAATCAGTGGTTTGGGGAACATTTGTTTCATAAAACATCGATTATTCCAATGAAACAATAAATATTGTGTGGACAGTGGACGAAAATTAAATCATAAAGATATGCTGAACATATACATACGTAGCTCTCGGCATATTGATTCAACATAGTTGAGATTTCGAAGAACGGTTAAGGCCTTAATTAGTGCCTCCACTGTTGCATTTCTCGATTTCTTTTGTTTCCATTTCTCGAACATCCTATGGACATGTTCCCGTAGATCATCTGGGAATCCAACTTCGATGTCGTCAATATCAGCTTGGGTAAGACCCAACGTTCTCGCTAAAGGTCTCCATTCTGTTTTCAAAAGGTCATGGCGCAGAACTCCAATAGCAACGTCAACTTCTGCAATAAATATAAGATATATTGATATCCTCTATTTATTCAAATGTTGCTATGAACATTACTGGGCATCTTGATGTTCTTTGAACCGAGACATTACCTTGAGCCGTTAATGTCGTTTACGTTTTGAGTAGTGTACACATTGGTGATGCTGGTTCACAGGAATGTTCTGCGCGCTACGTTAAATTCTTGGAAAGCACAAGCGCAAGTCCAATAAAGTGATCCATTACATACTATCCACAAATATGTTTTTTTTCAATGATATCGAAACTGCAAACAAAGTGTTGCTGTCTAAAAAGTACCTGAGTATCGTTTTCAGAGTAAATTACAAAAACTTACTCTTTCCACCTCTACCTGCATTGCCACTGGTAGGTGTATCATTCGTTGGGGGTGCAGCAACTGTCGTCTCACTTGGACGCTGTTAGATTGAAGATATGCGCATTTCATCAATTTCTATTTAAAACATTTGTATACTGTAAAGTACATATTTTAAAGTGCATTTGTATATTGACATCATATACATGAACCCATATCCTGTGAATACTTTAGACGGCAGTGACTGGCATATGGTCACCATGCCTATATTGTTTCCAAACCATGTGAAAAAGCCGCATTGCAATCATTGAAGGTGTAAACAAAATTCAGAAACACTGAATATCTCACAAGAACTGAGAAAATCATCCTTACCATCACCAATTTGAACTTCAGTTGAGCACATCGAGATCCGTCATCGTCCATCCTCAGAAAGTCAACGTATCCCACAATGCACCCGACACCTCCTCCATCCTGTTCAACAGCGTTCCTGTCTACGTCTACTTGGAGCTCTACATGTGAGTCTTTGCATTTGTTGAAAGTGAGTTCGCTCTCGGTTTCTTCGGGATCATAAGTGACGTACTTGCCTCTGATTCTCAGTTTGACTTTTTCCCCATCTACCATTTCTACGTCACCGCTGTTAGGATACGTACCGAAGTTCACAAACCCCTTCTTTGTTTCTATCTGTTCTAAACGGGAATCGACTTTATTCTTGACAACGCATTCTATGTAAAGACTTCCACAATCTCTTGCGTTTTGAAGAAGAATGAAGTTTACAAGCTTTTGTCGTTTGCGAGCCATTGTCGTCGCCTTTTCCATGACGCGAGGAATGGCCATCCCAAGCTGGATATCAGCAATAGCCAGACAATAACGTACGATATTCATCCTATAGAGAGAGTTAGATTCGTTGAATAAGGAATAAGCAAAGAATTGTTTTCTTTCGATATACACAGTAATCTGGTAAACTGAGATGTACAGAACGTATCTTTCATAGATCGCCATAGTATATACGTATAATTGACAAATAGTAGAATCCATCAAATATACCTACCGACATTGTACATTTTCTTCAAATTTCATCGATCTGTCTTCACTTTCCTCTGGACCGAGATTTTTCGTGACGTTGATCCATTTGTCATCGTCTTTATCTCTGAGTAACTTGATGTTTCTACTCCTGATGAGATTATCCACAGGTAGCCCATTGGCCTCTTCAAAATTTGGCAAAGACAATGTTATTGCGCATCGGTTGGTAGACCTTTGGTTTCCAAAACCCCTGTTTATCTTCATGATGGGACCCAGACCGATAAAAGTGCCCTCGTATTCACTTTCCAGTGCAACAGCTTGCAGGAGAGTACCTCGTTCTACGTAGTGACACTGTATAAATTAAAACTAATGATATATATCTTTAAACTCTCCATCTCCCTCTCCCCCCTTCTCACTCTCTCTAAAACTAATGATATATATCTTTAAACTCTCCATCTCCCTCTCCCCCCTTCTCACTCTCTCTCTCTATCTCTCTTTCTCTCTCTCTCTCCCCTCTCTCTCTCTCCCTCCCCCCCCCTCTCTCTCTCTCTCTCTCTCTCTCTCTCTCTCTCTCTCTCTCTCTCTCTCTCTCTCTCTCTCTCTCTCTCTCTCTCTCTCTCTCTCTCTCTCTCTCTCTCTCTCTCTCTCTCTCTTTCCCCCTGGTAAAATGTTGTAAAGCGTAGTAAAATGAATTACGCTCTTGATAAATGTACTAAATAACAAACAAACATTTGTCTTACCGTAACTGTCATTATACTGGTACCTGCTGACTCAGGAGATTGTGCAGCATGTATATTAAGACCATCATGACTACATTCTATCGATAACACATCGGTATCTTTGGTTATAAATTGCATTTCTTCTGGTTTGCTGACAAGTACTATCGGTGAGAAATGTTCGATTTCTGCCACTACAGTCTCTCCATCCTACGATATAAGCAACAATGAAAAATAATACTTATGATATTGGTGATCAACTTCTTTTAAGAGAAGGACGTAGTGACGTCAGTATTTCTCAAGATGAACAATAAAGAGCAGTTCAAAAACGGCAATTGGGTATTAAATAAACAGAATCTTTTGATATTGAAAAATTAATCATGGTAAAAGCTACATAGATCACTCAGTAAGTGAACTTGAAAGGGTTAGTGCCAAAAGGACCGGTTTTGTATTATTTCGTTTCAAGACCAACCTTTATTTATTCTAGGTAAAATATGAATTATAATAAGTTAGCTCATAGTCAAAAGGGCCTAGTTTCATCATTGCCTAAAAATGCCATATTTCTCAAAAGCCCTGATGACTTTGTCCGATATTTTGTCAGGTTTTTAACTTATTTCACCATGACTTGTCATTAGTGAAAGGTTTGCCAGATACTTTTGAAAAGAAAATGCGTGATCTAAATTTGACATAGGGTCATAAGGGACCTAACGATGACAATACTTTATGCCTTTTTTTATGGTGTATTTCTCAAAATCACATTTTTTGTAGTTAGGCCCTATTATACTTATAAACCCCTCAAACGGTATCAGTTAGAAGTCAACTTTTGTGTTGGTGAAACCAAAGGTGCCAGAGAGCATGTAATTGATTGATCGATTTATTGGTTGATTTGTCATTCGGTTAAATGATTGATTTGATTGAATGATCAGTTTCTGTGGTGCATTATAACTTATTTTTTGTGATATTGACTTTTTTATGAAATAAAACATTTTTCTTCTTTCCCTGTCAACTTTGCTCTCTTTCAGTTGTATCAGTTCTTACTCGTCTGAGGTTTTATATAATTCTCTCTTTATTGACTAAATAAAGACATCTTGTCCATTCTTCTCCTCTTATCTAAATTAAAACACCCCTAATCTTATAATTAGCATGGATCAGTTACCGCGAAAATTTGCTTTATGTCTAATCTTCTGGGAGACTATCACACGGGACAAACAGTCAATCATGCGCACACTAGTAGGAAGTAGTCTCTTCTATACTAGTTAGTACATGAATGAGTGTGATAATCTCCCAGAGGATAAGAGATAAAACAAAATGTCAATGTAAGTGATCTCTTTCCAATTATAAGATCAGGGGTGTTTTAATTTAGATAAAAGAGAGAATTACATACAGCTGAAAGAGAGAAAAGTAGCCAGGAAAGGAGGGAAAAAAAGTTTGATATCACAACAAAACTCAATGAGTCAATAGTCAATTGATCAATATCACACACAAAATAACTTATATTGCACCACAAAAATTGATCATTCAATCGGTCAATCATTCAACCAATTTAAATGATAAATCAGTCAATCAATAAATTGTATGCTCGCTGTCCCCTGTGGTTAAACTTTCTTGAATCTCTACTTTGAAACGTGCTAATGCTAATTCATTTATGGTTGGTTAATCTTATGTAATGTCAGCGATGAAGTCTTAGACCAGTCGGACTGATATGTTGCATGGTCAAAATGACTCTGAGCAAACTTTTATATACATGTTAAGATTATCTCAAATCCGAACAAGAAAAAGGAGCACATGTATAAATTACCTTGTTACAAGTATACAGGTCAGTCCACTCATTTTCTACATTTTTCGTCCGTACGACCATTTTACGAAGTTTAGATTTAGATTCATCTACATCTTTCACTTTGAAATTTATGAAAATTGGTCTCTGAAATATTGAACCATCTGGGCCAAATATGAATACATCCGACATAAGATACTCATCATTAGAAATCGGATACAACTCATCTTCTCCAAGGATTGCTGTTAAGTCCATTTCCTCACTAACAGCATCTGGTGGAATTTCGAGTTGAACTGTTTGAGATAAGTCAACCAAGTGGGTTACCTTGTAACAAGGAAGAAAAAATGAATGAACATTATTTGTTCATAGCATTCGTATTTTTTATTCAGAATTGAATATCGATAATTCATCTAAATCTAATTCACGAATTCAACAGATAACTTCTAAAAAACATGACCGCTTTTAAACAATAGCATCATCATATTTACAAACACCAAAATAGAAATATATTAGTGAAGAAAGATACATCTGAGTTTAGAGTTTTGAATTATGAATGTACTGCAAAGTGGGAATCCGTGAATCACAATGGACCCCCACTCAAACCACCCCATCCCATTAATCCCAATATGATTCAAAGCTGTAATTTACCTTTCCATCTGGCTTAACCCTCAGCTTGAAAAGTCCCTTTTTCAGATTAGGACACTTATGTCGCCTGGGTTGTTTTGCAGCTTGACCTTTATGTCAAAAAAAGTATATATTCTTAACATTGTTCGTCAGATATGGTCGATTATATGTCTAAAGGTTGCAATTGAAAAGTGCTATTTCAGATATATCTAATGTCCAAGCAACAGGTGTTTGAAAATCATATTGAGATAATACTCAACGTGTACGGGTTTCCATACGTCAATGCATCATTTATATCCCGACATTGCTTTGTTTTACCTCTCGTTAGGAGGGGTAGTGTGTGCTTGGATGCTCCGTCCATGTGTGTTAATCTAATTGTATACGCGATATCACAACAACCACTGGGATTATTGGAAAGGCATTGGGTACATAAGTGTATTACAGTTAGCGTATTACTGCAACAGCTAATTTGATTTTGGGCTAAATCCGTGCATAGGAGTTATTAGACTAATTTAGGCCCAGGATTGACTCTGATGCTATTTTTGACTAGATAATTGTGTTTGACAAATCTCAAACTTGTAACAGGCTTGCTAATTTGATCAAACAACATGTGACCAATGTTTAGCTAAAATTCGTACACACTCACAGTGTTATCAGAACTATATATGCCTCTAATTTCTATAGTGTTTTGTCGCATCTCAATTACTCTTTGTGTAAATGAAATGGGAATTGTTACATGTATGCTATATTCGTGGGAAAATTAGTCATATTTGAAATCTTGACCTTTGTCCTTGACCACCATCTTCAAAGTCAATGTTGATATTTTTGATAATTACCATAATATTCCATTGTTTTGTGAATTTCCCTGTATATCACTATATAACTTATCTAAAGGAAATAAGCTCTTAGGAGTAATGAATATGCATTATTCATCAAATGCATATTCACAAAAAGTAACAAAGGGTTTAAATTTGGTGTTTTTCGGCGATAGAGCAAATTTTATTTATATGACGTGAAATCACGAAAATATTCTCCAGAACCCAAAGTTTATGAAATTTTTTTTTATTATTTCCTGGAGTGATGTTCCCCTTCAATTCCTGGTTAGATACAGTTTAAATGTATACTTACATTCTTGTACACTTTTATGAACAATGCTTGCAATGTCTGTAAATTTTAACCGTTCCAATATATCTGTTAACTTCTTCACTGTGGCGTGTCCTCTTTCTTTTATCAGCCACCTCAAAATAATCTCCCGAAGTTTCTTCTTTTTATTGTGTAGATTTTTCCCATCTCGTTCCATCAGTTTTAGATCAGATTCTGGTGTTTTCATTTGAGCAGCGAATGACTTCCATTTTGAGCAGCATTCTTCGTTTGACAAGATAATTCTGTTGGCTATCTCAAGTTCTATAAAAAGAAATAAATAGAAGAAAAGAACTAATGTAACACATAAATGATATTTTGAAAAAAGTAAAAATTATAAGCTCTTGTGTTTAGCTGACATCTCTCTCGGTATGTGTATATGCCTATGTATGTGTCTGTCTGTCTGTCTGTCTGTCTGTCTGTCTGTCTGTCTGTCTTTCTGTTACTTATCTATCTCTATGTATGTCCTTCAATGTTCGTAACATTTATTAATACTGACTATTCTATAACTGTTTTCCATACCTTCAGTCATGACATGCATTTCGCGTACTGTTGTCCACAGGTCGAACGCAGATGAAGCCATAGCCGGATTCGTTGTGGCTGTGAAGGAGAGAGAGAGAGAGAGAGAGAGAGAGAGAGAGAGAGAGAGAGAGAGAGAGAGAGAGAGAGAGAGAGAGAGAGAGAGAGAGAGAGAGAGAGAGAGAGAGAGAGAGAGAGAGAGACAGACAGAGAGACAGAGAGAGAGAGAGAGACAGACAGACAGAGAGACAGAGAGACAGACAGAGAGACAGACAGACAGACAGACAGACAGAGTGAGAGAGAGAAAGAGACAGACATACATACATACAGAGACAGACAGACAGACAGACAGACAGACAGACAGACAGAGACAGAGACATAGAGAGATGAATAATTTGATACCTTTACTGTGTCAGAAGAACTTGACCCCACACGCACATGATTCCGTCCATTAAATAGACTAAATTGTTACAATTGTCAGTAATGTTGAAAATTGTGTTTGTGTGGAAGACGTTGTTTTCATGTTACTTATCTTGAAAAATCATTAGGAGACATGAAATTGTGATCAAATTATGTAGCTCACAAAATTGCATAATCAGGATATATTTGAGTTTCCTTTCTTTTTACATGGAATATCATACGATGTAAAATAACCCTTATCTTTCAAACAGCCAAACTATAACAGGAAAATCAGCACATTGTCTTCATTAGGGTACTTCGCACCGCCCCTTGTATTACCCTTCCAACACCAGTTCCTAAGGTTAGTATAAAGCGCGCGTTAAATTTTACAAGACGATGACCAGCCAGGCGGAATGAGGTATTTTATGTACTGACACGTAAAAAGAACAAAAAGGGGGGGTTTTTTTGTGAAAAAAAAACCAGTGCCTACTTGACAATATTAGTCGAGACCACAGTGACCTCGTGTGGTTGTGACGTCAGCTTATTCAAGCACCTCTATATCTGTTCCTGTTTAATCTCACTTCTCCTTTGTTAAGATTGCATTGTTACCTTTCTAGTGGCGGTTGATGGGTTTTATAAGAAGTCACGCGCGAAACTTTTGTATTGACAAGCCTGACATAATAGCTAAATATAAGTCTTAAAATAGGCAAGCAAAAAAAACAACTATGTTGGATCGCCTGACAACATTACTTGAGGCTATAGTTACCAAAGCTGATCAACAATAATTTCAGTTTGCTGGGAAATTACATTTAATATATTCGTCGTATAGACAAGGACGACTTAACGTTTAGTACAATCCCATGGAAAAGTTGAAAAGTTGAAAACAAATCTAACTTTCTGCTTTCTTCGATTAAGCCGATATCTTTAACAAACTTTACTAAAAAGCCAAAATTTAAAGGAATATGGCTTATAGTTGCTAATAATGCATTTCGAATGGGGATGTTGTATTGTAATTGCTCAGTATTGATCGTCGCGTCAATATAACGTTACCTTCGGATTCAACAGTATCCCAAATAATTCCCAGGCTAATAAGGCGGAAGTTAGGAGATTTATTGCGCAACTCAAAATAACTTCAAAACAATTTTGTTTGTAACGATTTTAACTTACCTATAGAAGATCGATGTTTGTATGTTATATCCACTATACAACTCCAGCGATTCTGAATCTTTCCTGAAGACTGTACGGCGTCAGTGAAGTTCTACAGTAACTTTTTAACGGTGACGTGTGTTCCTATACTGCATTCTAACATTAAACATGTTGAAGAAATACCGAATGTACGTATGCGCATGTGCCAGTGAATATATAATCTGCACTAGTTGCATATCTAATTTTTTTGACTTTCATTTCATTTCTTTTTTATCTCTTTCATCGTAAATCGCTGTTAAATATATTAACAATACATTCCATGAATTAAGGGACATGTTAAAGTAAACATTACAAATACGTTAGTTAACACAGATAAATTAAGATATTGTAATGTAGTAACTGAAAGAAAATGTCTTATGGAACAATAAGTATGAAAAAGTCATTAAAACATCCATGTTGTTTAAAGAACAAAACGTGTATGACATCAGGTATTTTGTGGCGTACACATAGGCTCTTAACATCCGTAATTGTTTCGATTCACAATACTACCCCTGGTACCTATACATTGTTACGGGCACGCAGTCGGTTGCTTGGCAATAAAATGGTTTTCTATCTATCTAAAGGTTACGACCCTTGGGTACTACTCAAACTTAAATCCCTGGGAGGCGTCAAGCTACAAAATGATTTAATGTGTCTTACTCACGACTGAGATTACCCGAGCGTGCCAAATTGTGTTCTCTATCCATTGACCAATGTTGGACAACACATGGAGTGAATTCAGAACACACACACACACACACACACACACACACACACACACACACACACACACACACACACACACACACACACACACACACACACATACATACATACATACATACATACATACATACATACATACATACATACATACATACATACATACATACAAATTATGATGGCTGGTGATTACAATCTTAATTAACTTCTTCATATAATGTTCCAACTAATTAACAACACCAAACACGTATAAGATCGTACAAAGAATAGTTCCTGAGGTGAATTACGTCTTCGGGAGAGGTTAGACAATATGCGTTTCCTTTCCCTGACCAAGGGGCCACTCTGACGCAATAGAGCGCCCTCATGCTACTGTGATTCAAGGCTAATGATCCAGTGTTTTCATTCTCTGTCCTTTTGACATCACAACAACTTTCGAGAAGATGTTTCAGGCACAAATAAATGTACTTACTGTTTATGTGTAGTTATGGTGTAGGAATTTGCCAGGATAAGGGTAAGATGAAAGTTTACCAATCACTTATATCATAATTTTATTATTTTACACACAGTTTGTAACAATGTAAGCTTATGTAATCCCCACACACTGGTGAAATAATCAATTAGAGTGTCCCTGAAACTAATGTTCATCGAGACATTGTGTATAGGTATTATAAGTTAAGGATAATATATTGCAATTAGTGAATGGCTAGTTGTTGTTCTAGACCTTGGTCGATGTGTACCCTTGACTGCACGTAGTTGGTCCAACTAAATACTACATAATTATCAACTTATCGTCAACATGAGACTGATACTAGCCAAACAATGCAAATTACATCAAGTATTTGTCAACAATGACAGAATGTAAGATGCAGACGTTTGTGGCACCAACTTCATCTGCAATTGAACCGTGTGAATTTACCTTCAATTTACATGTCTGATCCATGAACTTCGATTAGTTTCCAGGGATCTATTTCCATGGCCCGCACCAGAATTTCTTGCATATTTTGTTTTCACTTCTCATGGAATAAATGTCATTTTTGAGATAAGTGGCGCCATCGACTGTTGCCTACATCGAAATGAAATACCCTACAGGCAAAGTTTTCCGAAGTTCTAGACCATTTTGGTTGATCATGACTCGATTAAAATTCGAACCATCCTCTTTCCAAATGTCAAACTTCTTCATATCAAATGCACAAGAGAGCTAGATGTTCTACATGTAAGGTACTTAACGGCATATTAGGGATAGAGAGTATATAATTTATGATAGATTATTTTGGGCGGAGTCTAAGGCTCGTTCTTTGATGCTCACCCTACTAAATTTTTATAGCCACTTACATGTACTGTATGTCATGCATTTAGGCTCACATTGCTGTCCGTGTTGGTATGGTATGTACTGCATCACCACTACAGAAGTATGTAGGTCAAAGATTATAACAGTGATAGCCTTGTTATTGTTCGTTGATGAACTTACCTATTTTCAGACTGTACAAACTTATGCTGATACAAGCAGAAACATTTGTTTGCACATGAATTTCACCTTTGTAATTAATCTTATCAGATAAGGATCAACTTATAAAGTATAAATGTTGATAACTAATTTTAACAAATCCCAATATATCAGGATAAACAATTCTGCAAAGAATTTGTTCCTCAAAAAGTTTCTGTAACATGATCAATATATGTCCAGCTGTAATATTGCGGCGTTTCTTTATACTTCAAACCAATTCGCTAATTGAAAAAACTGTAATGTTCTTAAGTAATTAAGTGTTCTATATTTGGAATTTTAAGTCATACAATTGGATACTGGGAATTCCCTAAGATACCAAACAACGAAACACTGTCAATACTGGAGGTTAAATGCCTGTATTTCCATGGCAACGTGTGCATTTTAAGATGATTATTAACCAGGCATGTCACGCTAACCACATAACTATGACTATATAATGATATGATTTAAGGGTAGTCCAACACTATTGTACTCTGAGTTGCTGTGGTTCAGTCGAGGACATGTTGTTGAGGTCGTCAAGTTTTATCCGAACAGGGGTGACGGTTCAAACGAAAAACCGATAATTAGAGGTGAGACAACAACTTACAACTCTTATGTTATGAAGTATGTAGGTATTTATCAGACTTTTGCAGTTGTATATAAACACCTGGTGAATTAACTTTTAGGCTAATGACAATAGCTGTGTGATTTTCGAGACAGGGAGACCAGATATATATGCCATATGGATGCATACTATCAAATTATCATTGACGTCAGAGTACGACAGCTCGGAGTAATTTGAAGAAAAAAAAAGTTTAAACTTTAAGATCGAAGTGAGAGAATAATTAACATTGTATACGCTACTTCTATTTGCCGCTTTCGAACTCATACATAAATAAACATAAACTTGATCTGTAGTCATTTGAAATGTAGCTGAGTTAATGTGAATAAAAGGACTATTATTAGAATATGGATTTTATTGTAAATTGTGATTGCAACGTGGTACATCGGATGCTCTATAACACAGTGTAGCTGTAGAACGTGAATAAGTACGTATTTGGGTTCCATTTACTTGTATGTCTTACATCTGCACCAATAGTGGTCTTGCTGCGACATGTACAATACACAACAAATTATCGTCAAGGACATGCTAAAGTAGAAATTTCGCCGCATTGTCGTGTGATGCTCGCAAAGTAGCAAAAGAACAACAACAGTTGTTAGACCCGAGCTTAAGTTTATACCAAGTTTACATGGTGTTTGAGTAACTTCTTTGATTTTATGCGACATTGTTTGTTTTCCTAATGACAGAGATTCAACTGATCAACGGCATAGCACCCTTTCAATCATACTGGTCAAGATGGCGGAAGGAAGTTCCGAAGTTGATCTCAGCAATATGAAGTTATATTCATTTCCGCCACATCTAACCAGAGAGACAGCAATACGGAAACTCGACATGGCGGTCAACATGATGTCAAGTTTACCATCTGAAATGAAAGGACTAAAGGAACTTGAACATGTCAAAGTAAGCAACAACAAATTTGACGAGTTTCCAGAAATTATTTGCGAGTTTCCGAAACTTCGGACAATTGACTTCGACGGTAATCAGATAGATACCCTTCCCTCAGCTGTCATGAAGCTAGCAAACCTACGAAGAATCTGCCTAGGGTGGAATGCGTTTATCGATTTTCCTGTTCAGCTCTGTTCACCACAGCTGAGTAGTATGAAAGAAATACACATATCACACAACAGGATACGTTTCCTTCCGAATGCAATTTCCAAGTTGGTGGAACTTGAAATGCTGGACGTCAGCTACAACGAACTTGAAATTCTCCCGGACAGTGTATGTCAGTTGGAAAAACTGAAAACTCTCCAGGCTTCATACAATAAACTTAAAAGTCTTCCAAGAGAACTTGCAACATCCCTGAAGAATTTAAAAGTGCTGGGGTTGAAGGAAAATCCTTTGCAACAGCCGCCACTCGAAATCTGTGATAAAGGCATTGATGCTATCAGAAGTTACGAGATGAAGAAAACCACGGAAGAGAAACTTAATCCATCTCTGCCAACACCTCGAGAAAGTGGTTCGTATTTATTTTATTGTCTATACAAAATTTAGAATTTATGGACTTTATAGAATGTAATGACCAGATTCCAATTGATTTGATTTGATTTTTAAATACATGTACAATACATTTACTTATTAATTTCTACTGAAGAATAATCTGTCACCTGTTCATTCCAATTTTTAACAACCCAAATTTGTTATTTCGAGAGAAGTCTGGCATTGTTCGGCCAACTTCAGGAATATATTGATATTGGTATTTAAGACTGGTGGACAGTATGACTGTCCATCTTGAAGGTCAAGATCAAACTTTCAATGACTAAATTGGTCAAAAATATATACCTTTTAGGAAACTTTACTCACACTCAAGTAACATTATGATGTTGGAATTAGTATATGAAAATTATTTGCTGATCCATGGTTCACCCATAGAAATGACATATATTAGAATTGCATGATCGTTATTAATAGACCGTAGTCCGTTCAACACCTGTTAGAATATAGTTGTTTTCGGTGATTAATTATAAAAAATCCAAACAGAATGTTATCATAGAGCTTTGATCAACTATTTGTCGGGCGATCTCTAACAGGGGTCGTACTTAGATCCAACTACACTACAGTCCATAGGTATGTACCCTAACCAATGATTTATTGATTGCATGGTAAACACGTCGAATGGCAGCCACGTATATAAAACGGCCTAACACACACAACTGTGTAATCGGTAGTCAAGTTTGGAATGCCGCCAGGCAATCGATTTAACAGTATATAACAAGTCAATAACGCGGTGGTATAGATCAAAGGTTGATGTGGAAATTGCACAATTATACACACGTATCGAATATGTGGGATAAATTGATATAGGCGCTTTTCATGGTGGTTGTCACAATCAAATCTGATTTTGTGTGTACTCGTCATATACGCAGCACAAACTAAACTGTTGAGTAGATGTATGCCACATACAAATGTTCAAGTAAAATATCAAAGTTTAATTTGGGTTGTCATGTATTTAAATGTATGTCAGTTCGAATTGAAATAATCCATTCAGATTCCATTCAAATTACAAAAGAAATTAGACCCAACGGAAAGATAACCACATCATGTCTTCAGATCAGATAAAACAAAGTTTAAATCTACTCTTCCCATATCAACAGTTTTCCAAATCAGAAGAAACCATGGCAACAACATTTACTGCTTTGATCTAATAGAAGTGTTACTGAAGTGTTACTGAACATATTCGTAATTATAATAAATTTGATTATTTTTATGCAAATTATGCTCTCATTTAAAGGTCAATAAACTTTAGACAATGTCATAATAATTGGGGTCACTATGCATTCTGGACTAAAGCTGGGGATTATGTTGAGAGGACTACATACATTTCTAGAATAACGCGAGCTCAAGTGATTAATTATGAATGTTCTTTTGTATGGCTCTTTTGAAAAGGCATAGAGACTCCATGTTTTTTTTAATTCACCAGATACAAATAAAAAAGAATAAAATGATGTGGATTTCAAAGAAATTATCAGGATAATATATCTGGTGAAGACCACAGCAAAAGTTCGATCTGAACTAGTTAAATCTGTGACTGTGACAAAATAAATATACAAGAAAAAAGTAAAAATGCGAAACTTTGCAGTATATATAGAAATTAATTACAGAACATATTGAAAAACGCTTGAAGTCAAATTGATACTAAGATAAAGAAAGATATACTGTGTTTCCGACGAATTATTCAGAGGAGCTTTTGACTCTTATAATCAATGGTTTTCAATGGATATTTTAGCCACTCGATGAATTCATTGTGTACGTTTAGAGAGAAATCTAAATAACAGAAATGTAACATTGAAGGGATCAGTTTAGTCCAACGGGGCAGAGCTTAAATCCTCTTTTAAGGTATAAACCTGAGCGAAGCTTTAAGAGCGAATTCCTTAAAGTTCAAGTGGTCCATTGTACAATGTAGAGGCATGACAGCGAAAATATTTATTGTATACTGGTCAAGCCACGTCACTGTGGTGCATGAAGTCAGAAGTAACATAAACATTTAGAGGACTGATTTCAATTTGTTCAGCTCCTCGTATAGTCGTGTGCAATAAGATAAAAACGTTGTTTACCGTTTTAAGTACCGATATTTAATACTCAGCTTTATTGCAATTCTGGAAACTAATTGTAAAGGTCAATCTTTGCCAGCTTATAAATGACCTTTGACATTGGTGTGTTATACGGCTTTATGCAAAATGAAATATTGTGTAGTCAACACAGGGAATTAGTAACCCGTCAATAAAATGGAGTGATATCTGTACCATTTGGCTAATAATGAAATACATATAGTTGTAAAATCTCCAGACCTCTTGAGGCACCGGTAATTACTAAGTAAACCAGAATGCGATGAACGCATACACAATTGAAAATTATCGGAATTATAGTATAATTTTTCTTTGTTGCAGAAGAGGACTCTGACCTTGCTCTGAAAAGAGGCGATCGAGTTGTTGTTAGTGTAAAACCAAATTGTCAGGTGAGTAGAGAGTGGCGTTTGGAGTTGGTTAAACTTGTTAAGCTGGGTTTATCACTTTTTGTTGAAATTTTTGCTATGATATAAAATCACTGAATTCTGCTTGTTGAAGCACAAGTAACCACCAATTAGTGCTGGGGCTTGGCCGAACTCAAGTCTGGTATTTAGGCGTAACACACAAGTTTACAGTGTGATGGCGTGTATAACGATTTTAATTATTAGTACACATATATCAAAATGTCGAAGAAATCCATAGTATGCCGTCATCTCTGCTAACAGTAACGTCAACTGTTAGCAGAGATGTACATATTATCAACCAAATGTGCAAAAATGTATACTTTATCACCCAGGTTGCTCAGATTTATCGTCCAACATGTCATTTATGATTCCACCTAACGCCGTCAAGCAGGCAGTGAATATCACGGCAGAAGTCGTTGAAACACCATGCTATACGATGACGCTTAAGGATCACGAGTGTCTCCTTGGTGACTTCCTGGATTTTGGTCCTGATGGTTACTGCTTCCATAAACCAATCATGTTCAATTTCCAGTGCAACGAAGATTTAGAAGACTTGACACGAGAAGTAGTGGTGAGAACTACAGAGGGCGCCAAACGATGGCAAGATATAACGACTGTTCAGGTACGTACGTACCTGGCCTCGCAGAAATGATCGAAAAAGTTTCAACGTCCATTTTTCGCATTTCTTAGTAAACTGTGGTTGAATTGTTCCAAGTAATTTACAGCTTAATTCAACGGTTAGCTAAATTGTGCTAGTGAGAAAATTCAGAGGAGAATATAATAATCTATAATAAAATTATTCATTCGTTTCATCATCATCACTTTGATATGTTATCATTTTTGTTGAATATTCGAGATGTGATCTCTGAAATGTAATGTAAACCTGGCTGGTGTTATTTTTCGTTTTACAGAACGGCAACATCCTGTCGGCAGAAATAGAACATTTCTCGAATGCTGTACCTGTGTCCAGACCCAGGAAACATCAATTTACAGTTTCATTGGCAGGCATCGACACGCTGAATATTTCGTGCCATCATAATCACGTTGTGGTGGATTCGACGAGATCTTGCGAGAATAACAACTGGATAATACTCACAATTCAGGTAAAACTTATGTTTTCTGTTTTTATGACTTTTTCTTCTGATGTGTTTTGATTTGATTTGGTCTATTCTAATTTGTTCTGTTTTGGTCTACATCTGCTTTGATTTTGTGTGTTTTGGTTTGGTTTGGTTTGGTTTGGTTTGGTCTGGTCTGGTCTGGTCTTGTTTGGTCTAGTCTGATCTGGTCTGGTCTGGTCTAGTCTAGTCTACTCTAGTCTAGTCTGGTCTGGTCTGGTCTCGTGGTCTGGTCTAGTCTAGCCTAGTCTAGTCTAGTCTAATCTAGTCTGGTCTGGTCTGGTCTGGTCTGGTCTGGTCTGGTCTTGTGGTCTAGTCTAGCCTAGTCTAGTCTAGTCTAGTCTAGTCTAGTCTAGTCTGGTCTAGTCTGGTCTGGTCTGGTTGGTCTCGTGGTCTGGTCTGGTCTGGTCTGGTCTGGTTTTGTTTACTTGGGTCGGGTCGGGTCGGATCGGGTCTGGTTGGGTTGGATGGGTTTAATTTTCTTTGGTTTTTGTTTATTATGATCTGCTTTGGTTCAGGTTTGTTTAGTTTTATTTGTTGTTTTAATACATTTGCTATAAATTCGTTCAGGGTACGTATGGTTGTTGTGGATAGCAAAAGTGAATTGCAAGAAATCATTAAACGAACAGCAGTGGCCCCTAAAATCAGAACGCTGCTGATAGTACAATTGTCATTATCCACCTACCGCACACACCACGCCAACCCAATCAATTTCAAAACTATGACTTTGCATCCTCTGTACAAATTATATTTATGCTTTTATACAACCGTATAGCTCCACAATGTTGACGAAGACATTCTTATGCGAGCAACAGAACTGGTCTGCCACTGCACCGAAGATTCGTTTAGGCTGGGTACAATACTAGAGATAAGAGCAGATGAAGGGATAAAAAATCAAATTTCTTTCACCTTACCTCTACCACAAGAATCAGCTGGAGTTTTTACACCAGTGGAACGTCTGATTGTAGGTGGACAATTAAGAGTGCTTCGAGATTCCAATGACGATCGGTGGATTGACGTGACGGACAAAGTCAACCCTGAAATGGCCAACGACAGATGTGTTGTGTTCACAATGAATGGTCTCCCAAGGTGGGTATGCATCTATGTACAAATCATTATGTCAAAATACGTAATTGTTCGGGAAAAAAATCTCCATATATTTCTAGAACGCCTTGTTCACGTTAACGTCTGGTACGTGCTTATATTTCGCAATTGTCTTTTCGTAGATCTGGCTATCGTCTGGTGGTGTCCATAGCAGAACCATGGATGGATGTTGGGTTGATCGCCAATCAGGCTACAAGTATGGCAAGGAAGGGTTCTAAGCTGGCTAAATTCATTCTTATGCAGGACGATAAGAATCCCGAGTGTTTGTACGTTGACTGTGTACTGACAGAAAAGGCTAGCGATCTCACAAAGTCTCTTGAAAATACGGGATATTCAAGGAGAATTGGACTTCCTTACACTCGCGACTTCGAGTTGACAGAGGGCCAGATCATACCGCTCGTCATTAGTGGTAAGGGCATGGAAACAACTGAGGAATACAGCATCACTTTCAATTCAAGACAAGACAACCACCTGCAACTGTTCGTAGAGTTAGACGATGAGGGCGCTGCAGGCCTAGGAAATGCCCAAGATTACGTTGGAAAAGTCGACTTTATGAAGACTACTAATAGACCACAAGGGGGAACTATTAAATACGACACGCTAAGGTTCAAGATTCCAAGGGTGAGCTATATAGCCACTTTGATTTGTAAATTCGTAAGGTAATTTGAAAAGAGTTGCTACAAGCAACTACCAGTATACAGGAAGATCTGCCTGCTGCCTGTAGAGTTCAATGTAACAAGTGCAAAATATTTATCAAAGTTTTAATTGTTATATGCATGCTTCGACTACGTATACTATTCAACAACTTGGTGTAATCATTCAAAAAATGATTTCTGCTTAATTATTTACATGTACAGCGACAAGTCAATGGTCAACCAAACCCCTGTACACCATCGTCGGTGAACGTAGAATCCTCTACCGTACAAACAGATACAGGACGTAGAGGAAACAGACGTAATGACAGTAAGTACACAGTGTCACACTAGCATACATGCGTATGGATGTGTGTGTGTGTGTGTGTGTGTGTGTGTGTGTGTGTGTGTGTATGTGTGTGTGTGTGTGTGTAAGTGTGTGTGTGTGTGTGGAGGGGTAGGTAGGTAGGTCTAGGTACGTAGACAGGTGTGTAGGTATACATGTATACGTACCAATCTGATTAAAATCTAATGTAATGAAAGCGTCTAGTCTATATGTTTTATTCAAGGTGATCGCCGCCTTCGCAAGGAACAAAACAAATGACACAAAACGATGGAAATAGAAGTAAATAAAGACATCTATCCGCTTTCACAACATTAGATTTTAATCAGATTGGGTACGTACATTTGCATGCGGACATTCATTCATTTGCGTGCCTGTGTGTTTATAAGTAATATCGTAGTTATAGAATACGACATCATGATACTGTAAAAAGATTAATCAATTTGGTTATTTCAAGTACATAAAGTGAGTAGCTAAATACAACTTTTTTAAAAATCCATTTCGATGACAGTAAGCACTTTTTTACATTATATTTTTAGATCTAGAAATTGCGATTAACATTTTGGAACAGAGGCTTTTACCAGAGGATTGGAAACCACTGGCTAGATATTTAGAGTTATCTGATGCAGATATTGCTGCCATAGAGGTCGCTCATCCAAATAAACTACGCCCTCAAATCTACCAGATGTTTTCAGAATGGAAGAAAAGGGAAGGACATGATGCAACAGTTCAGATATTGGTAGATGCATTGGAACGGCTGAAGATACGAAACCTTTCACAAACGATCGAGTCACTGCTTGGTAGGTACTTTATGTAATTATTTGTATTGTTTTCTCGTTGGTTCGACAATGAGGAACGCCCTTTCCTGGAATCACAGAACACGTGCTTATCGATCCCAAATATTAGACTAATTGTCTTGTGATTTAATTATGTTTTTGTTTTACTTGGTAAAATGCAATATTATCACATTCTAAATTTGTGTATAATTTTTCTAAAAAGACTCAGCTTTAATAGAGTTGTGAGCCTTTCAATAACTTGCTGTTGTTGTTGTTTTTGTTGTTGTTGGTGGTGGTGGTGGTGGTGGTGGTGGTGGTGGTGGTGGTGGTGGTAATGTTGTTGTTGTTGTTGTTGTTGTTGTTGATATTGGTAGTGGTGGTAGTGGTAATGTTGTTGTTGTTGATATTGGTGGTGGCCGGTGGTGGTAGTGGTCGTGGTGGTGGTGGGCGTGGTAATGTTGTTGTTGTTGTTGTTGTTGTTGTTGTTGTTGTTGTTGTTTGTCGTCTTTGTCACTGCTATAAGGATCCCCAATTTCTTCCTCATCTGTTAACAGTTATGTTGTTCTATACACTCACAATAGCCAAAGAAAAATAAGCAAATACAGCATTTCACTGTCTCTCCTTTCCTCAATCCATGAAGCGGAATTGAAAGAGAGGGGTAAATGATAATACTTGATTCTGTTACTCTCTTCCCAGACGATACTCAGCCGATTCTTACTAACCAATCAACACAGACATCAATTCGACCCCACACGAGAGCAACGAGAAAGGGTACAGCTAGGGTTAGACGATCAAGTCATCTTCCATATCAAAAGGTGATTTACACACGGAGAGCTTCTATAACCAATCGTAGACAAATGGCGATAAAGACAATAAACGTTGAACCCGGTGATTTTACGATTTACTAGACTGGGGTGACAAATACACTAAAATAGTAATTTAGACATATCCTTCTCCCAGTCTAGGACCCTTCTTGAGAATAATTGCAATTTCGAGTAACCATGTCACGCCAAAGCGAGGATATTAGACTTCAGGCATTTGTATTTTGTCCTTCCCAATTTGAATTAGTTTTGTGTCTTTTGAAGTTTTTGTGTTTTGCATAGATTTTGTTTTTTTGCCATTTTTATGACACAGTGAAACGATATCCAACTTAATGCATTCTTTTCATCTTAGATAAATATATTCCTTGCATTTTATTTCAGCGAGGAATGATATAAAACAGAGGTCTTTTTCAAAAAGAAGAGTTGAAGTATCCATATTTGTTCATTTGTCATGTATAAAGTTAACATACACGCTTTCACAACAAGTATAGCAACGTATCTCCAGGGAAGGAGTGACGTAAGTGTGTTTTTGCAGTGTGTACTAGTTTGTCGAATATTATAATATCAGTACCTGTCAGTCTTTTTTCAAGGTAAACGTTTGGTGTGAAAAATGGTTGTCTGGTAGACGTGAAGAAAAATTTGGCCCAGAATGAAAGAATGATCAACTTAAATCCCTGTAGCCCAACTTGAAGGCCGATTGATTCAAACATGGTCATGGTCAGAATGAGTGGGCATATACTGTTATATTGACTAAACATAACTAAATGGAAAGGATGTGCCCATTAATGCATCCTCGAAGTCAAACCATATCTAGAATGTTTCGTCTGGGTCGTACAACGTGGAAGGATATATAGTATGGCATGGTAAATATAAACACTAAGTTTAGTGACTTCTTGAACTGTAGACTTCATGTGTGATTATTTACTCGTGTTATCATTTACTTACTGCCTCTGAACAATGCTTATTCAGGAAAAATAAATATTGTATATAAGTTGCAATGTTATACATCTAATGCAATCATTGCAATAACTGTCTGTCTGTCTGTCTGTCTGTCTGTCTGTCTGTCTGTCTGTATGTATGTCCGTCCGTCCGTCCGTCCGTCCGTCTGGATGGATGGATGGATGGATGGATGGATGTATGGGTGGGTGGGTGGATGGATGTGATGTGATGTGATGTGTGTATGTATGTATTTGTATGTTTGTTTGTTTGTTTGTCTGTTTTAGAGTCGTTATGTTTATTTCAGAGTCATTGTCGGAGGTTGCCCATTTAAAACTCCCGCTAAGGCAAACGCAACCGACACGTGAGGCAACTGCGAGTCACAGGCTACTGAGCATGCGCGTCGTCATTTCGTTTATTATACACGGTGTCACTGGAGGTGCTCGCCGTTAACTGAGCACACCACATCCACAACGGAGACAGCAATTTGGAAAAATATAACTGCATAAAGCTGTTTACTTCGGCTGGACTAAAACTTGCCTCTATTCAAGCGTCCCAGATCCAACGTGAGTACTGTCCCCTGGAAGTGTGCAGTTTTCTTACCTGAGATACTGACGAACAGTTTAATTCTGAGTCAGCGCAGCAGAACGCGCGTTACCAAAGTGAACCAGACTCTGGTATCCTTAATTTAACAAGCGACTGCGAAAATATTAAGGTAAGAATGCTTTTCCGTTTTTCTTAACATAACAATACTTGTAAGAAGTTCTTCTCGGAGAACATTAGCAAATTGAATCTCCTTTGATTTTATATATATAATTGCCAGTTTTCAATTGTGGTAGCGCATAATTTAGGAACCTATATTCAGTACACACAGCTATTTTATTTCTGAACGAATTAAGCTGTATATCACATGCAACATGTTTCCCAAAGACGGTGTCAAGTAATCGGACACCGACAAAACAATAACAGAATAAGAACGTTTGAAAGCATTTGCTAAATTTAGAACTGACGTCAAATTCCAGCATATTTCTTCGTTTGGTAAAAAGTGACTTCCAAATATA
>NC_135551.1:23361002-23396002 GCF_964340395.1 Glandiceps talaboti | reverse complement strand
TCCCAGAGTAAATATATGATACCATTATTCCAAGACACTAGACGTAAAAGTTGCACTAACGGGAATACACGTAGATCTAATAACGGCAACGGAAATTATATTGAGACTGGAAGTTACAAAATAAAACCTAGAAATGTAAGTATTTCCATTTTCACACATGGTGCATCTTCCCCATCTGCTGAAAACTTGAAAACTGACGAAATCTAGCGTAGAAAAATCTCTTATTATCACTTTTTATGCCATTATTTCACCCCCTCTCACACCATGTAATTCCTAATTTGTCATCGAGACGAAAGCGGTACACGACTCTGTCGAATATGTAATTTTAGGTTTTTTCTTTCTTGTTTGTTTATTCAGTCATTTATTGTTTGTTTGTGGGTATTTATATGTTTTTCTGGGGTTTTTTGTTTTTGTTCATGAGACGTATAATAATTTATTGTACCTTAAACTTGAAAAAACAGATGAAGTGAATTATATCATTGTAAATCACAATGTTCCATCAAGACATCGCTTACTGTGGTGTACTTATATCTCAATTATTCGAAAGAAGGAAATGCTCGTATTTGAACATATATAGACCCAATTTGTTTTTCACTGACACAGGGTAAACATCGAATTCCACTATCACCCTACATGTATCTAGAGATACCACCAGGGGCGGTACTAAAGGATACAACAATAACCGCAAAAGTTGTAGATCGACCGTCATGTCCCTTTAAACTTAAAGGGTTTCAGTTCTTGTTAACCGACATCTTGGAATTTGGTCCTGATGGACAACGCTTTGAAGTTCCAATAATCTTTGTTTTGGAGCTGGACGACAAGTTTGGAAGGGATAGAACACGAACGGCAGTTGTCAAGTCTACAGACGATAAAGGTGGATGGATTGATCTCAAGACATGGCAGGTAATAAACTTTTTTCATATCTTATCAGCTAGAATGATTTATTTGTTTCCCTGTACTTAGAATTCATAACATATTTTCTCGATTTTCAGGCTTCATTCTGTCACTTTATAACTTTGATTCAATATTGATACAAAAAAACACGTTCCAAATAAAGGTGACCCGGTTACGAATTCTGAGATGCCGTTGACGTTGACAACACAAAAATAATTTGAGGCTTAGCCTTAGATCGCTGCTGAAACGTACTATGTTGCAATATCAATTAATTAAAAAGAGATACCAAAAAATATTCATTGGCAAAATGGAACTTTGCAAACAGAATTGATCGCTTTCATGTTGATAGTCTTACACACTGAAGTAAATTCTACAAAATATTCATTTTTAAAAGTACGTGCTATTTACATCCATCCTGCAATATTTGTGATGATTGGCTGTTTAGAGCACATTGAAGTTGCATGCCATTTCAATTCCATTACAAGAATCAAGGACTGTTAAAAAGGGAAATCAAAGATTTTTGTTATTGGTATTCATTGTGATTATCTAATTATATATTTAGGAAGGTAACATTGTCAAGGCAGAAGTGGAACATTTCAGTAATCTTATTGTTATTTCAACTCTGACACGGTCTAAAACAACGTTGGCACAAACGGATGACCTTGACTTAACCTTGGAGGGGGATGAAATAAACGTGAAGAAGTCTGACAGTGAACACTGTGATGCAGAAATAACAATGGAGGTAAAGACCCTTCGTAGTTTGACCTTAAAACCTGTCAGTTTTCTGGATTAGATTTACCTATTATTCCCCAATATTTCTCTTCGTTAATCAAATGAAAATATAAGTGACCTAGGTGGTCTTGTCACTACGAGTTGAACTGTTGAAAAAAGGGAAAATAAAGTTTAAAAAAAAAACATTCGTGAGTAGGTAACGAATATTAAGTAATAACATGAGTATTACTCATTCATACAATTCGATAAAATACTGGCGGTTTCGAATATTTCAACTCATATTTTGAGCATCATGACGTAGACATGCCTTATCATGACTTTGATTGACTGAGATATAAATCCACTTTTTTGTTCGAATGCGTTCATCTTGGCTTGCACAAGGTATAATAGATGATAACGACCAATGTTGACTCCATTAGTATACTTTGCAGTGATTCTCGCGACTAAGTCCGGGTCCTCGGGGGCAATAATATGTAAACGACGGTGTCGTTAGACAACCTGCAAAAAGACATGTTCACAAATTAGTGATAAGCAGCACAGTTTTATTACGATTCTAACGACTTATAAGCAGACACTTTCAATTTTGCATGACTTAATCTTCCAAACGAGATATATTTCAAATTGATTTACACTCTGAAATGATTTGCGGTACCCTAGTCTATTTCTATATTTATTTTAGACCCATGTGTATATTTTAGGTCAGCTTTCTGGCAATTCTCCAAGTACGCGAATGACATCGTTTTTTTTTATTCACAGATACAGAAAATAGATACGCAAAACTTGGCACAGTCAGCTAATGCCGATTGCAAGAATTTTGGCGCTAACGTTGATGTGGACTCAATCGTTAGGGTTGAAAAAACTAAAGGTGTATTTTCAAAGACATTAAGATTTACACTACCTGTCCCGAAATCACCAAAATACGACTCCTACTCGGTTACCAAGGTTATAGATAATCAGTACCTGAAAGTACTGAAAGATTCTGACGACGACGATTGGTGTGACGTCACAGACAAAATCACTTCCGAACAGCTAGGATTGACCAAACGAAGTGTTTCATTCAAGGACACAATGACAGGGTAAGAGCGCCCTCTTCTGAATCTGTGATTTATTGCGATTGCCAATCGATTTACCAAGTAAACACACTAGGAACGATAGTGCAATTATTGTATTTTGTTGCTATTGACTGCATTCACAAAATGAAATATAACAGAATGCGAATTTTGAACGGAGTGTATAGTTTGATATTCACGCATGTCCTACAGGGTTATAATTGAAAATTTACCATGTTATTTGGTCAAAATAATGTGTGTACTACCATAGACTCCACACGTGTAGGGTCTATGGTACTACCAAGAACAGTCACACACACTGTGATATGCATGTCTGTTATCAACAACAAATGAACAGTTGAAGATTGATAGAAAGATACGCGGGTACCTGAAATAGCTTAGCAGACTTTCAAGTTTAAACTTTCAGTTCAATGTCTTCAATTTATCTTTTGGATATAGGTACATATAAAATGTACGTATGCGAACACCATAAAGAGCTAGATAACGATAGTAGCACTTAATATATCAAAAGCAGTGGTACCACAAATAATGTTATTATTTTATTCCAACAGATCCGTTTGTCGTTATGTAGTCATACTTACTGCGCCAGGGTTAGATGTAATTCCTCTGGCCAACAAAGCAACCATGATGGCACGCGAATGTTGGAAACCCGTACAATTTATACTCCTTCAGAACGCTAACAACCCAGCAAGTCTCTATGTGGACGTTGTCGGTAAAGCTGATCGAGAGGATGTCATAGAAACGTTACGGGGAAAACATTTTTGTCCCCGCGATGAGCTTCCATACTCTCGCGATGTCGACTTAGCTGAGGGAGCAACCGTTAACCTAGAAGTCCTTGGCGGGTACCTAGAGCAATGTGAACCTGCAGAGAAGTCGTTTGAGTTTCATTCCTGTCGAGATAATCACATAACCATGCACGTACAACGCCAGGAACCATCTCCTGGCCAAAGATGGGAGACAATGAAGGAAATACCCGGTTCTATCGAGTTTTCTAGGCTCAGGGTAGGCTTAGATCCACCTATCGGTCAGAGGGAATCCACAAACCCCGGCCTGACTATTACCACAGCACGAAGCGACGAAGACAACACTCGCGTTCAGATAGACTCCACGACACACCAAGAGAACAACTCAGATGACACAGGTGTTACCAGTAACAGCTGCAGTAGTAGTAGTAGTAGTACAATTACGGATGTCGTATCACTGGCTAGACTACGATTTCGCATCCCCAATGACAATTTAAAGGTACCTGATATGATAATCACAGATAACATTTGTCAATGTGCGTAAACATCTATTAACAAGGATGACATGTGTATGCATACATTGAAGTAGCTAGAGAATAACAAAACAAACCACATCAAATAACTATTTGTTGGTTTTCGTTATGAAAATCACGACCGAGGTATTAAGTAACATATAGAGTGCATTGCCATGCTATAATCACCAAATATTATCTAAATGTCTCAGTCCAGTCGTGGTTTAAAGCCGTCATGTATGAATTAGCCATAAATGGCCAGACTTCCAGACTTACTTCCATAACTAAAATATTAAAAGTACTTGGAAATATTTATAATTTGTCTCTTTCAGGAAAGGATCAAAGGGTCTCAATTGTCAATGAATACTTGGCAAACTTGCGCACAACCCAGCTCGGATATTGGATCGGCATCAGGGGGTGAATACGAACACACAGGTAACTATTAATGATATCCAGATCATTGCTTTTTCACTATCGTATTACAGACGACGCAAATTCATAGACATAAGTTAGTGAAGTCTGAAAAGAAAAGAGTAATCAATGTACGCACTTATATATCAAGAAGGTAAGTGAAAACGAGCAACTAGAAGAAAAAAATGGGAAATCATTGCATTAATTTTCCAGCATAAAGTTAAACATTCTGTGATATTTTTTGACTTGTTTGTACTATTTACAGATTTTGACAGCGTAATCGATATAATGAGAAGAGAGCTTGACCCAAAATATTGGGCTGCATTGGCTCGTCGGCTAGGATTATCTATCGGAGATATAGGGGCCTTAGAAGTTGACAATACAGGTAATTCACAAGAACGTACGACTCGGATGCTTCAACTGTGGCGGCAACAACAAGGAAAGAATGCTACGGTACTTATCTTGGCTAACGCTTTAGAAAACGAGGGACAACGCCTAATAGCAGATGATATACGACATTATGGAGAACAGCCTAAAGGTACGGTCGTCGAACTCCAATTTTGCAGACGTATTGGGCAATCTATGGTCACTACATTCCAATGTACCTATGCACTTGTAGGTGCATGAGGTATGCGTGTCACCAAATCTATTGCAACATAGTATGCTAAGGAACCAAAAGAGGAGCCACAGTATCACACCTTATGTCAGTATTTCGAAGCTCCTAAAATCACAGACTTTTATCAAATTGTATTACCTAGGGGCTACGAGAAGATAAATTGGTATTACTGCATAACACAGCTAACGTATATCATTATTAGACGCATCATGATCATACAGTAATTATTTTAATAGCGAGTAAATTGTATGTGCACTGCGTTGCAATAACATAAATATGAGAATTGTTTCATAACTCAAAATTGTAGATTAATCTTTTTTTTTATACCGAAAAAAAATCACTGCTCCCCCATTGCTTGATGTTCAAACAAATTATGTGAACCATATCGATATAAATGGCGAGATGTCAGGAAAGGTGTAGGTCAACAAAACAGTAACGATATGTTCACGCTTTTCTTGAAGGTGTTGAAATGGCCATTCAAGTGTTGAGAAGTAAACTTTCGCCGAAAAGCCTTGCATCTGTATCCCGTCATCTCGAACTTTCTGAGGCAGATTTGAAAGCATTGAACACAGTATTCGCTGACGATCCCTGTGAACTAAAAGATCAAACACTCAAACTATGGAGAAAACGACAAGGAAACCACGCAACAGTTCAGAGTTTGGTCAACGCTCTACAAAAGGTGAAGCTGAAAACTGTAGCTAGTGAGATCAGTTGCTATGTGGAACATACAGAAGCTGAAGGTAAGTTTCAATAGACATTATTTCTTGGGTGGGTGTGGCTCAATTATACAATTTTCTGGGCAATAGAAATTCTCCATTCAAATAAACTATAATATTTTTTTTTTTTAATATTTCTAAAAAATGGACATGCCAGGAATGCTATATTATCAGGTAATGTAATGTAATGTGGGATTAAAATTAAGTTATGATGAATGAACTATTAATAACAACAAATGGTTTTGTTTTGTTTTGTTTTGTTTTGTTTTGGTGTGGATGGGGGTGAGGCGATGTTGTGCAACGTCAAGAACAGGAGCGTGAATAACTTCATTACTCTTAACCTATTAACCGTAAGATTGCACTAGATACCAGCAAAGTCCATTTTGTGATCAATTTATACAAGTAATCAAATACAGGTAATTTATATTTACCTTCTTCTAGGAAAATTCGGTACGCAAAAAGAACAACAAAGATTATCATCTAGTCAATCAAGGTCAAAGATTCCACGACCATCAACTCAACAAGAGCCTGGAGGATCAGTAGGGAAACGCCCCACAACTGGGCAGACATCGGTCGGATTAGGAGAGAGAAAAGAAGGTGCCATGGGTATGAAATTAACACCATCTAAATTCCAGTCAGCAAAACCTTCCAAAGATAGGAGCTCTTCACCGCCAGATAGCCTTTGACTCAGCTGTGTGCTGATACAGCAGTCATGTGCCTTTCTGTTAGCATGCACGCACTCGGGTACATGACATTACCTGCCTTTGTACACGATCTTGCATGGATATACTATTTCAACTAGCCAAACTTGCAGGTCTTCGATCATGGCTGACAACCATACAATGAAGCAATTGTTTAGTTGTATGGTGTTTCTTAGAAGATAAGTGGGTCATGGGAGAAAAGAGGTACAGGGTGGTACATGGTGAGACATTGAGGATGGTGTCATTCAGCAGGGGACCTTGGTCCCACCAGTGTCGGTAGTACATCCGTCCAGTCTATTGAAGGTCTATCTGATTTTCAGTTCTGCCAGTTAAATTCAATAAAATTATCAATGTGGTGGGTCCTAACCATCGAGTCTCAGACCTAGGTCCCTTCTCACTTCTGACAGCATTTAATGATAAACTGCGGTGTTTTCTTTTTTTAGATATGTGAATATAGAGAAAGTCGTGTTTTAAAGAAACTATGAAGGGATTGCGGGGGGGGGGGCACGTATTTGAAAATGGAATCAAGTGAGGGTCTCATTTTGCGCAATGAGCAATGTTTGGTCCCCAATCCCTGAAGACTCCCTAAGATATTTACTCAGGACATCAGAATGACATTTACATGTAACAAAGAACGTTTTATCTGTTTGATTTCCACACAAAAATCAAGAAATCCATTGTATTGGATTAGGTAAATTTTGTTTGTAATTTCAACTTGATTTAACTCGATGAATGTTGATATTTTGACATGTTATTAGTCAGTTTCTCTTGTTTATCCTTACCACAGACAAGACTTCCTTGTCATGTGTCCTTATAGTTTGTGTGTGAATGTGTATGACTATTAGTAACTAATGAACATTTCTCAGCGTAGTTTTTACCTGTTACAGCCTTTACAGGATAAACACGACTTCAAATGAACTGAGATATCATGTTATGAAAGACTTGTAACAGAATTTTATGCAAGATAAACACAATGGAGATGGTACATAATCATTTCTTCTAATGTGTATGTGCTCTGTTTTTGTCTAATAATGTAAAGAGTGATAGCATAGACTTATAGTACAACCTGGTACTCTGTACATGTTTCATCATTCAGATGTCCAACTTCCCAGTGACCTCACAGCCCAGACATTGAACTAATTTCACAATGAGGGACCAATCTCTGCTATCTTATTTGTGTTTATCTTCATATATACATTGTGGCTATAATCTTGAACTTGACCATCTCGTCCAAACTACATGCTCATCTTTTAACAGCTGTAACACCGTATTTAACGTTATTGAGCGACTGTATTTATATATAGTGTATGAAATATGTATTGTGTTATTTATGACACTTTGCCTGACCTGGTCACCATTTTCATGTCATATGAATAAAGATGCAATGTTATTTTGTTACTTTATTTCATTACATTCTATAGTCAATTTGCAAAACTAATACTGACACCTCCCTTTTCACCCACATTTATATTTTGGCAACCGAAATTTGTCGTGAATAAAGTAACAAAACTGAGTCATTCCGACGTTTCTAGGCTCCAAAGCTACCTATGTTTACGCTTGCAACTCGTTTGAATTATTTTAGTTCACACCCACAGTGCTAGCTGTGAAGTACTTTACGTAGTGACGCAGGCCTCATAAATTATATCCCAAACTGGCCACCTTACCTGTGCCATAGAATATGACCGTATCGCACTTATGTATACGATAGAAGGAGTTATGTATACTACAGTTCCTTGTGCTAAAGGGAAGCCTGACATCGATCAATCATCAATTTCCAAATGTACAACTTATGTGTAACTTACTCGCGCCAATGCCTTTATGGTTTTATATTTCTATTACGTGACTTCCACATACAAATCCAACTCGACTTTTTTTAGTGAATTGATAACTTTGATCATCATAGTACAAATGCAGAAATACCATTTACACCACTTTCGATACGAATTCACGCCAGTCGAATAGTACGTTTACCTTCTATACTTCCTTGACGACCGTAGTTGATGTACACAAAATGTAACAAAATAACGTATACCCGGCGTTTCTAGGTAACAAAGGTATTCTGCCACTTCAGACATTAAGCTATACAATGGTGTTTTCACGCCCCCCAGTTGTGAAGTCTATCAAACAATAATAATCACTGTATCAGAGGTTTACCTAATGACCCAACCCCATAAATTATGGCATTTAAATTTATATATCTGATCATCAGAGTTTGCTATGACCCGAGATTACCCAAAGCTTATCAGTTTAGACACCTCTCCAACCTGTGTGTGTGTGTGTGTGTGTGTGTGCGTGCGTGCGTGCGTGCATGTGTCGCAATATGTTTAAATGATTTGTCTTGTATTTTGGGATTCCGAAGTGTTTGTAACAAAGTGACTAGTCAAGATAACATCTGTGGTAGCAAACAGACGTCACTACATCTTTATCAACTCTAATTTATTACCTACAGGTAGAAACGATGTAGGTCATATGAAATGAATAAAACTAATAATGGGTATTTCGAATTAGTAATACAGAGTAATAACAGCATAATTCTTCGGAAATTATTTCGAAAGTAACGTCCTCCAAGTTTGCCGTCGTAGAAACCAGTGAAGACGTCATACTTGAGCATCTAAAGGAATTAAAAATCCTAAATGTTGATGTCGGCCAGTGATGACGTAGCACTAGAATAGTGTGGGTTTTTATGTTTTATTTTTTAAAGAGCTGATTAAAGTTTTAGTGGTTCTACTTGGATACAATAATATATGTATCTGATAAAGTTTATAACAACACAGCAAGAAGTATATTTGTTTATACAGAACTTTATTAATCTTTCGAAATACAGGTATATAAAACATCCCAAATCTACAACAATACTGTATCTGACTCGAATATCCAAGTGACACACACGGTCTGCCATTGATTAACGCTATTTGTGTTGTCCTTGTATTCAATGTGAAAGAATCTTATCTAGATACGATGAAGTGTCTTGAACTGAAGGGGGCGTTGGGATATTTCTACACAATTCTCAAATTATGGACTTGTTACTCTTACTCCTGTGATCGAGTGTCCTTTGTACTGGAGAACAACGTCCAAGCTATTGATATGGTTTTTAGTTACGTGTAGATGTTAAACTTGTCCATCCACTAATAATATGCTTAAATTTCTCACTCTGTCGTTAACTTGCATTCACATTGTACACGTCAATCGCTTAGTTTGACTGTATTTGATTATCAATAAACAATCTCATCAAATTACGTTTACGCTATGTTAAAATTCCAAGTCAGAGTTCTGCAGTTCACTAAATATGGGTAAACACGCCAAATATTAGAGTTGACAAACTTTGGGTCTCTTTCTCTTACCTCAAAAATGGATTACATAAAATAATGCAGACAAATTTGGGTAAAAGAGACTAGTCAAAACGTTCAAGCTAATATAAACTCGTGGATTTTCATATGTATACAAATGAAGAAAGATAGATTGTATTGATAATATTTCTTTGTGATACGAACATCCATCGATCGACAACATCCACACATCTATTCATCCATTAATGGAGGCGAGCGCGCGAGCGGGGCGTGTACCTACACCTGTGCACCCACCCATCCACCGACACATGGCTTTAATAAACTGAGTAACTATGTTTTAAATCCTTATAGTATGACCAGGCTTCAAAAACAAAACATTACAGTATGTAAATTATTGTCGTGGTAGCATCTTCATAGATAATCTTGATAGATAGGTGAAATTGCTTATAAGTTTATATTACTATTGTATTGGCCAAAATCAATGAATGAATGAATGATGGTTACCCTTACCTACTAGCAGTAAAATTTGTACTGGTGAATTGGTGAATGCGCTATACTATAACAGTATATATCATATAAGAATATAATATCTATAATTACAAGATAAAACCACATTTCAAGGTTTAAATGATTATGCATTTTCCACTTCAGCCACTGGATATGGCATTGAATTAGAATACGCCCAATAGAAAAACAAACAAAATGCATCTGAAAGTAATGAACACTAGACAAAAACGAGCAAGTACAACTGTTTCCACTCTTCAAAACAAAATCCAAATTTAGAACTTTTGTCAGAATTAACGCCGTCCTTCCTTATCTTTACCTTTGATGTTCTTGTTTTGTCTTACTGGATGACCTATAACGTTCATATCACGGAGGCCTCCTTTCTTCTGACGAGTAGCAGGTAGCAACTTTTGTTTTGGATTTTCTTTTGCAGGCGGGTGAACTTGCGACACTGTTGACTGGGTAGTTTCAGGACTTTTGTTACCTATATAAGGATATCAAAATTATAATCAATAGTATTTTATTCATTTCAAAGTAAATTAATTGTTGTGATACAATGACCACAATTTCGTGGTTGTCCGGTTATATATGATGTCAGGTATGGAGTGATGTCAGAATAAGCCAATTTATAAGGCATTGTCTAATGTTTATACGGAGTGTCTAGTACCACGGCGGTGGCAGTAGTCTCTTCAGCGAGGGCCGGCTATGTGACACCGGGGTGGTACTAGACTCGGCCTTGTTTAGGATTTTTGGCGGGAAGTGCAACCTATAGAAGTACTATGTTACTATTTACATGTAATAATGACATTTTACTAGTAGCAACTGACGAGACATTTAATGTTTTAATTGTAGAATTGAATTGTGAAGTTTAGCAATTAAATTATGCCTATGTCACTGTTGTATTATTTAGAAGTTAGACATATGAAATTACTGAACATTTTGAGTTCGATAGTTTGATAACACGCCACTCTGTCATCTGTGCAATTGGTCATGTTTGACAAGCTTAGTTTGTGGAGTTTATACAGTGGCCTGAAGATGTCGAATGCTACTTAAGGATATGTGAGATGTGAAACTGCCATTATGATGTACAAAATGTACGTTCACTGTTATGAATTACAGCTTACCTAGTCCTCTTTTGATAATTTCCGCCAGCTTTCGTATTTTAAGTTCTTCCAAAGCAGTAACCAATGCATCTAGTGTCGCATCGCTTCCTTTCTCCTTTTCCCACTCCACTAACATTTTGTGTTTCTTCTCCTTTGCGCCGATTTTAATTTCATCGATGTCATCGATCGACACATCAGACAATCCAAGTTTTCTTGCTAATCGTCTGCAATCTTCAAGTTGAAGTTGGTCTTCAAGAATTTCCAGGGCAAAGTGTAGGTCTGTTAAAAGATTATAAAATCAAATTTCTATTGGAGAGAAGCATAGTTTATGGAATCAACAACAACATCATCATCTGTCCACAGAAAGGTGACTCTTTAGATAGGTTCAATCACTGCGATCATAACAAAAATAACCGTCACAGTGTATGGGTTATGAAACAATCGTGCATTACAAGTACAAAATAAACTCTCAATAAACTCTAATTTTGTTCATCGTTTATAACAATATTCCTAAAATCACTTTTAAAAGATATTCATTCTTTTGAGTTTCAGCTGATCAAGTTTTACCACTTTTACGAATAGCAATTCAAAATAATACCTCGTTTATCATATTCCGGCGTAGATTTTGCAGTTCCATTACCGGTGTCATCTGCATGCTCACGTTTTTGCTTTAATAATGATAAAGTTAATGATACAATGAATTAACAGTGTTAGTATATATTCTTAGTAAATGCAGAATAACTTTTCAATTTCCATTTTTTTTAACTATGATATATATCTAAGGGACGACCGCACAATGTCACTCAAGCTCAACAAGTGAACTTATTAGTTCCTTTATGGGGATGAGGCTTTGGCGTCAGTGCGATTGCTCAACCTCATTTTCGCACTTCTAACCAAACTCCAACAGAAAACGTTCACTTCTTCAATGATAACGGCTTTTGTATTTACTACTGAGATGTTTTTAAGTTGATAAGTTGATACAAATTTTAATTTTAATTCTAATGTGAGATATGGTGCTGGGTTTCTGTGCTAGTATTTTAGAGATGCAGAATAACTAAGGGATGCAAGTGTCAACTATGTTTAGCATTTTACTGCTCCATATCATACGCAAAACTTGAACAAAAGTTTCTGAATGGAAGCAGTAGGTCAAATATTTTTGTAATATCAACAATATATATGTTTGATAAACAATAAGTATACATCATAATTTGAAACTATTTCATTGCAGGGGGTACGGTTGCAGTACAAAAGCCGTACCATCACACAGCAGGGGAATTCAAAACATTATTTTTTTTTAAACATGCCGTGTATTTGATAAAATTGATTTCAAACTAACATGCGTTACGTTTTTTTTAAAAATAAACTGTGTGTCGTCATCAGATCGGAGCCAGTGATTGACAAGACCGTTGTAAACTTTCACTGGAATAGAGGTAGCGTAAGCTAAGGCAGTGCCAGTGTAAGTGAGATGGGATTGAGGTCTAGTTGGTTGGGTTGGGTTGGGTTGGGTTGAGTTTTGGTTCAGTGAGCGAAACTTTCCAAAAACAATTACATGTGGACATTTGCCAATGTACATTCCGATGTAGATCTCTGAGATATATTGGGCAAATGATATTCAAATGATTTGTTCTTTATTTTTAAAGTTCTAGAATTGTATATTATAATTGTATGTTATAAAGAATATTCCAAACCTTTGGAATCTTAAACAGCAGGGTATCGTATGTAGTAAACTCCTGAGCAAATGCTGCAGTTCCAATGGTTTTGTTGGGTTTCTTAAAGTCGACTTTACCAATATAGTAATCACTTGAGGGTATTCCGTATTTCTCAATCGCGTTGGACCTGCTGTCTATGGTAACAGTCAACTGCTTCATCTTAGGTCGGTATGAATTGAAAATGATGCTGTCGTTATTGCATTGTTTAATGCCAGCACCGTAGATGCGTAAAGGGATCTTCTCATTCTCGGTCAGCATGTGCTCATTGCTATATGGGAGACCACATTGATTCGAAAATTTTCGACGCTCTAGATCTTGGATTACATCATCCGTCTTGTCAGAAGGAACGCATGAAATACATAGCACTTCAGGAGCATCATTGAACTGGAGTGCAATAAACTTTGCGTACTTTGCACCCTTTCTGACCAACTTCGAAACATCATTTGTGAATTTACAAACATCAGATGACTCTTGAGCAATGACTACGACATACCGATAACGTTTCCTTCGAAGAAAAATGAAATACATTTAGAGCAAACAAGTGAAATCTACCATAAAGATAAGGGGGGGTCTTAAAGACACCTCTTGAATTATTAGTCTTGCACGTAGTCGTTACAAAAGTTGAAAATTACATCAAATTATTTTGTTTGTCAAAGCGCTTAAAATTGGGATGTCCAGCAGGTATTGTAGTTAACGCTAATTAATGCATAATTTCATGAAAATCAAATCCTATAAATTACATATTAAATATGTGACAAAATACAATTTTACAAATATATTGTTGTAGAATTAATAAAGTTAGACGACGATTTATAAGATGTACATCGAATATTTCGATTTTTAAAGATATCTAATGCTGTTACTATGACTATGTGAGATAAATTTTCCATCTTGCACTGATATTTAATTTAGGTATACGGGGTAGGAAACTTAACTGGTTTGTGCAACTATTTACCATATAAATAAGTCCCGTACAATACTTCCCAAGTAGCAAATATATCTTGTCTTGCTGTAATAATGTTAAGCCGTTTCACTTTTGAAACATGTTTAATATAATAATGATATCATTAGTCCGGTCGGTGGATATTACGTTTGGAGGCAATGTGTAAATTGTTCCAAAAGCCTGTGAGTTTGTTCTAGGATTAACCTTGTACTAATTATTGTAAACTTGATAAACATGCGAAACAGTGACAATATGGAAGGAAATAGGAAAATAGCCAAGAGAAAATGACAGTTATGATGGCAGTGTTGAACACTCCCCAACTGAGATAAGGATAGAAAATACTATTAAAATCCAGGCAATCATGAAAAAGATATTTATCCCTCCTCGCCTCTGTGGTTTAACATTGAAACGAATATCTGTCAAGAACAGTATTTTATCTACTAAATACATACCAGTTTAGATCAATTTGCACGAAATTTATGTATCTGCCAGAATTAGGCTGATCTTCATGGGAGAATTCATGTGTAACATCCTCCCAGTCATCGTCATCGAAGTCTCGCAGGAGTCTCAACCTTTTCTGTTTTAGTAAGCGTCTAACTGGGTGAAGCTTATCTTGTGACCCGTCTGTGGTTGGTAGGGATAATTTCAGTTGAATTAATCCAGGTAACTCATCACTTTGCTCTATATCTACTATATTGCCAATTTCACACACGACCCTGTTATCGTCACAGACATGGTCTATGATGTCCTTGTCGACAACGTGCATCTGTACATATAATGCATACAAAATAAAAGTCGTAGGTTATATTAAACCAGGTGTAAACTGGATGCCTTCGAATTCCATACCGACTAAAGGAAGTCTTTGTGATCATTGTTGCTGAACACATTTTCTGCACTTAAAATTCTCTCTCTCTCTCTCTCTCTCTCTCTCTCTCTCTCTCTCTCTCTCTCTCTCTCTCTCTCTCTCTCTCTCTCTCTCTCTCTCTCTCTCTCTCTCTCTCTCTCTCTCTCTCTCTCTCTCTCTCAGTCTCAGTTATGTGAATACCTCATTAAAACAAATTAAAATTACAACAACAGACTTTCCAGGACGACTGGATACAGTTTGAGATTGTTACAAAGAACAGATCTGGATATAAGCCAATAGTTTTCGAGAACCCTTTATCCAAAACGGAGAATGCCACCTCATCAACTAATCGTTTTACGGCTTGTATTGATAACCACCTCATAACAGTAAGGGGTCTTTAAAAGCCCCGTAGATCATTGTATTCCCATGTACAATTTACAGTAAATAATCCGTAAATACTTGTATTGAGTCTGTATGGGATTTGTGCAGAGTACAGAGATACCTCGGAAATGGTTTGCATTTATATCTGTTTATCATAGATCTCAGATTAACATGTACAGAGAGAAGAAAGAAAGTGTATACAAAAAAGCAACATAGTACTTATTTAGTACTTAACAATATTCAATTGCATTCAAATGTTGTTTTAGTAATATAATTTTAGTTAAACCTTATATACGAATATGTATGAGATAGGATGGCAGTCGTTTTGGAAATTTATTTTTACTGGGAGTCACTTTGGCTTTGGTAATATACAGACAATGCAAAAACATAGCTTGAGGTACGGTCGGTTAAAAAAGACCTTAAAAACAAATACTCCCCACCTCCAGCAGTTATAACTGAACAGCCTCTCATTTCCGACACTGCAATGAGGTAGGTATTTGACAAGTTATTTTACCTGGATGTTGACTGTGACCGCACTTTCATTGTTTCCAGATGGTTTCACATTGATACTACGATCATCACAGGTAATAGTAGTGGAAACGCAGTCATCTTCCGTCAGTGATATAGAATACGTCTGCGTTTTTGGGGTGCTGACAATGGCACCCTTGGTGAAGTGATTCATCTCTGCTTTTATTACTCCTCCTTCCTGCAGTAAAAAACAAGCAAACTATGGTCTATTATTGACATCTTACTTTAAACTGCATCATAAACCGCCAACAGTGGCAAAATCTACACATCGAAGACCACAAAATTTTATTTTCTCGTATATTCCTAGATATAAACTTCATAGCGGTAAACCCGAGATAAGTCTAATATAAGCTATTTGATGTCAGGTTGTGAAGTAGTAGTTAAAATTGGAAACAGTCTATTACATAAATGTATGATCTTGCACACCAAATTTAACAAGCTAACTGGCTCCTTTTCTTCAAACCACACTTTCTCCTAGCTAATTCAGAACCAGGTGGAATATACAGCAGTTAGCTATAGAATTAAATGTAATATCAGGACCACAAACCTTCCATGTCTTCAGATCTTCCCATGAGTTATTTCCATCTGTTACTCTCATAACCATTTCGTGCATCAGATCCCAATCAGGATTGTCTCCATCACCATTGCTATCACTATCACAAACACTTCGAACATTCTGCGTACAGTAACTCACGACGATTGGCTTCTGAAAATGGTATCCATCCGGACCAAACTCTAGGTATTCACTCACTAGATACTCACAGTCCCGCAGTATTCGTGGATAGTCGGAAGGAAGGTCAGTCACCTGGACCGTAATATCAACTTCATCGTTGACAGCATTTGGCGGTACAGTAATTGTTAACGTCGGTGATATATCAAAGACTTGGTCACCCTAAAAGCAAAAACAGTCTTCTAACTCATACATGTATGTGAGAGAGAAAAACACAGACATACATACTTGTCACACGGACAAGCAGTCAGCAGAATAAACAGACAGACAGACAGACAGACAGACAGACAGACAGACAGACAAGATATACAATGAAACTTGAGATAATTGTTACACAACATATTGTGTATAATTTCATACTGCCAGATCAAAGTATCACCCTCGTAATGAATCGCGATATGATTGAGGAGAGACTTACAATTCAACTGTCTGTACATGATATCTAACCACGTAAGATATATATAGCATGAATTCATCCAAATGCCCAATATTTACTACCTGTCGTTGCGGAAATGAACACTGGCCTATATTAAGTATATTTATAAAGGAATATGATGGTCAATCGAATACCTCACCTCACAGTTTGGTTTGACGGTAAATACAACTTCATCGCCTTTATCAAACTCAACATCTATTTATAAACAAAAAGATCAATGGAAATTTACATAAACCAGACTATAACAGGTCAAATTGTTTGTTGTTATGAATTTTGAATTATATTTGACATTGGGAAAGGTACAGAGAATCCATCAAATTAGGGAGGTTTCTGTCATTACAAGCTATCAAATTTGACCCATTCCCCAATTTCGTTTCCTAGTGTCCCCCCCCCCCCTCAATTCAGTTTCTCTTAAATTCCCTTTCTTTCTTTCAGTTAAAAACGTGTTAAGTGACAAAGGTCAACACCCACACTCCCCCGCAAAACTATCACCGTGAGTCAGCGTAAACCTACGGTGCCAGTCTTAGCCCCATAAAATGAAGATACTGTGAGGCAGACCAGGTACGTAAATCCGTCACAAAACCAATCTAACTATAGCTCATTCACAACTGAAATTGCCACTGTGCAAACTAAGCAAACCTACACACACATATATATACGGTCAAAGTACCACCAATGTAAAATATGTGACGTTGTCCTTGACTTCATATCTTGAAATCGTCTCCGTAATGGAAGGAATTGCAATTGAAATTCAACAGATATTCAGGCCGTGGGGTCGACCTACACCCGCACTTCATTTCCATTCCAAGAGCAGTTTGTTTTACCGTTTCGTTTAAAGTTTCGTTGGAAATCAAGAATACTTATATAATATATGGCCAAAATGCCAATTTCTGTTTGCCTTTATGCCATAGCTTCCTTTTTATTAGATTTAGTTTTACCTTTGCCTCCGTTCAATGGTATCAATATCCAACTACCTCTTTTGATAATTGACGGCATTCGATACACTGTGATGTTCGATCGACATATCTTCTAGAACCCATTCTCCCCTCACCCAAGCCTACGCCCTTATATCTAGACAATGTGTGTACATGCATAGTAGTTAAACATGCACAGTCTAAAACAAAGTTGTGTTCAGACCAACAACCATCATTGAGTAAAGTCATTTTTTAAGTTAATTATTACTGAACAGAAATGCCCATAGTCCCAGAGAATCGATCGATGGTGTACTTATTCCAAATGATCGATGATGACCAGTAGGCGGATGCAAATGTCAAGCTGAGAAGGATATATGTCTCTTGTTTTGACCTCGTTGGGGGTAACGTGTCTTTAAAATCGAAAAGAAATTAAAAGTTCCCCTACCTGTATAAATTATTTTATTTCTCTCAGACAAGATACCACCAAATATAAATGCGAAAAAGCAGGTTGGTGAATTTCTTCCACCGGAAATTGTTAGATTGTGATTGAAACTGAAAGTCACTTATTCAAAATAGAGATAACCTTGATAGTTTCATTTTAGTTTTGTCAGCGCAGAATAATATTGCGACTTTTTTCCTCGGCATATATAACTAGCACATTCACGGTTATTCAATGGATGCAAGTGCTGTACAGACTTGATACTAACAAAATCAACAACTGAAATGAACATCTTAGCCTATTTCAAGACATACTGAAAACACGAATTTGTACATACCACCTTGATCAAAAACTTGTCCATGTGTAAAATGATCAGACAAAGAATCGAATGCGTCGTCACCTTTGCCTTGTCTTTTAGGTTGGAGACTAGTATGTCTGACAGGAAATGTGTCCATGTTATATTTTCCAGATCTCAGTTCCTGTTCATTTTCCTGTTTTCCTTTCAAAGGTAACGCGGTCACCGATAGGTTTTTAGGGGGTACTCTTATCGTCCTCGGTGTAATTTTCCTTTGGCAGAAATCATCGCCGTAATTTCTGTCAGACATCTCCATTGAAACCTCCGATACAGTCCTGAAAGGATACAAACGAGCGCATGCGCATATATAGCATCTTTTTAAACAAGCGACCTATCGGTCAGAATAGCTCCGCTGTTCTTTTTAGTTTTTATTTTGGTAGCGATGTAATAAAGTGGTTAGTGGTTTCATATGATGTGTCACTATAAAACACATTTTACACAGAAAGTTGGTAAAATATTGTACTTTTATACCATAGTCACCATTTTATTAAAAAAATAAATTACTGTTATGAAAATTACACAAAATCTCAGAAAAATAATGACTGGGAAATGCGCGCGCACACACACACACACACACACAAGGATTTTTGAGGTTGGCTATAAATAATTCCAGTGTCTTACAGCTTTAACCCTGGAAAAGTTTAATAATGAATGAAATAAACTAGGGATCTAAAATAATTTTGAGGCAATTCGAATTTCAATTTTCTAACAAATTTACCAAAAACACTGTTCATAAGCTTAATTGTCAACAACATTCAACTTGAAGTAGTCATAACATCGTCTAATATTTAAATTTACGGAGTGTCTTGTGACCAGCGCCTGTCAGCAGACTCGGCCAATTTTTTTTCACCATTCCATTGTATTTAAACCTTGTATTGACATTTTGCAATATTTATAATTCTCAACGAAATACCTTAACATGCTTCACCTCGCTCGTACTCAAAGCAGCACCGGTATGATCACTGACATGATGAGAGAGAACCTTTTCGGATTTACATGTAAAACGGTAAAAGATACGCAAAACATAATGCAAAGTCTGAAGCCAAATTAAAGTTGTAATTATTTTAATTATTTTTACTTGCCAAATATTTGCATTTTGGAAATAGCAAGACATGTTCATGTCGATACATGAACAATGCCAAAATCTATTTTGCTGGCATGAAAGAATAGATGTCAGTTGAGGTTTAGGCGTTTTCAGTATCTAAAATGGCGGACTCTAGTGAAAGTTACGGCGAGTTGAAAATACCAAAAAATAAGGCCCGTGAGCAGCCATTCAAAGTGTCGCTGTCTAGTCTGGAGGATAGATTGTATGCAAATGAGGGTATTGCGGACTGGCTGATTATGTAGAAGGGGTGCAAAATTTGGATTTGAAGTTTACAACCCTGTTTCGAAAAAACACTTGTCATTTGGGCTCACAATGCTTAGAATTATGACTATAGCACATATTACATTTTTTGACATCAATAGTGTCTTTTGAAAAGTGGCAGTTTAGTCTCGTGGACTGATTTCCAATATGGCGTGGGTCACAATGCTCATTAACATATTTATTTTTTTGTTAAATTACAAAAAAAAATCATAAAAAATAGAAAAGAAGATGTGCTGACTTGAAATTAATAAATCTGAGTAAGCTACCCCCTGCGCATCAAAACACCAGATATCAAAGCAATCTCACAAATAGTATTTGAGGAGATGATGAAAATATCATTTTTTGAAAAAAATCATAAAAAATTGAAAATGGCACAGATCAACTTGGCATGAAGAAATCTGAATAGCCTCCCTCCAGGGAACATGCACACCAAATATCGAAGAATTCTGACAGTCACTTTCGGAGAAGATGATGAAAATATAAAAGTTTGACGGACACCAATGATTCACCTATACTCTATACCTTAATACCCACCTATACCTAATAAAGCTACGCTTTCAGCTTTCGCTGACAGCGGAGCTAAAAATAAAACAAAGTCATTTCATTTCATTTCATTTCATTTCATTTCACGAAACTCATTTGGGTGATTGAATTGTGCACTTCTTTCGTAGGTCGTTGACGTTTACCAAAATGGTAAGCTGACCATTCATAGTAACCTTTACGATGTTTCTACAATAACAAAATATTTGCACAAATCCCTGTAAATTAGCGAAATATGCCCGAATTCTAAGAGCAATGTCGGTCTAAGAAATCAGTGAAAATTGCAGAATGTAGCGTTAAATCTTCAGTCTGTTAGTTTGTTAGTCTATCTCTCTGTATGATAGATAGATAGACAGTCTGTCTGTCTGTCTGTCTGTCTGTCTGTCTCAGACTATGTATGTATGTATGTATGTATGTATGTATGTGTGTGTGTGTGTTTGTATGTATGTATGTATGTATGTATGTATGTATGTAACCATATTTCTTACAGCTGTGCACGATGAATATGACATACATATTTCTAACTAGTTTACATAATTAATATAATTATAAGACATGGGAATGTATCAGAATTTCATCAAACCATAGTTGAAATAAACTTATTCACAACAATGTTTTTTTGTTATCATACAGTTTAACTTCTGCATTGTTGCCACTTAATTGATAACACGAACAGCACGCTTAATTGCTTAACTTAACCTCTGCAGTACGACCAATTCATATATCTTGTGTTAAATCAGGTAGATCGATTCAGATTGAACTTTGCTTCGTCCCAACCGTTCAAAAACAAATGTTTATCAAAAGCTATCAATTCAAAGTATCTTGGTAGCAGTAAGATTGGCACTGAAAGTAAACCTAGTAGGTTTGGTTGACCAACTTCCTTTACATTGGTCCGTGTCATGGTACGTACTTCTGCTGACATCAGACCGTGGGCGAATGGACAGACAGGGAAAATGAACAACTCGATTGGATTAATGACACTTCACACAGCCTGTTGGAAGTGCAGAGACTTGTATTTTACATTTTACATTTTATCATTTGATAAGAACAAGTTTTAAAGCCATTTTGCATAGTAGTTAACTTCACAAACAGATTTCCATTCCCTGGCATTTCAAGTACACATAAAGAGGACATAAAACTGGTTTTATAAAACCAGTGTGTGATACAAGCTTTAAGTCTCTGCTGGTTCAATATGTTTAGCAAAGTGTTATTAATCCAATTCATTTGTTTACTTTTCCTGTTTGTAACAGGTTCCATTTGTCCACGGTCTGATGTGATGTCGGCAGTTGTAACATGTATGTCCCATTCCTATGAAATAAATCTATGTTAATACCTCAACAATAAGATTTCACATTTGGGAATTAGAGTGACGACGATGCGAGCTAGCTACTCCTTTAATGGCGATCGATGACGGTATATAAAGCAATTTATCCTCATTTACTATCCACACAATATGCACAGAGCAACACACACACACACACACACACACACACACACACACACACATACACATACATACATACATGTACATACACATACATACATATGATACAAGGAGATGGTCATATGTAGTACTTACCTGTCACTAAGAGTAAGCATACAAAGTAATGAGTTGGAGCTCCTTTTTCGTTCTATAACCACCACAAGAGAAACTGTACCATATATATGTCAATCTCAGTACGGGTTTGATGTTTATGCATACTGTTACCCAATGTTTGTCACGTTTCTCAATAGAACATTGTACAGTATAATAAATAAATCATTAGGGAGATGTGACGAGCGTTAGATGGCGCCCTTAACGGTATTTACAACTGTTTACATACGTTCCAAGTGTTCTTGGCACAGGAAGGTACTGGTAAATGTTTCTGAGAATGGGATATTATAGCCCCCCCCCCCCACCCAACACAACCATAATTCGTCATGATTCCTTACACAAGGTTCTACGACTACATGAAGGAAATATACTTTGATCACAGTTGAAAACAGATGCGGAAATACAACATCGGGTAATAGAAGAATGATGGGCGTTCTGTTGGTCGAGTGTACTTGATTGATTGGTAAATTGGTTGGTTGTTTGGTTGTTTGGTTGGTTGGTTGGTTGGTTGGTGAACTGTATGCATTGAGTGTGTTGGATGGGAGAAAGGGATATGTTTAGAACAACATAATGCATATGGTGCAACTATTTTATTAATTCAAATGTGTTCGAGAACTCCCCCAGATGGTTTAATGACCAAATTCCCATACATATCAATGTGAATATGAATACTTTGTCGTGATATGACAATTACTGCTGTCGTCATTATTAACCCTCTGTCTTCATCACAGTCTCCTCGCATACTGATATTGACGAATCGAAGCCACGTAGTTCTGCTTGAACTCAGTCTGACATTGCCTTCAAAATTAGTGCTTCAGAGTCCAGGTACGCCACCATAATATACATAAATGACTGTGCAACAAATTTTAAAATAATGATTAAGTCTTGAAATATTTCTAATCACAAACCAAAATATAGTTCTAAAGTAGCGTTATAGACCAATCTGATTAAAATCTGATGTTAGATAGGCTGGTTTTCCTGTATTTACCTTTATTTCATCGTTATTGCGTCTTTTACGTTAGTTTTTTTTTTCCTGGACGAAAGGCGTTCGTCCAGGAAAAAAAAACTAACGTAAAAGACGCAATAACGATGAAATAAAGGTAAATACAGGAAAACCAGCCTATCTAACATCAGATTTTAATCAGATTGCGTTATAGACTGTCGAAATTCGGCATTAAAACAAATCTCATGAAATACGCCACCGCTTTGCAGCATGACAGCTAGCTCTTGTGTATACTGATAACGTGGGCTGAAGTGTAGGTCAACAAAATAGTAACGATGTTCACGCTTTTCATGAAAGTGTTGAGATCTAAACTTCCGCCGGAAAGCCTTGCCTCTGTATCCCGTTATCTATAACTTTCTGAGGCTGACTTTTGAAAGCATTGAACACAGTATTTGCAGACGATTCCCGTGAACTAAAAGACTCAAACTATGGAGAAAACGACGAGAAAACGACAAGGAAACCAGGCACCAGTTCAGAGTTTGGTCAAAGCTTTACACAAGTCTGAAAGGTGAAGCTGAAAAGTGTAGCTAGTGAGATCAGTTGCTACATGGAACATGGAGAAACTGAAGGTAAGTTCCAGTAGAGTGGATGAGGCCCATTATACAATTTTCTGGGTAATAGAATTCTCTAAAGAGTGGTTACATGCCAGGAATGCTATATTATTAGATAATATAATGTGGGTTATGATGAATGAAACACTGATAACAGCAAACGGTTTTGTTTTGGTTGGGGGGGGGGCGATGTTGTGCAACATCAAGAACAGGAGCGTGAATAACTTCATTACTCTTAACCTTAACCTTAAGATTGCACTAGATAACAGCAAAGTCCATCTTGTGATCAATTTATACATGTAATTAAATACAGGTAATTTATATTCACCTCCTTTTAGGAAAATTCGGTACTCAAGAAGTACAACAAAGGTCATCCTCTAGTCAATCAAGGTCAAAGATTCCACGACTATCAACTCAAGAAGAGCCTGGAGGATCAATAGGGAAACGCCGTTCTTTTTTCTTTCCTAAGCTGGCACAGACATCGGTCAGCTTAGGAAAGAAAAAAGATGGTGCCATCGGTTTGAAATTAACACCATCTAAATCTCAGTCACCAAAACCTTCCAAAGATAGCCTGCAGCTCAGCTCTTCGCAACCAGATAGTCTTTGACTCATCTGTGTGCTGATACAGCAGTCATGTGCCTTTCTGTTAGCATGTATGCACTCGGGTACATGACATTATCTGCATTTGTACATGATCTTGCATGGATATACTATTTCAACGACAGCCATAAACTAGCCAAACTTACAGGTCTTCGATCACGGCTGACAACCATACAATGAAGCAATTGTTTAGTTGTATGGTGTTTCTTAGCAGATAAGTGGGTCATGGGAGAAAAGAGGTACAGGGTGGTACATGGTGAGACACTGAGGATGATGTCATTCAGCAGGGGACCTTGGTCCCACCAGTGTCGGTAGTACATCCGTCTAGTCTATTGAAGGTCTATCTGATTTTCAGTTCTGCCAGTTAAATCCAATAAAATTATCAATGTGGTGAGTCCTAACCATCGAGTCTCAGACCTGGGTCCCTTCTCACTTCTGACAGCATTTAATGATAAACTGTGGTGGTTTATTTTTTAGATTTGTGAATATAGAGAAAGTCGTGTTTTAAAGAAACTGTGAAGGGATTGCAGGGGGACACGTATTTGAAAATGGAATCAAGTAAGGATCTCATTTTGAGCAATAGGCAATGCTTGATCCCCAATCCCTGAAGACTCCCTAAGATATTTACTCAGGACATCAGAATGACATTTACATGTAACAAAGAACGTTTTGTCTGTTTGATTTCCACACAAAATCAAGAAATCCATTATATTGAATGAGGTAATATTTTTTGTAACTTCAACTTGATTTAACTCGATGAATGTTGATATTTTGACATGTTATTAGTCGGTTTCTCTTGTTTATCCTTACCACAGACAAGACTTCCTTTTCTGAGTCCTTGTAGTTATGGTGTTTGTGTGTGAATGGGTATGACTATTAGTAACTAATAAGAAAAATTATCAGTTTAGTTTTTACCTGTTACAGCCTTTACAGGATGAACACGACTTCAAATGAACTGAGATATCATGTTATGAAAGACTTGTAACAAAGTTTTATGCAAGGTAAACACAATGGAGATGGTACATAAGCATTGCTTCTAATGTGTGTGTTCTGTTTTTGTCTAATAATGTAAAGAGTGACAATATAACAATGGACACATAGTACAACCTGGTACTCTGTACATGTTTCATCATTCAGATGTCCAACTTCCCAGTGACCTCACAGCCCAGACATTGAAATAATTTCACAATGAGGGACCAATCTCTGCTATCTTATTTGTGTTTATCTTCATATATACTTTATGGCTATAATCTTGAACTTGACCATCTCGTCCAAACTACATGCTCATCTTTTAACAGCTGTAACACCGTATTTAACGTTATTGAGCGACTGTATTTATATATAGTGTATGAAATATGTATTGTGTTATTTATGACACTTTGCCTGACCTGGTCACCATTTTCATGTCATATGAATAAAGATGCAATGTTATTTTGTTACTTTATTTCATTACATTCTATAGTCAATTTGCAAAACTAATACTGACACCTCCCTTTTCACCCACATTTATATTTTGGCAACCGAAATTTGTCGTGAATAAAGTAACAAAACTGAGTCATTCCGACGTTTCTAGGCTCCAAAGCTACCTATGTTTACGCTTGCAACTCGTTGGAATTATTTTAGTTCACACCCACAGTGTTAGCTGTGAAGTACTTTACGTAGTGACGCAGGCCTCATAAATTATATCCCAAACTGGCCACCTTACCTGTGCCATAGAATATGACCGTATCGCACTTATGTATACGATAGAAGGCGTTATGTATACTACAGTTCCTTGTGCTTAAGCGAAGCCTGACATCGATCAATCATCAATTTCCAAATGTACAACTTATGAGTAACTTACTCGCACCAATGCCTTTATGGTTTTATATCTCTATTACGTGATTTCCGCATACAAATCCAACTCTAGACTTTTTTTAGTGAATTGATAACTTTGATCATCATATTACAAATGCAGGAATACCATTTACACCACTTTCGATACGAATTCGTGCCAGTCGAACAGAACGTTTACCTTCTATACTTCCTTGACGACCGAATAGTTGATGTACACAAAATGTAACAAAATATCGTATACCTGGCGTTTCTAGGTAACAAAGGTATTCTGCCACTTCAGACATTAAGCTATACAATGGTGTTTTCACGCCCACAGTTGTGAAGTCTATCAAACAATAATAATCACTGTATCTTAGGTTTACCTAATGACCCAACCCCCATAAATTATGGCATTTATACATCTGACCATCAGAGTTTGCTATGACCCGAGATTATCCAAAGCTTATCAGATTAGACACCTCTCCAACCTGTGTGTGTGTGTGTGTGTGTGTGTGTGTGTGTGTGTGTGTGTGTGCGTGCGTGCGTGTGTCGCAATATGTTTAAATGATTTGTCTTGTATTTTGGGATTCCGAAGTGTTTGTAACAAAGTGGCTAGTCAAAATAACATCTGTGGTAGCAAACGGACGTCACTACATCTTTATCAACTCTAATTTATTACCTACAGGTAGAAACGATGTAGGTCATATGAAATGAATAAAACTAATAATGGGTATTTCGAATTAGTAATACAGAGTAATAACAGCATTTCGAAAATTATTTCGAAAGTAACGTCCTTCAAGTTTGCCGTCGTAGAAACCAGTGAAGACGTCATACTTGAGCATCTAAAGGAATGAAAAATCCTAAATGTTGATGTCGGCCAGTGATGACGTAGCACTAGAATAGTGCGGGTTTTTATGTTTTATTTTTTAAAGAGCTGATTAAAATTTTAGTGGTTCTACTTGGATATAATAATATATGTATCTGATAAGGTTTATAACAACACAGCAAGAAGTATATTTGTTTATACAGAACTTTATTAATCTTTCGAAATACATGTATATAAAACATCCCAAATCTACCAAAATACTGTCTCTGACTTGAATATCCAAGTGACACACACGGTCTGCCATTGATTAAAGCTATTTTGTGTTGTCCTTGTATTCAATGTGAAAGAATCTTATCTAGATACGATGAAGTGTCTTGAACTGAAGGGGGCGTTGGGATATTTCTACACAATTCACAAATGATGGACTTGTTACTATTACTCTTACACCAGCGATCGAGTGTCCTTTGTACTGGAGAACAACGTCCAAGCGATTGATATGGTTTTTAGTTACGTGTAGATGTTAAACTTGTCCATCCACTAATATGCTTAAATTTCTCACTCTGTCGTTAACTTGCATTCACATTGTGCACGTCAATCTCTTAGTTTGATTGTATTTGATTATCAATAAACAATATCATCAAATTACGTTTACGCTATGTCAGAGTTCTGCAGTTTACTAAATATGAGTAAACACACCACATATTAGAGTTGACAAACTTTGGGTCACTTACCTCAAAAATGGATTACATAAAGTAATGCAGACAAATTTGGATATGTTTCAATTAACTGTTAAAAGCAAATAAAAACCCAAAGTAACAGATTGTTGTATTTGACTTTATATGCAACAGAGGCTAGTTAAAACGTTCAAGCTAATAAACTCATGGATTTTCATATGTATACAAATGAAGAAAGATAGATTGCATTCATAATATGTCTTTGTGATACGAACATCCATCCATCGATAACATCCACACATCTATTCATCCATTAATGGAGGCCAGCGCGAGCGGGGCGTGTATCTACACCTGTGCACCCACCCATCCACCGACACATGGCTTTAGATAACAAACTGAGTAACTATGTTACAGTATGTAAATTATTGTCGTGGTAGCATCTTCATAGATAATCTTGATAGATAGGTGAAATTGCTTATAAGTTTATATTACTATTGTATTGGCCAAAATCAATGAATGAATGAATGATAGTTACCCTTAGCTAGTGTCAGTAAAATTTGTACTGGTGAATAGGTGAATACGCTATACTATAACAGTCTATATCATATAAGATTATAATATCTAAAATCACAAGATAAAACCACATTTCAAGGTTTAAATGATTATGCATTTTCCACTTCAGACACTGGATATGGCATTGAATGCGTCCAATAGAAAAACAAAATGTATCTGAAAGTAATGAACACATGACAAAAAGGAACAAGTACAACTGTTTCCACTCTTCAAAATAACGATATGACAATACAACTGAAACTCTTCAAATGTATACCTGGATTTTAACTGATGAGTTTGTCTCAATAGTAAAAGGATTGTGTATGTTTTTTTTTAAAAATCGTGTCTACAAAGATCACCTGAAAGAAATAAAGACATTTCTTCACTTTTGTAAAAGAAATTCCCAACTTTTCATTAGTATCCGTTTTTTATTTATTATTTACTTATTTAATTAATTAATTGTGTGTAAATTTGTATTCGAGCATATGGGCGAACTTGGTGTACAATTTGGAGGGGATCAATTTGTGACGACGGATTATTGGGGATAACTGTCCGAACTTTGTTCGCCTTCAGTGCAGCATCGCCTCAACCTCTATCTTACCGTTCTCTGTGCCGGATTGTAGAGCTCAAATTGTAGACGCAATCCCACAAATCTTCATGTTTTGGCATAGATAAAATGGGTATATAAGACAAGGCGTGCTTGTGAATGTGTGACTATAAGTAACTAGAATAAAATTTCTCAGTTTAGTTTACCTGTTACAGCTTGTACGAGGTAAGCATGCAGTTCGTCTTAGACGAGATCAAGTGCAGTGAGCCTGACTACAGTTTGTATTTTAGTATACTAAATATAACACACAGTCATTGCTTCCAAAGTGCCTGTTCTGTATTTGGTTAACGGTGCAAATAGCAGCAGCATGCACACTACTACAACTACAATAGACACTTGGCAGATTGTAAAACTTTAAACTTTCAAATATCTAACTTTACAGTGATTACAAAATGAAACATTTTCACAGCGAAAGGTCGGTCTCTGTCACTCACTGCTATTAGACTAGATATTGTGTTTATCTTCACTTGAATCATTGTAGCACTGAAGTCTCGTTAAACTCAAGTAATATCGCATCTCGCCGAAACTGCATGCTCATCCTGTAACTGCTGTAATACGATGTGTTATTAAGCGATTGTATTTATTTATGTGTGCTATTTGTGACGTTTTGGTAAACTGGTCAAATATGATCACTTCTTTAGAATAAAGATGTATTGTTGTGTTTTGTTATTATATATTACTATGTTGAGTACTCGGTTTGCTTTAATACACCTTTTCAAGATTTGAAATTGGCACAAGCTGAACTTATTAGCGTTTTACTCGAGCGAAAATAAACAGACACACACACACACACACACACATACATACATACATACATACATACATACATACATACATACATACATACATACATACATACATACACATACATACATACATACATACATACATACACATACATACATACATACATACATACATACATACATACACACACACATACATACATACATACATACATACACACACATACACATACATACATACATACATACATACATACATACATACATACATACATACATACATACATACATTGATTTATTTATTTATTCATTTATTTATTTATTTATTTATTTATTGAACACGGGCATTTTCCACCAGCGGAATCCCGTTTAATTCTCTCAAAATATCGTTCACAGTAAAAGTAGTGTGCGGGAAAAGTATAAACCTTTCGAAATGGTTCGTTTATATATCAAAAACTAGTTACAATTCTGTACAGCCTTTGAATGTTGTCATGTTGTCAGCAAACGGAACACTTGAAATGAACTCATATATAACGCTCGATAAATTGCGAAAAAGAGAGGTGTCAAAGTTCACAATGTCAGGCGGCAGGTCAGAACTTGAAGATAAACGCACTACTTGAATATATGAAAACATCATTTGATTGTGATATTAAACCCAACCCAACCACCCCACACATACTCATACGTATACATACACCCAACCCCCGTATTAAACCGCATTAAAAAAAAGTAATCAACTGTGATTGTATTAGGATGGCTGTTGTTAGAATAATAGATAGTATCATATTTTTGCCGGCAAGATAGAACAAATATATTAGGGTCCTCAATTACAGTTGCCGGGAGTTAACGTTGATTTTCAACTTCATGTTCTAAATCTGAAGCTTCCGAATAAAAATATCGTTTTCAAGTTTGTTAAGTATATCGTAACACTATACTTACAAATGGCTTGAAGCAAGTTGAATATTAATACAATATACCACAGACAAGTAAGTTTATTATATTTTACTTGTCTCTGAATATACTTTATTGCTCTACACAGTGACATCACATACAAGTAAGTTTCTTACTTGTCTGTGGTTACATGTAGCTATAAGTAAAATAGTCGATACGGTCTGAAATACATGTATATTGAAGAAGGCAATTGACAAACAGAATTATTCACTCTACATATGCATGAACTTACAGTGGTCTTATATATATTACTGTAAGTGGGTTATAGTTTCATTTGCTCGTTTCTCCAAGTTTATTATACATATTCTGCAGGATGGTCATCTTGCTGTCCCTGTAGAATTAGAGTATCATCTGACGGTATCTTCCATTTGAATGTCGTCCTCCGAATTGGTCCTTCGTTGGCTTTCAGAGGTGATTTGGGAGCCGTTATCGGTGCAAGGGGCAGTGGTTGTCGTTGGGGTAAACTGGTATTCACACGAGAGCTTTTTGTATCGTTTGGATGAGAGTAACGACGTGTCAGCACCTGGCGTTGGGCTGGTTTTGACTTTAGTTGGTCGGCATCTTCCTTGAAGACAACTTTTGGTAGCTTTGTCACAGTTTTTAAATGTGCTGGCGATAGTCGAGTTGTGTTTGCCTTTGCCACTAATTCCTCTGAAATTTGATATAGAGAAAAAGAATTGGTTATGATTTATACGGCCAAACTTTAAGTTAGAAGCATGGTTATTTTATAATCTGTAATTATTTTTTTTTAAATATGTCCTCTTCAATCTCTAGTAAGTTGCAATACTTACAATGCTGACAGATCAATGAACAACGTGCACACATGTATACATGGTTTTGTATCTCATATCATTAATATAGAGAAAAGTGATTTATCAAGCTTATAATATTGTCAATCAAACAGAACATACCATCTATTTTGGTAACACATCGTTTGATGGAGTCCCTTAAGTTTCGCACTTGTAAGTTTTCCAGTGCATCCAGCAAAGTTTTGACGGTAGCTGCGTCACCTTCACGTCGTCTCCATAAATGTAACATTTGATAGATCTGTTCCTTCATATCATTTGGATGATTGTGTTCCAGTGAGTTGATGTCAGCCTCGGATAGATCTAACTTCCTGGCAAGACCTCTCCATTCTCGTTGTAAAAGTCTCATTGACAGGATATCAATCGCAATGTCAACACCTAATAAAACAACACACGGGACTGTTCGTACATTGGTGTTGTATACTACATGTATATGAACACACCTTAGTTTGCAATAATTTTTCATTTTCTTTCAACGTATACTTTCATATAAACAAAGAAAGTGACTACTTTTACCAGAGGTACACCCTCTTCTGCCTCTGTCCTTTTCCCCTCTGTCTGTCTGTCTGTATGTCTTTCTGTCTGTCTGTCTGTCTGTCTGTCTGTCTGTCTGTCTGTCTGTCTGTCTGTCTGTCTCTGTGTCTGTGCCTGCCTCTCTTTATCTGCCAGTCTCTGTCTGTCTGTCTGTCTGTATCTTGTATGTATGTATGTATGTATGTATGTATGTATGTATGTATGTATGTATGTATGTCTCTCTCACTCTCTCTCTCTCTCAATCTTGTTAGTACTATCAGTAAAAAGAAAGGTCTTCTTACCTTCTGCATTAGCTTTACGAGATAATTGAGTCTTCTGTACACTTTGGATTGGTTCTGTATTCTGACTCACAGCAAGCTTTCCAGCCGTGTCTATGTTTGGTAGAGATGGTGTACGGTCTCTCACAGGCTGAAATAGGTTCACAGGGTATTAAAATCGGAAAACTACTTGATTTCAATATTAGCTGACAATCTTCATATTTGAAAGATTACTTCAATCACGAGTTATAGTTATAGATATGATGAAAAAAAGTTGAATATTTCAATGTGTTAATTTGTCTTTTAGACCAAGAAGTTTTGACGAACCTTTGGAATTCCAAAATAAAGGGTATCGTATTGCAGATCCTCGTCGTACTTTTGGGCCTCGTTGTTTCTTTCTATGCGTTTCAGGAAGTCAACGTAACCAGCATACTCGTCATCCGGGTATTCGGAGTCTGAACCCATCAACGTTTTATTGTTGTTTTCGTCGCTGCTGCTGCTGCTGTTGTTGTTGTTGCCAAGGACGACTTGGAGATTTACGTGATTGTCTCTTCGTGAGTAGAAGGTGAGGTGACATTGCCGTGACGTCAGACAACGAATATTTTCTCCTCTGATATCTAAGTACACTTTATCGCCCTCTTGCAGGTCAATATCGCGAGAATATGGAAGAGTCCCCCTATCTTCGTAATTGCTTTTCAATTTTGCAATGAGGCCCTCTAACTTATCTTTGAGTACACAATCCAGGTAGAGTCGCTTTGGGTTCTTTATGTTCTGAAGGAGAACGAATTTGACGCTTTTCCATCCTCTTCTGGACATACTGGTCGCTTTTTTAGCAATTTTTTCCACATTTACATTCGTGGGGGTGAGGAATGTGGCATATCGACAGCGAGGCCTGTATGAAAAGGGATAAATAATAAAATTGTTAATCATTATTTACGAGAAAATAAGAGAAATTATATCACATGAAAGACAAGATGAACGCATTTGAACAAAACTATAGGATGTATAGCTTGCCGTTTAATGTCACGAAAATGCTCATCAATGCCACTTATTCGTTCAGCTTTCCCCTGTAAGGACGGATATGATTCGAAACGGTCAAAAGTGATATGATTCGAAACCGTCAAAAGTAATACCGAATTTTCATACATTATGCTTGAGTAGGAATAACTTCATTTTTTCCCAATATTTGTCTTCATTCAGTCTGAAAACAATCGTTATTTTGTTCTTACCAATGCAGTTTCTCCTCCGTGAAAGGAACAATTCTGTCGTCTGTATCATGGTGTTTGAGTTCCTCCGTGACGTCACGCCAGTTGTCATCATCGCAATCTTTGAGCACTTTCAGAAAGCCTCGTTGTCGCAGCTCCCTGACCGACATTTTATTGTCTTCCGATAATTCCGGTATCGGTAGGGTCAATGATATTGATTTGGAAAACTTTCCCATATCTTGCTGTATCTTTAGGATTGTTCCCATGGCAATGTTGTCGTCATCATATTCGCCGACCAACTCACTGGCACGTAGGAGCGTCTCATGATCTATTATCTGCCGCTGGAAACGAAAAAGACAAATATTCAAAACATTATATTGCATTCGTCTAAAATAATCGGCCAATCAGAATTAGCAGAGTGCTAAGTTTTTTTCTCAATGTGAATGAATGAATGAATGAATGAATGAATGAATGAATGAATGAACGAACGGACGGACGGACGGACGGACGGACGGACGGACGGACTGACTGACTGACTGACTGACTGACTGACTGACTGACTGACTGACTGACTGACTGACTGACTGACTGACTGACTGACTGACTGACTGACTGACTGACTGACTGACTGACTGACTGACTGACTGATTGATTGATTGATTGATTAATTTATTTCACCAGATAACAAAAATAAGCTACACATTCAAAGAACCATATGATACAAATGTACAAAATGAATACAAAAGAAAAACACAATTGTTATCTTAAATGTTAAAATGTGGAGCAGCTTTCTTAACGTGCTAGGTAGAAAGATAAGATAGCTGTTTGAAAATAGACGGGTTAGACTAATACCATTACTCTATGTATTACATATACCATTCTTAAACAGTAACTGAGCCCGAGTACAAAGTCTGTTTGAATCTTCAGCTAGTTTCGCACCAAGCCTCGGCGGGTTTTTTAAAAAGAGATTTGATTTTGATTTAGTGGAAGCGATAATGTATACCACTGTTTTGCTTAAGAAACCCAGCATAGAATACGGAGAGGAAAAGGAAGTTAATTTGATGAAATGAAATGAAAAAAAAAATTATCTTACCTCCATTAACATGTGAATCAGTTTCTTCTTCTTTTTCGGTAACTGTGCATCTACAGCTACGTCATCATTTACACAGGATACAGTTAGATAGTCCATGTCAGTCAGTAATACAGAATGTTGTCTTGGTTTAGATACAGCAATCACACCAGTAAAGTGTTCTACTTCGGCTTTAATCAAGTCGCCATCCTGTAATGAAATCAAACTTTGTTAGGATCAACATGAAAAATGCTGTTGGTGATAGTATTATTGTAAAGTTAGTGATCTTGGTATTGGGATGATGAAAGATATTATCCACGACTTGAAACTAACAACTGTGAACACGAAATGCATCGAGCTTATAATTTTAAATTATTTTGTTTTGTTTGTTTCGTTTCTTTTCGTTTTATTTTATTTTATTTTAATTTAATTTGTTTTATTTCATTTTGATTTGTTTTATTTCATTTCATTTCGTTTCGTTTCGCTTCGTTTCGTTTCGTTTCGTTTCGTTTCATTTCATTTCATTTTATTTTATCTGTATACCTATTTAAACTTTTCGTATTACAATTCATATCCTAACTAATTATTTAGGTTAGATTACACATTCTTTAACGAAGATGTTCAATAAAAATATAACTGAGATATTACTACAAAACATCATTTATAAAACAACTTGCCCTCCATGTCCTGAGATCACACCACGATCCGTTCCTAGTCGTTGTCCTGACAACAACAT
>NC_135551.1:23311002-23358502 GCF_964340395.1 Glandiceps talaboti | reverse complement strand
CATGTGTGTCTGCGATGACGCTCTTCAAGGAATCAAACTTTCAATACTGAAGGTTTCAATTTAAGTAGGTTTTGTATTATCACATATGAAAATATAACAGTACTTTAAGACACCAAATGAATATGTGAGATTTTAATTTTAGTTAACCCACCTCCATCGAGATCTTCTTCGGAATAGGATCTACTCCAGGGGATAACTGTAGTCGCTTGATCCTCAGGAGGAAGTCTTTCCTGCTGGTATCTTCTTATCTCACCAAGGCCTTTATTGCAAATATCAATCGGTGGATCCAACAGTGGGTTCTCAGCCACGTCAAAAACTTTCAGTTTCGTTAGGCAGAGACACAATTTTGCAGGGAGACGTTTAAAACGGTTGTTTGATGCTTTGAAGGTTTGTAGGTTGGTCAACTCACACACGTCGTCGGGCAGACCCTCGAGTAAGTTGTAGCTGACATCTAGTACTTCGAGCTGCTGAAACAGACAGATGTCTTCTGGAACAGATGAGATTTTGTTGTTGGAGATGTGAAGTTCTTTCAAACCGGATAGTGCTGGCGTGCAGAGCTGTTCAGGAAATTCGGAGATCTTGTTCCATCCAAGTTTCAGTGATGCCAGGTTCTTCAACTTCTCAAGCTCAGGCGAAAGACGCTTTAACTTGTTGCCAGCTAAGTTAAGAGCGTGTAATTTTGGAAAGCTACCAATGACGCTTGGAATGTCCTGTAACTCATTGTTGCTGAGGACAAGTTCTTCCAGATTCTGCAATTTTCGGATTTCTGGTGGCAGTGTTTTTATTTTGTTAACGGCTAGGTTTAATATCTGAATGCCAATCTCTTCAGTTAGGTAGTCTGGAACTTTGGTCAAATTTTTGTGTGTTAGGCTCACCTTTTCTGTCACGTGTTTCCTTGCCATCTTTACACCTCAGGCAAGTAAACGAATAAAATTTTAGCAACCCCTGATTTAATTGCAAGAAAAGAAAATTGAATTTTAATATGAAACTACATATAAACTATGAACTACATAGAAAATTGCTTGGCAAGTTCTTAGCTGAGCAGCAACTTGGAAACAGAGAACTTGAACCTGAAATTTTCCTTTCGACAATTCAACATTTTAACGTAATTTAGTTTCTGAAATACTCGCCAATGATGCCGATTTACAATTACAAATAGACAACGTTTACTTCAGTGTATTCAGATCAGCGCAGTTTATGCAAACTCGTTAAAAACATAACACTTTTTTCTGGCATTGACAGAACATGTGTACGTACATTACAGTCCGGAATTAGAGGTACCTGGTAACGACAAAATGCAATGACAGTATCAATAATCGTTCAACAAACGGACCAGTCTGGTGAACACCTGATGAATTCCTACATCCGCCCAAGATACCCGACGGGTGTGTTTGCTAGCGTGATTGGTTGTTACGTCTGAAGGTGTTGTTGTGGAGTTTACATTTTGAAGGTAAAGTTAAATAGGCATGCTCGCGAAATTCATTCATAAAGTTTAAGCTCTAATCAACTGAAACAAGGCATGTGAAATTTGGCAAGATTTTCCTTTCTGAAATATTTACTTCCCCAGGGGTTTTGTAATACTAACCTGCTTCAATTACGACAGGCTTCCTCTTTCGAACATTCCAGGTATTTCAGTGATGCCAGGTGATGACTTCTGACTGCTGTCCAAGCTACTAGTGGCAAACTTTAGCACGATTTTCCCCACGAAATAGGGCCAGCGATCGGGTATTTCCGAAACGTCATTAGAGGCATGTAATCGACAATATATCAACTAAAAATCAATATGGAGACCCGTGAAAACCTTTGATATTTACTACAACATTCCATTAGTTGACCTCTCTGCTTTCATCTCATTCCCCGATGACCTTTCAACATAGACATTCTTTAAAACTGAACCGAAATGTCAAAATGTATTGACAGTTCTCTATAATTTTGATATTTTTAAGAGCAAAATATCATTGCTATCAAGATGATGTCAAATATTGGAATTTGTTTATGAACTGTAGTTTGCTCTATCAGGTGTCATTTATTTGTTGACAGGTCATGACCCTGTGGATAGGCATGTGACCTTTAACCCCTGTGTTTTGCAACCTTGGAGTCGGTTACCATAGATGCCCTCAAAATCTAGAGAATCCTCGATAATATGTACATGATTCACAAGTTAGAAAGCAGATTTCAGTACCAAAGTTCGATGCAGAAACAAGAACTTCATAGAAGAACACCTTATATTCATAAGTTACAGTTCATAGATAAATGCATTTGATCTGGCATTTACAATTTATATATGGTACATTTGTATCTCCATTACATTGGTGTGTCATTCACTGTGACATATGTAAGTGTACTGTGCAATAGAAATAACACTGACATGATGTTGGCAGTTTAAAGTATCTATTGTTTTGCTAGGCAACATACAGTACATATACAGTCCGTTTCAAGTTACCCTACAGAGGATCTTTTGATACAATCACACAGAAACCAATAAGAAACTGCATATTCTACACTAAGTTTGCAAGATCGCAATTTCCTGCTACATCAGTACACGTCTATTGTTAAGTAAGACTGCAACCAGACGCTGTCACGCGAGTGCCAATGTTTTGACGTCACCATTGCATGTCTGCATGGTGGCCCTTTAGTCCATTTCATTTAGACAAAAGGTTGTGTAACATGCGCAGTTTCGTATTGGTTTCTGCGTGATTGTATCAAACACATCCATTGAATGGTAACTTGAAATGTGTTGTATGTAACAAATGTGCAATAAATAACATGGCCCGTGCAACACAAATAACACCTTATAAATCACCTAATAATTTTCCTGCAATTGTATTTGAGTATGAGGGAAAATATCATTTGATACCATATTGAGAGAGCGTTTTTTTCATATATAGCCTACCACATATACTTTTAAAGGGAGAAATAAACGATCACAAAGAATTATTTATTTGTATTTTACTGCACAAAAACAATACAAACAAATAATCAGTCTTTACAGACTTGCTAAATAATTAATACTAACAATTACTGTGTAAATGAAAAGTTGTGGACATTCAAAGTGTCCAGAGGCATTCACATATGGTGTTTTGAAATGTATAATTCATGGCAGACATTACATTATATGATAATACCCTATGCAACAACATTTTAACTCTGTCAAAGGCTGACACATGCATCATTTACCACCATCAAATATACCATCGCATCTATTCCCAAATGCCAACCCGTACTAAGTCTTGAACAATTTCATATTTGCAGCTAAAATGTTGAAGGTGTTACAGCATTCTCGATATTAATATCATGAATGCAATAAACGAGTCACTTATTTAAAGTTGTGTAATTATGTAACTGACTCTAATACAATGTACTTGTAATAAATTCTGGTATCCATTTTTTTTTAAATCAAATGTCAGGAAATGCACACTTTTTCATTACATTTTTTAGAAGTTTTTCATGATATTTTGAAAAGTGAGAGAGAAATGTTAATATCTCAAACATTTATTTAGTAAACAATCACTCTTTGATAGAGTGTTACTTCATTTTTTTTATATTTGGCTTCTGTGCAGTATTTTACAAGAACAAAAGTATAGATATTGCAAACCAATACATCACAAGTTGTGAAAATTAAGAAAAACAACGTTGCTGAGGGGTGATGTCCATCTTTGTAAATCTTGTTACTTGGTTAAGTATTTATAGATTCCTCCCTGGCTTTCTGAATATGCTCGAAATTGAACAAGTGGTGAATAATTACGTTGGTATTCACTCTTTAGTTGAAGTCGCCGTGGTAATGTGTGGATGTGAGGTCTTCTACGTGGATATGTATAACCCTGTGTTTTCCTACAGTACATATTTAACAATGCCTGTTGTGCAGGGAGAATCATCTGAGATGGTGAGTACACGTCATCTCTTGTTGGTATCCTAGGTAACGGATGTCTTGTTGTCGTGGCGATGGAATATCTTCCTTCACTCAATTCATCAACAGATCTGAAATGTGTACTTCTTTGCGAAGTCGAGGAATTGGGTCGCCGGGCGCAACTACTGGATGGGATTCCTGGTAAAGGTTGCTTCTTTTTCATTTGTGAACTGACGGAGTCCCCAATTCCGAATTGACCAAATTTCCGTTGGAGGTCCTTCAGTTGAGATTTGGTACGGGAAATCTCGCCAAAAGACGCGAGATCTGGCAACGGTTTTGTCGTCGAACGGTGTGAATATTTTCCCTCGTTCGAAATCCGTGGCATCCAATGCATGCAGCTATTTCTCATAATCTCCTGACGTCTTGACTGTAGTAACCTGTTATCTAATTTTGGTATTGGTTTCATCTTTGTCACGCACAGAGGCTTTAGATTCAATTTGTTCTTTTTTCGACCCAATGATCGGCGATATTTTTTAAGAGCAAGCCTTCGTCTAAGTTGAATCAGTGGTGATGTACATCTTGATTCAAAACCTGGTAAAGGGCATTCCGTAGACGACAAATCGAACCCGGCTTTGCTCTGAACTGGAAAATAGAAACATTACATTAATATCAGACAAAGAATTCTGCTTTCTGTTTCATATAGCAAACATTTCCTTATACTCAATGCACACATTTTGTTCAAATGTTATTCTTTGCCACACGTGACTAAAAACATTACTTCACACATACACTCGCATGAGAATTTTAGTTTAGAAATTTCACCTAAAGTTGTCAGTATTTACTGATTTACCACAAGCAATTAGTAAACCAAATTTCGAATATTGGGAAGTGATTATGGCAGTAATCAACAACACGCAAAGAAAAATGTTGTGTATATATGTTTTTGAAGATAAAAGTAAAGTGTAGACCTAGTGAAAATATGTATATATACACATATATATATGGGGGTTTCAGGATGAAACAACCCAAACTGTATTATTCAGTGATTGGGTGATTAATGATTTGATGATCGATGATTTGTTGATCGATGATTTGATATAATCAATAATTTGATGTTAACATGACGTATGTCTATGTCCTAAACTAACTTGGATTTTTTTTTCGATTTAGAATGTCAGAGTATTTTTTTCAAATTTAAATTTAAGATAGTTATAAGTTTACAAATACAAAAAACATAAAGACATTCAATTTCGGAGGCAGCAATGAGGAATTTCATTTAAGTAGTGGGAATTATTAAGTAAGCAGTCCTGTGATTTAAATTTCTACACGAGGGTATTTCAAGTTCAAGTTGACTGGAACAACGCCTCAAAGCCAAAGTGTAATAACTATCAAGGAAATATTGTTTGTCACGATCGACTTTGCCACATGTAAATTATCTAATGATAAAATTTCAAACCTGTTTCCACATTGTAACCAGCGTGCGAAATTAACGCCGGTCCTTCAGCCCGAGACCAACAGATTTCCGTTCGGACCGACAGATTTTCAGAATTATAACAACTTATCGGTCCTTGTGACCGATTGAAATTTGGAGTGAATAATAACATTTATTCAAAGATAGATCCAATTTCACCTACATGAATATGATCTTGTATTACCTATTTTACTCTCGACATCTCGTTCAAGTCAAGCGACACAGAGCTAGCTCACTATATGTTGTTGTCAATGTTGATATCATGTCTGCAAATGACGTAGCATACAGCATTTACTTTATGAAATCCTGTTAGCAAACACATGATTGGCTGAATTTCTCTTATTATTCGTGTCTTGACTAATCTGAACGCCTTAGACATTCAGACTCATTTTACGCATTCGGCGCATGTGTCTATTTTCCGCCATATAGTAATCACTGTTGTAAAGTTTACTGTTCGAAGTGTATGAAACTTTTACAAAAATGTAACGTGTTTGAGACAGTTCCACGTCGTATTTATAAAGTGTGTGGCGATATTTAGAAGGCGGCAATGAGCTTCCGAAGAAGAAGATGAAACAGACACTATTTTTTAAAGGCTGGTATTAAAGCCGGTAAATGTTAGCGGGTTTCCCGTTCGATTTACCGGAGTTCCCCATGTGTGTGGCCATGACCAAAGAAAGTGACGAAAAACATATAAACTACTCTATGGCGGTTTAACTAATAAAGAAGGCAGGTACACTTTGTAAGATATCTTCAGTGCGATAAAAATGTTTTAAAAAATGCGTAGTCTGATTGCTTTCAATTTGATGCATATGATAATGTATGTCCTGTATGTTGTAATCAACGTATAAACTTAGAAATGTTGCATTTTTGTTGCCTTTGTTGTATCTGGACAAATACTGCATCATGCCAAACACGGGTACATAGTGGATGACACATTACAGCAGTTACCATATCACGTGCCAACGTCAAAAAACTCGCACTGTAAGACATGATTAGCCATAGTTCTCTTCATCATGGTCAGATTTCTTACACAAACAGTCAGAGACGATAACTCAGTAACTAGGGTATGCAGGTATTGCTTCATGGGCCGGGGTGGGCTTAAGTACGTATTTGTAAAGACTGAAGGAAGGCGCAGCCGCCTTGTGTCACTGTGTGGATGGAAATTGAAATAAAGCGAATACACAGTTTTCAAGAGGGATAGTTATGAGATAAAACTTTCTGCTATGATGAATTTGTGGTCTAAGTTCACTAAGGGTGGGAAAGCTACATTAGCTGTTGACACAGACGATGAATCTGACTTTGGATTGTGTGATTCAGAATTTAGTGAATCGTACAGAGAGGAAGGAGAGGACTGTGAGCTCTTAGAGATTGCAGATAATGTTGATTTATTGATTCATTCATTCACCCACATTATCTACAATCTATGGATCTGTATTTCTATGGTGGAATGAATACATTCAGTCTCAGACCACTATAGTCTATAGGAACAGATTATGCGAGAATGAATATTCATAGTCTCTGGCTTCATAGTTACAAATAAAATCTCTACTCACGGAGTAAAAAAGTATTTGGTTGTGAATCCAAAATTTACTTCCAAGTTTACTTCCAAGTTGTATTTTTGACTCTGTGAGTGGAAATTTTCAATTGTAAGAACAGATTGGTGAAAAAATAGTGGATAGTAAACAATTCGTTTTACTTTAGTATATCGAAAGATATGTTGTATCATATTAAAGTTCAAAATCATTTGATCTCAAAGTGGGGGGGGGGGGGGTTGATGTAGATACAGGTCGTGATCGTGAACTGCATTGAATATGGACCAGCAGTTTTCCTTGAGGACCAGCAACATTTGCTACATGTCGGTCCTTATGACCAGTAGTCATTTTCCCTTAAGTTCACACACTGATTGTAACTAATATGATGCGAGGTGTCTTCTAATTTGAGACCATTTAACACATCAATCAGTTTTTGAACTGTGATGTTGGGTTGTTCTTGTTTAATCAACTGTAGAAGAACTTTGCGAATCTTCGTCCTGTCATCAGCTTGTCGATATGTAAGTTCTATGTTCTGTATAGCTGCCTGTGATAGTCCAAAGTGTGTAGCAAACAGTTTCCAATTACCACGAAATCGATTGGTGGATAAAACGACTCGTACTACCACGTCCAGGTCTGTAGTCAACATAAGGTTATCACAGGACATAGATCTTGTTTTTAATTATTTGTTTCAATAACTTGACTATTATTGGTAGAGGGTTTGGCTGTTAGTGATACTAGTGATGTGGGTTTTATAATAAACAAGTCAATACACATGCATGAATATATGTGTGTATATATTATAGTTGTGCGTTGTATATTGAGTTCTGTACATGTACATGTGCTCGTACATTGACTATAAAAAGTGGAGAGGGGGGTAGGAAAAGGAGACAGAGATAGGGCACAGAGGGTTAGTTGGAAGGAAGGGTGAAGAGATATGGAGAGAGAGGGTGGACGGGAGGCAGGCAGGCAGGCAGGCCGACCAACCGACAGACAGACAGCCAGACAGACAGACAGACAGACAGACAGACAGACAGACAGACAGACAGACAGACAGGGAGTTTAAAGAGGGGGAAAGAATCTGAGTTGGTGTCATGGTTTGAGGATGGGGGGTTGGGGATTGGTAAGAAAATGGAAGCAATGTAAAATAAATGGTGAAGGACGTAGAAGGGGATAGATAACCTTGACATGTAGCAAAGATTAAGTGCTAATTAGTGATAAACACTTAAACATATACAAACAAGTCTCTAAGTGTGACTATTGTGCCATGCAAATATATAGAATATTTTTTACTACCTTCATTCAATGTTTTGTCCCTGCTGACTTTATCTACATTCTTGTTAGAATTGGTTGATGCCATCTTATAAAGTGGTCTACAGTAATAAATTATATATTGGATTCTAGATGAGGACAACGGATCTGTAAATATGTCAAATGAACAAGTATTCATGTCAATAAGGAATACTTGTATGACACATCCATGAATGAGAAACATAATTATACAGCTATTGAGCTGCCAATAGGTAACTTTTCTGCTAACTAACCTGCTTACAGTCTTTCCTACTTTTGGACTAGCTTTAAACCCTTAACATCTTCTGAATATATATTTTGGGTTTTTATTTTCTTAGCAAATGTCATAATCTTCACACTTTACAAGTGTAAATACTGCAAAACAATACTCGTTGTCCCAGGGTTTTGAAACGTTTTTATCACCATCAAATTTAAAGTGTTTAAAAAAAATATATAATATAAAAGCCCAAAATAGATCAGGTGGTGTGAATAGTTTAAACATGTCAAAGATCAATATTATTTACATCGATTAAAATATTATGTATTTGGAAAAGATTTTCTACGACACCTCTAAGTACTTCTACAGACTAAATGCCAATTGGAAAGACGTTGAAGTTTGTTATTATTATGTTTCTGTGGATATATTCATAGCTCGAAGTACAGTTAAGCCTCACCTGAATAACATGAATACGATACACTGCTAACGGCCCTATAGACGTCTTTGTCCAATTTCAATTTTCAATAACTGTCTTAAGGTTGAGATTTGATGTCTATTCATTCTTTTCAACAAGTGTACTCTATTTGTTCACTCTAGGATTACACCACATACTTTCTCTCTGTATTTGAATTTACATTTTGGTCGTTAATTGTTCATTTGATAACAACATCCATCCAATTTCACATTTGCAAAGATGACCAAGCTTAAGGTCATCGTGACTTTGAAATTTTCATGATGTGAATCTAGTATGCGAAATAGTGAGTGGCGTGACGGGGCTATACTACACGTTGTATTCCGTTATGATATATTCTGGTGACGTATATATGCAAGGTACAAAATATAGTTTAGTATTGGTGTACAGTTTTGTGTCCGACACCTACTTTCTATAATTTCATTTATATATTTTTTGTAGGTCTAACATTTCTATCAACAGTCAAAACCACGTCGCGGGAATCATTCTCTATAAATCTTCGTAGACAAACAAATTGTTAGTGACTATCGAGTAATCTCGATAATTATCTAGTAAAATCTCGATAATTACGACTCTAATATTATTTAGCTATGATTTTACGGATGAATTTTTTTTTAACAAAACAACGTTTTGGATGTTCCATAGCACAGATTAAGAACATTAAAAGGTTTGTTTTTTTAAGGAGTCGAATTTTATATCACATACGTTTAAGTAAATAAATGCTGGCTTGTGAAGTGATTTACGGAATTGAAAACAGAACACACACTGTCTTACCTTGATTTGCTCAGTATCTCGACGTCTTGTTAATTACCAATACATGTACGTACAGGTGTGTTTGAACAGTGAAATATTCTGTTGCGACGTGAGTTTCCAACGATACAATCAGAGGTGAATAAACGTTTGTTATAGACATACGTACCTTTAACCCCGTAACGAAGTAACACTGTTCTAATCCCATTTTTAATCCACTGGTTGCTTTGCCATTGAATCTTGATCCACACTTCAGGGTAGATTTAATGAGTATGTTGTTGCTCACAGTCTGTTGTGTTGATGTCAGTCTTTTAGGCTATAATTTTCCGTCAGGGGTACTTTACAAGCGACAACATGTGTACACGTCATTTCACTCATAGGGTGATGTTTTTGAATTGGAAGAATAGATAGGGGTCATTTTAGAAAATACGAGAAGTGGTCATCATATTGTCAAGGAGAATTTGAAAATAGAGGGCGTCGTTTTAGAGACTCGCTAAATGAAAGTTCATAAGGACATAGTCACTATCTATAGTCTATGCCACATAGACCATCTTTCAGTAAAATGATTTATATCTATACACCATTCTCACACATTTTAGCGGGAATATGTGTTTCAGGTTTTTATGAAAATCGTATAAACTTTAATTTCTTATTTTGATACCATTTCTTACACCATTGTTCACCTTTATATTGAAATCTACAAACATATGCGATTGTCAAAAACAAATAAGAATCGGGGTCAAAGTTCAACAAATGAACTCAGTACTTTCTGTATCATAAAAAGACTGGATAGGACCTCCTAAAATTACAGTCTCTACTTATAAATCATACCAGGAATTAAGAAACTAATGATATGATATTTGAAGGACTCAACTTTTGGCCAGCCTCTTCCAAAATGAATAGTGTTCCATTATTGAAAAAAAAAAGTTTTCCATTATTGACTATACGGTTTGTCACGTGAATAATTGGCCATCCACATAGCTATCGTTTACATTATAAATATATCGATTACAAACTATGTTTTAATCAGTGCTACTTGAATGATGTCCATTATTTTGTAAATTATTTGCCCTAATTCTTCACTTTTCACAAAAGATGGTACCTAACCCATTGACACTGCACTATAACCTTCTCTTCGTTTCGTAATTAGCAATCAAGTCCCTAGACACGACGTCCTGCCTATAAAGCTATTCAAGTTTCAGACCATTACAACCTATACACCATAGACCAAGATAGGTCATTGATAGGATATTTCACTGTCATTAGATACTTGTACCCAAGGTAGGCGTAACCAATTTGATTGACATGTTCAAATGAGCGCATCGGCCAATCATGAGTCAGTAATTAATCTCATACACCAAACTGTCATTAGATATATAACTCTACTTCTCGTCGTTTCATATTAAAGAATTCTTTAGGCGATGATCTTCCTGTAGTGTTGTATTTCTTGTAAGAAGTAAAACAGAGGAACTTTAGTGGCAATATTTGGTACAAAATTCAACCTAGTAGGAACATGACCACATCTATCATTTATATACGAAAGCAATAACTGTACTACACAATGTCACGTGATACACCGTCACTGCCGACCCGGAAACCCCCTCCCCCTCCCCCACCGCCCTCACGGGCCTGGGAAATCCCTAAATTTTTCAGACGGGGGTGCGCGCCCAAAGTTCAAAACATCTACGCATGTGTAATCCAAAAATCAGACCCATTGTTAGGGATTTTCAGTCGCAGTCATCTGTTCAATTTATACCTCTGATGCTGTGAAAGTATTTCTAAAACATGAAAACATTTCTCGACCCAATGATGTTTTCGTGTAAAAGGTGACCTATTTTGGGCAGTACATGCCGGTATACCTTTTAAGGGAGCACCCCCGGTTTAAGGGAGTACCCCCGGGTCAGGTGAATGACTGTACATATCATTTATACTGTATTATTACAGTAATGCGGCCTCATAAACCCTATATATGTCACGTGATGCACCGTCATCGTCACTAGCGACCAACAATGGCTTAGTAAGTTATACCAGGACTGGGTCGAACGGCGTATCGATGATCGATAACATATCAACACTGGTACTGTAACAGTACAACACGATTGCTGTCACATTATACATGCTTGTTGATATAGTTTCTAAGGTGTAGTAGGTCCAGGTCTTTTCATTGTATTCAGATTAATTTCAGTGAATAAGATAAAGGGGAATTCCCCGTCTAAGCCCCTATAAATATCGTATCGATGGCAACCAAAAGAAACAAAAAAAATGGCGTAGATAGTGGAATTATGCCAGAATTCATCACTATGAGTTACATGGTTTATGCAATAAACATATTAGTTGAAAATATGCTGCCTGTAAAGAGAACGTGAGTAGTCACGTGATGTTGCCCCGCAGAGCCTGGAGGCATGCTACCTGAAGCGTACATCTGACAAATCTATGCAGTTCACTGGTGCAAAAGTCACGGTCGTTGCCTTTGTCTGTTGTTGGTGTATATTGTCTTGCCTTAGCCTTCAATCCCCTTGAATCTGCTGTATGGAAAGAATCAACTTTCCGAAAAATTATGAATTTTAGTAGAAATACCTGATAATGATCTATTTTATATTGTGTCCCCGTTGACGTAATAGTAACTTTTATGGACAGTACTGGTATGCCAGGTACTAGTACTGGGTCTCTAGTTCATCATGAAACTTACATTGTACTTCCTGCTGTCCTCATGTCACCTTTTGTTTGCAAAGAAAACTTGACACGTTTAATCCACACAAAACACCATCTATAAACCCTATTACATTTCATTCCGATACCTATAAACATGTTGGCTGGTATATCAAAGTGTACACTTTATTTACATGTCACGAAAACCATGTACATTGCTATGGCAATGTCACTACCCCTGGTAATGTTGTGGTGTTTAAAACATGACTAATGTTACAGGGGTTAGGGGTATGACATTATTATCAGTATATCGTCTGGTTGAGCCCCTAAATTGTACCAGACAAAGAACAGTGTTGATTGGTCACTAATGCGTCAGCAAATTGACTGGTAACCCCCATGTGATAGTGTTGTAAATTGTCTATTGTTTTGTTAGAAAGGTATTGCAAACGGTCTGGTGGAAAGTACGTCAGGTGACTCGGAGACACCACCTGTCAGGACCATCTATCACATGATCGTCTTCTGCTGCTGGCAAACATTATCGGTTCATTGAATTCAACGTAAGCTCTACAGGGTGGTGGTCCCGATCGAACTCCATACAGCTGATCAAAGACGAGTGGTGACTCCCTGACAGGGTAAGGTTTTAAAAAATCGAGAACCTGCGAGAATGAACTGCGTAGCAGAGATTGGCATTTTGCCCATAGTGGCCTGGTCCCAGGTACATGGTCTAAAGCTACCATAGTATATAAGTATATTGCTGGTATTGAGTAATGCTTGGAAGTTGTCGATGATACAATTACAGTAATGGCGGTAGTTATCAACGACGCCATATGCTAATCGTTTTGTTGTCCGGAAGTACATGTCGTTAAATTACTGAAAAATAAGATATAAGCAATAACAGTATTTACATATTTCTACCTGGGAATAACCAGAATTAAAAATATTCCCTCAAAATTGTATCTTTTAGAAGAAAACTCACGGCAAACCGTCTGAGACCATAATTATACAGGATGGCGGCGGAAATAACGGAGTTGGACCTGAGTCAACAGAATTTATACACGCTACCACCGTATCTCAGGCAAAGGACTAGTCTGAAGAGGCTTAACCTAGCCACTAATCAGCTGACGGACCTGCCAAAGGATATAACGAAACTTCAGGATCTGGAAGAGCTGATCTTGAACACAAACCATTTAGGAGAGTTCCCCGTCACCATATGTAGTTGTCAGAAGCTGCGTTATTTGGACTTGGCCGGTAACACCATTCAACGCATTTCATCGAACATACGCAAATTGAAACACTTGCAAAAGATTTATTTAGGGTGGAACGGTATGTCTGTGTTTCCTCTAGAGCTGTGCGTCACACAACTTTGTGGATTGAAAGAAATCCACATTCACAACAACAAACTGACCTCCCTTCCAAAGGACATCGCTGTATTAACGGATCTCATGATTTTAGATATCAGTCATAATAAGTTAAAAACTTTACCAGACTGTGTGTGTGATTTGGTTAAACTGACCACGTTCAAGGCAACCAACAACAAGTTGGAGAAGCTCCCCGGTAGACTAACGCTTTATTTGAAAGCGTTAAAAGTCTTGAACTTGAACGGAAACCCTCTCCAAGACCCTCCGATTGAAATCTGCAAGCAAGGTGTAGCAGTGATAAGGCAATACCAGTTCAAAAGTATTCCTCAAGATGAAATCGCAGAAATTTGGCCAACGCGTAGATCCTCGGAAACCCCTAGTAAGCATAACTGATTTACTTAAATTACTGGATTTTCTTGAAATGCAATTGAAACAAAAGCGTTGCATTTCTTCTTTTTTTTGTTTAAAATACTGCAATTTTATGTTAATAGATAGTATACACTGTTGAAAGTATAGATAGATGACTTGCGAAGGATATATTTGCAAGTTTGTGACAACCAAATTCTTGTGTGTGGTAAATATCGCCCCCCCCCCCTTCTTTACACCCAAAATGATTCTGTGCTTTTGGCAACTTGCCTCAATATATTTCAACCACTATATTGTGTAATAACCACAGTACATTTGTAATAAATAGTGACTCAGCGTTGAAATTCCTGTATATCTTTCACGTGCTTATAATGCAAACTCTCCAAACGACACAATCCAGGCTTTCTTATACGTTATTTTGTTTTATATTACGAATCCATCATGTTATTCTACATTACTATAGCACCATTAATCGTTGTTACCAACCGTCAGATTTGTTGCGGTATATGGAATATTCGATGGTATATATTTAGCTTTACCAAGCCGTCACTAACGTCAGAGTGGCATTGGGAAACTGCACATCCGTAATTTTTTCAACGTTACAGGATGATATTCTACTGACAGTAATCTGATGCTAGACATCATAAGGTTCATATATTAAACATTTATATGTCAAATATGTCTCAAGTTGAACCATGTTTTATAACGTCATACATTTACATACAGGTGAAAGTTTGGGAAGTGAAATTGGTGACGCTTCGACAGAAGATGGCGGTGACAATATTGTCTTCACAGATGATAAGTTAAGGGAAAGGAAACTTCGAAGAGGTGACATTGTAACCATTACAGTGAAACCCGAAAACAAGGTACGTGTACTTCGATGATAACGACTTGAGGGAGGAGCTAAGAATATTGCGTTTTGTTTCCTTCGTAGGTTTCAATAGTAGGTAAAGTCGAAATGATAAATAATAACATATATATACTCAAGGTAGCCTAAATATATTCCACAATAAATAAATGAAGTACATGTACTTCTTTTCATTGAGGCCCTCAAGCAATGGTGCCTTTGGTAGTTTGGTAAATATTGCAAACAGGGTGTAAAAACTACTATATGGGTACTACTAAAACTGGACGAGTTCACCGCAGAATCTTCTTAATCGTGAGATAATGTGTATAAGATGTTGTAGATATTTATCAATTTCTGTGACCAATATAACTATACTTAGCTTTAGGCTATAGAAAGAAATTCCGCCTGTAATTATCAACCACTTTATTATTTAAGAGTGAAACTGCAAATTGATTGACTTGTTAGCACAGTTACCTTGGGCAAGAATGAAGATCAGTGAGTGGACTAGTACCGTGCAATAATTACACTGTGTATTCAAGCTAAGGAGTTTGGGTTAGGGTTGGGTTGGGTTAGGGATATAGGTGTAACGTTAAATTTCTAGACCTAGCAGAAACCTGTTTGTATCGCCTGTAATGAGCTGACGTTATCCTACATGTTATCCTCACTTTTTTTCAGACCCAGATTTTTGGTTTATCATCAGACATGAAGATCGAGATACCACCAAATGCTCTTAGTGAAGAAATCACAATCACCGCTGAGGCCGCTGTGAAGCCATCGACGCCAGTGTCATTAAATGACTTTGAGATTCCCATCACTCATCACCTTGAACTCGGTCCTGACGGCTATGAATTTCAAAAACCAATCATACTTGGCATCCAAGGCAACGCCGAGATATCTAACGAGAAAACACGCGAAGTTGTCGTACGGACGAGAAGTGGTGGTGAATGGAAAGATTTGAACACTTGGATGGTAAATTTTGATTTCCTTGTTTGATTTTTTTCTCAATTTGATAGTAAGTTTAGAAACAGGAGCTCGAAAATTATGAGAGAGAAAATCGATCACATGTCAATATCGAAAGAACTCGATTAAAATTATGACCTGGATAATGACCCCGGACGAGTATTTAGAAACGATCTTTGTAATTTTGTTCGCTCTTCGTTTTAGGAGGAAGAGACGATTAAAGTGGAAGTAGATCACCTAAGTCCATACCAGGCCATATGGAAACCAAAACCACAGAAGTTCTCCGTTACACTCTCAGACATCGAAACACTCGGTATTTCGTGTACGAACGACGATATATCGGTTTATGCTAAGGCAAGCTCTGGCAAGAGTAACACTCTCACAGTAACAACGCAGGTATGTTTAACAAATAAACACACAATGAAAGATACTTAAATTACCCAAGGCATGAATCATTACCATGCTACATTTTTTCCCGTATCAGAACCGATTCTTTTGTTGTTGTTTTCCCATACTATGTTGAATCACATTTTGGTTGTGTGAAGCCACAAACGCCAGGCATTGGGGATTGTGTATAACCATAGATTGTTATTTTTAATATATAGCTCCAAAGAGTCGAACCCAAAACACTACTGCGGGCACGTGAACAAGTCGAAAGATCGTCCAACGGGTACTTTGCCCTGGGCAATATATTACAGATAGCATTAGACGTGAAAATATGCAATCCACTGACACTGAAGTTACCGTTACCTGTACTACCTGACAACGTAACGCAGCCACCAAGCAAAGATCGAATAATTATACTAACTGATCAAAATGATGACCTTTGGAAGAACATCACAAGGGATGTTAGCTTTATGGTGATCAAAGAGAATTGTGTTACATTCTCTCATGAAAGGCTTGGTGGGTAAGTTTGAATACAGTACTAGTCTCGCTTTCACCAGTTTGGAAAAACGATAGAATGATAGAGTGACAAGGGTGGGTTGGTTGGTTGATGGGTAGCATTGGTAGGTAGGTAGGTAGGTAGGTAGGGGTAGATGGGTATGTGGGTAGTTGTAGGTGGGAAGCTTATAAGGCAGGTACGTGTAAGTTCGGTATCTATATGTATATGTGAGAGGTATTAAATGATGGGTCATAGATATATATGCCTATTCATATATATATATATATGTATGTATGTATGTGTGTGTGGGGGGGGGGGGGGCTTGCACATCATTAATGTGTATGTGCCTGTTAGGTCTAATATCTGTTCATTGTCTTTCACAGGCCTTGCTGTCGTTATGTTGTCGTCTATGCTGAAACTTCGATGCCGCTTGAAAGAATAGTCAAGAAAGCAACCCGTTTGACGAGAAAAGGATCAACATTGGCTAAATTCATTGTTCTCCAGGTCGGTGAATCTCCAGAGGTCTTATATGTCGATTGCGTACCTAGCACCGAAGCAGACAGTGTCATCAAAACACGGAAAGATGAAGGTTACCTGTCGAAAATGGGCCGTGGTTGTTCTAAAGATGTTGATTTAATTGAAGACCAAGTAATCCCTTTAAAAATTAGTGGTGATGGTATTAAGACATCAACAGATGAACGTATTGTCTTCAACTCCAGACTTGAAATATATGAAACGATTGTTGTTAACCGTGACCCACAAAGTGCGGCTTCTCAAAACACAATGACCGACTTAATTGGAACAATGACATTCCTAGAAGATGTTCAAGAAAACGAAGAACCAGCCAGAGTCTTAGTTAGCATCCCATTCAAACTACCAAAGGTGAGGAATTATGCATTTCATTTTCGTGATTATAACGTCGTATTTAGATCACATTTTTCACTAGTCTTGCTGCTAGACTCCTCAGACTATTCTGCGCACTGTGAAGGCAACCGATGGTTGCTAGTGAGGCTAGGGCGATATCGTTCGCCGTCGATTGCACCTCTCAGATGAAAGCCCGAGGTCTAGCAGCTAGACTAATTTTTCACTTGATATCACTGTTTCTGACTTACACCCCCCCCCCCCCCATTTAATCGATTGAATTATTCCAGTATGTTGATGTTATTCCAACAGAATTGACAATGATCTAAGAAATTCCATTACGTTTATCTACTCTCAGGTCGATGGTATGGCAAGAATGATACCAAATACCCCCGACATTCCCGGAATTCTAAGTCCTGTCTATGAACCAGGGCCTTTTACCCCCATTGACAACAAAACAAGTAAGTAAATGTGGTAAAACGTGTGTTTCTTTCAAGTGTGAATTATAGGGAGGAAACCAAAAGCCTACGAAAGCTTATTCTCCTCGTACAAGTAATAATGTAATATCCATTAATCGGCATTATGGGATGGCATCACTTTACTGAGTTGACTTACCCCTTCACGATTAACACAACTAATTCTCGTGAGCTTATCTGCTCTCGCAATTGTTGAATCGATTTTTTTTTTTGATATATTTATATTTTTTTTTATTTTTTTTTTTTATTTTTTTTTTTTGGGGGGGGGCGTTTTCTACCACTTTCAAAGATTGTTTAATGCGATAGCAGAACTATTATTTTTATCCCCTTTTTGAGTTACGTGATTTACTTTTCTCTACTTTTTTAGATATAGACTTTGCAATCGATACATTGGTAGAATATTTATCTTGTGATAACTGGGAGCCCTTGGCAAGAGTACTGGGGTTATCTGATACTGTTATTGGTGACATTCGTACTCAATATGACCGTGTAAGAGAAAGAATCTACCAGATGCTGGTCAAATATAAACAAGTGATGGGGAAACAAGCAAAGGTAAAGACACTGGTAGCGGCGTTAGAGAGTTCAAGTGTCGGCCGAAAAGACCTAGCAGATAAGATTCAAAGTCTAATAGGTATGTAGGTATGTTAGCGTTTGATAAACTCTATACCGATCATAAAGGGCGATCCATGGACGTCATTGGCATCACACGTGTTTCTTCTGTTCCAATGGTTAATCGGTCTAGTGGACTTTGATTACGCAAAACTGATCAATACTAAACAGTAGAATGGGAATTATCCTCACTTCATTTTACTACATAGTAGCATAGACTGTGCGTTTGGATGATTTCGGCTATGACCTGTCTCAGTGACTCTCAGTTCACGTTTATAGGTTTGAATTCAAAAGTCGTACAGGTCGTAGCCAAAATCAATCAAGCCTAGAGTTTAGGCTATATGGATAGATGAATCCATTCACTCAATAATTTGTCCCCAACTCCCACCCCATACAATTTGTATTGAAAGCGTCTTAGTTTCAGCATAGACAGTGGGGCTTCTCCATTGTCCATGGTTTCACTTTTAAGCACGTGCTTGCCCCTAGGCCCCGGTACAATAAACGAAATATAGAATGAGGTGTAAAGCTAATTTTTTTACCTATGAGGATTCTGTTAGTTTGCTTTTGGTTCGTCTTCGAGGGAAGTCTTTGACAATCCAACATATAGTTGTGTTTAAATGATAGACACAGCTGATTAAAGACCCATCTCCTCTTCATTTTTGTCCTTTTTTGATATTCAGCCATTGAAGATGAAGACACTGCATTTTGTGAAGAAGAGCCACGGCCGAAGACAAAACAACAAAAGAAACCCCAGAAGCCTCTCCCATACCAAAATAAGAAATACGAAAAGAGGCCAAAGATAGCAAAGAATCGAGAGGCGATGAATGTAAAAACAACGTCTGTTACTCCGACTAATTTCTCACCTTGAAGCTATAAGAGTAACGATAGTTTTAGGTCATAAGGATGGACGCTTTTCTCAGTCTTCTGTGTTCTACCTCAGTCTAGTATCACTGTGTACACAGGAACTTTGTACATCCTAGCACTAGTGCCATGGTACATGGTTGTGCAATATATACCTGTTGCCTGGATATAGAATACCGCCTCTGTGCCACAACTGTTTTTCACATCCCAGTACGATAACTGTGTAATGCACACTTAGCACACAGTTGTGCACATACATGTAACATATATGGTGGAATAATACCCTGTAGCAACCCTTTTGCTAATATCTGACTAGCAACTGGTACATGGCTGTGTGTGGGAAATACCACTGTTACAGCAACGTCAACATAGCTGGTGCATGGCTATGGGAAATACCTACCTTACAGCTATGCTCACATAACTAGTACATGGCAGTGGGAAAACCCTTCTGTACGTGGATGGTATAAAAACCTGTGTTGCATTGCTATTTTTAACATCCATGTTACATTGATGTTGGCACACCAGTTACACATCTGTCAAATCTGGGTATGTTACGCCTATAGTCTGATGACTAGAGCTGCTACAGGGAAGTTGTACATATAGCTGGTACAGCCCCTGTGTGGCTCCAGTGAGCAGACACAATTATGTGTACAACCCTGTCCTAGGTATATGAATGTTACAGGGTGTGCAAGGTTCCTTGTGTAGTAGTCTGGGATTGTACTTTATACATAATTTTCAATGTGTGTACTACCAAACCAGAGTGACAATAGAGTTTCAATTAGGCTACAAGATCTTGTTTACTTCTCACACAGGGTTTTTGGTTAAGTATGAGTGAATACAGAAAGAAAACCACATTTGTAAACTGGTAGCATGCAAGGATATAAAATGATACAATTTATGTCATTGTGAACACAAATCAACATCACTGTCAGATGACACAAGGACGAGTCAAAGAACTTATTTGTACTCTCATGTAATATTTCATATACGTGTACGCTATTAGTATGTTGTTTGTGTACTTCATGACAGAAAACGTCGTGTGAGATGAGGGTGTTAAAAAAACGTGCCGCCTAATCGAAACCCTATAGATTTTCTGGTTAAATTGGTAATTCTCGCAAACCAGAGCTGTTATTTCTTCCACGACTCTGCGAAATAACCTCTTGGCGGCGCGTCTTGGACGGTGCCGTAAAAGAGGCTGCGGTTTACGACAATGGATCTAGTAGTATAGGTGTGCGTAATTTTGAAACTTTACGAGGTGAACACTACGTCATGTACTATTATGTAACATATGTTTTGAAAACGGTGACTTTACACTTTTACCCTGCTAATTTGGTGAAACCAACACACAATACCAGATGATGTCGAACGAGGTAAATCATTGAAGGTGATGCTTGGGATAAGATGCACATATGTGATAGGCTTGAAAGCCTACATGTATAATTTGTGATGCATTACTCACCTTTATATTTGTGCGTATTTGAAGTAATAGATCTTTTGCAATTTAACGGTAATACAATTTACATTGTTCATGCATGGCATTGTTTACCAAGTAAATCTGGTTTAGCCATCTTGTCGAATTTGAGATTTTTTCAATATTTATCCGACGATTTGGAAATTCCATGAATGTATACAAACATTTTCATGAACTCATTGTAAAACGGGTGTCTTTCTTCAGGTATGCAGTAAAACACATTTAGTAAGGTGGTATACTGCCGAGATATACGACTAAGAGTTATCATAACTTGAACGTGGCATTTTTTTATAAAGAATGTTTGAATTTAAAAATAATCGTACATCTGAAAAGGTTAATTCAATCGTGGTTTGTAAACCCACTTGGCGATAGTTGACCATTGTCACAAGCTCGGACATATTTCTTCGAGGGAAAGAATGGGAGTTGAGATTTTCTGTTTGTCGCCCTCAACGATGACCAACCATAATACTGTTGTTCTTGTTTTTAAGTTGTTGTATGTTGTCTCACTATCTTAGTAATGAAAACAAAAATGGCAATTCAGCATTGTTGACATTCCTGTACGGCAACACATTAATATGAAAAGTTGTAATTAATTTCTTCTTCTTTGAACTGTGTATGTGTGTGTGTGTGTGTTTGTGTTTGTTTGTTTGTTTGTTTGTTTGTTTGTGTGTGTGTGTGTGTGTGCGTGTATGTGTTTTTGTTTTTGTGTGCACGTGTTTTGGTGTGGGGGCGTGTGTGTCGCTCGCGCGTATAGTTGTATGTATATGGAGCGCTGATATATTCAAAAAAATATTTTAGTGTAGCCGTTGAGACGGTAAGGTCTACGATTGATATCTGTAAACGCAACAATAATTTATAAATATCAGCACCATTGACATTATGGACGTCTAGTCTGGTGGTATAGAAACACTATATATGCATATTAAGGATAAAAATCCTCTCCAAGAGATCGAAATCAACTCATGAATATGACCAAAATCAATACATTCCGATGCATTGTTCTCGTTTCCTTGACTACATATCTAGAAAGAGAGATCATACAGGTGAAGAAATAAGTAAAACACTGGCAGCTAATTTTGACATTACAGAAATGGTTATTGTTGGTAGCTGTGTTTCAGTTACACGAAGGGTTGTGATGGCTTCAAGCGATGCCTTCAGTCATAACACAATGAGTTGTTTTCAATGTAAACGTCCAATATTTCAACCACACAGCATCCTACAAACAACCGCGAACCGAACGTTACAATAAACTCCATCAATTTAATATATCGCTCGCTGTCTGCATGTATGTAAGTATGTATGTATGTATGTATGTATGTATGTATGTATGTATGTATGTGTGTATGTATGTAAGTAAGTAAGTAAGTATGTATTATGTATGTATGTATGTATGTATGTAAGTAAGTATGTATGTATGTATGTATGTATGTATGTATGTAAGTATGTATGTATGTATGTATGTATGTATGTAAGTAAGTATGTATGTATGTATGTATGTATGTATGTATGTAAGTAAGTATGTATGTATGTATGTATGTATGTAAGTAAGTATGTATGTATGTATGTATGTATGTATGTATGTATGTATGTATGTTTGTATGTATGTATGTATGTATGTATGTATGTATGTAAGTAAGTATGTATGTTTGTATGTATGTATGTATGTAAGTAAGTATGTTTGTATGTATGTATGTATGTATGTATGTATGTATGTATGTATGTATGTATGTATGTATGTAATGTATGTATGTATGTATGTATGTATGTATGTGTGTGTGTGTCTGTCTGTCTGTCTGTCATTCTGTCTGTCTTTGTCTTTTGTCTCTCTATCTCACACACACACACTCTTCTACCTCTTCACCCACTTCAATATTAGATCAAAACGTTAAAAAAAATCAAGCGAATATGAATATGATCACGTCTGATAACTAGCCTTAACATACTAGTATTTCAAATTGTCACAGACTGTTAGCATATATATATACGCCTGTAGGGGCAAATCACCAAATACATGACTTTATATGCATGAACAAATATTCTTTGTTTGTCCGTCCGAGGATTCACCAGTCGGCATGGCCATTGCGAGTACTCCAGTACATCCAACATACCGACGCACACTATCTGTTGTTTCGCATAGTCTCCTGTTGATAATTTGATGAAAGGCTGCCTTGTATTACCTTGTCTATATGTGGCTGACACTTTATCGATTTTTATTGAGTTATTGATGAGGTGTAGATGGAGTTGACACTCATTGACATTTGACCTTAGACCTTAGGGATTAACCAGTACGTTTACAGGTGATGCGAATAACAACCATTTCATAACACACAGCACCCGTCAATTCACACACAATGTAGATATATTGATTTTTAAAGAATTTCTCGGTATTATTCAAAAGAGATCCAATATTACAATTGGGAGGCAAAAGTAGTCCATGTTCTATACATGGTATGTTTGTTTATAGATCGCAACAAAGTGAGGCTTGTCGCTCAAAATCGCCTATCCCTTTTGGATCAATTGACTCTGCCCTGTTCTGGGTTTGGCATAGCACACACACAGTATCATTTGGAGCCTGAAGGAACGGCAACTAGTACAATCGTCTGTCATTATTGATCGGTCGAGGTATATACACATCACAAGTATGGTGTGAGAATCATGAACGGCAAGAAATGCTCGCTACCCTTCGATATAAAGGGTGAGGGGATTGTAGTCAACAAAACAGCAAAAGCTGGGAATGAAGGCAAAGGAGATGCTAATGCTAAACCTAACGGTACTGACTCGACGACAGGTGAGTATCCCGGTACACGTATTAGTAAACTGGCGCTGTTTAGACACAGGCGAGTTAGTTCACTTTGAAATCTTACAGATAATATAGACTTCAACAGGTGTTGTCATCCGTGTACTGTCGTCGTGAAGTTGTTTACAACAGGCACGGTGGGTAAAAGATCTTGCAATGGCGTGTATCTAACGACATTGATTACTGTAAGTTTAAGCAACGGGGGAATTTAAGATATGTAATATCGTCCTTTCAATCGCCATGGGTGTACTTTGAAAATTGCCCATCTGTCATACATACGTATAAGTGAGCCCTTTTCGGTAAGAGCTTTACAGGCCCGAGGCTTTGTAGTTATGGACGAGTAGAAGAACTAAGTGACTACACATTCATATACACCCTTAAATTACAGCACGGAAAACCTGTCATTTAACCTTCCGCTGTTGTTGGTTTCCAAAGGAGTAAAGTGACAGGATGATTAGAAGTATTTGTGATATACTTATGTTAAATCGACTGATACATTGTTTGCTTCAATCTCTTGTCTGACAACATGATAGCATTACGACTTTGTCTAGTCAGTCTCTTGTGTTGTCTTTTGTTGTCGTGATAGGCAGTCTTCGATAAAATGTAGACGCAACGATCAAAGCTCACAGTCCATCCTTTAGCTGCAAGCTGTGCCGTTGACAATATTGTCCTCGGGGTTATACAGCACAGCACAGACAGAAGGTTGTTTGTGCAATTGTGATATACGACGTATTTAATTCTACATGGATGATCACATACTATGTGTATGGCTACATTGTATACTTACTACCGTCTGTGGTTTAAGCAAACTGCACGTAATACATGCATGTACTAGAGGTCGTGCGACGCTACAATATTTATTGAGTTTGTCCTACTTAATGTGGATTTAAGTATGTATACAAGACATGCTGCGTGCCTATAAACTTTAAACACAACACACTCGTAGCCGGCGACGATCAAATCATGTCCCCTTTAGGTCTTGCTTAATTGACCATGGAACAAAAGTATACTAGTATATTAAAAAAGTGGTCAAGTTGCAGTGTTATGACGATATCTATTTCACACCCTGTACATAGAGAATTGTGAGGTGTGTGAATGCTACACCACTGTGTGGCTTTTGAGTGGTTCTACTGTACAATGTGATCCCTACACACCCAAGGGTCATTTTAGTACGTGTACAAGGTACGGAGAATAATACAGTTGGCGGCCTTTGTGTGTCTTAATGTATAATATGATCTGTAGACACTCTGGGTTATTTCAGATCTTGGACATTGATTTATTGGAGGTGTAATTTATATCAACAGTTTGACCTACATAAAAGCTGTAGTGAGGGTATTCCAACTTGCGGTGGTGTACATTATGATATTCCAAGGTTCTCAATTCTTTCTTAGATGCCTCAAAACACATTACATTTTTTTTGATACTTCAGTTTTATACCAAAGTTTGGCGCACACCAAATCAGAATGTCATTGTTGGCCTTGGGGTACTATAGTAGTACATGTAGTAGTATTCATATCGGAATACGAGCATTGCATTTTGTCTTGGGTTCGGGATAATGAGAGCTAAAACCAACTGATTTGCGTCAAGACAAGATAAATTATGGCCAAGAAAATGTTAGAGATAAAGAGGCAGTTGCGAACGCGTGATATAAGATTTGATTAATGTTGTAAATTAATGATAAATCAATATATCTGTTGTCTACTTATTTACCTGTCATTGATTGCATTAGATCTCATTATGGAGACACGAGGTCACACAATGTAGATAAAATCATTTAATGTTATCGAGTAATTGTTATAGTAATCTTAGCTTACTTCGGTAGATTTGATCGCTGTGTTGTTTTTCATGTCATTTCCTACGTATTAGAATAGACATACGCATGTCAGAAATACCAGATCAACAGGTGGTTCGGTACATGGTGCGCCACCAACGACCAAAATGTTACGTTGTTTACTGTTCAATACTTTAACGTTTGCGAGTATATTTGAATCTTTACCCAAAACGAAACCTGTTTTCAAGAAAACTTTATCTGGATCAATTCATACACATTGCTGAACACCGTGGGGGTGATGATGTCACAAAATATACGGAGTTGATTTACACAATAACATAAACGTTGGACACTTTTTTTTTCAGGTGAAAATGGAACAAAACTCAACGGACAAAAAGTCCCTCAAACGCCAAGGTCAGGTAAAACTGACGCAAGTGAGCAGGGAACGGACAGGAAATCCCCAGCGTCTTTGGTCATTCTGAAAGGACTGTATTCTAACAAAAACCCGATCTATCTTGGTCCAAGAGTGAGAAAACCCAGAGAACAACAACCAAGGACGGATACCTCAAAGACGTGACATAACACTACTTATATGTATCAGAGAGAGTCAACAACCTTCAGTCATCGATCCAGAAGCAATTATCGAAAACATTACAAGCTGCAATTTGGAAAATTCTTCACATGGAATAATTACTATTGTGTTAATATTGATACAACTATTAAGTTCATTGCTGTTTTGGGGTCAGAACGTATCTAAACGCAAAAGCTATTCAATTTGGTGAATTGACGAAATAACTAGGAAACACGAAATCGCTTAATACTGAAAAAAGATCAGATACTTCATGCAAATATGGTGTGACACCCAAAGAAAGTTTTGGAATGTGTATATTTTAAATTTAATTAACGGTTGTATTGGCAGTTTAGGTTAATAACTTTCGACAATACGTCATTATAACACTTATTCTGAGAGTGAAACTGTGTGCAACTTAAATATATATATATAAAATTTTGATAGAATATTATGTATTTATATAATTATGTACAGTACTAGTACTTTGTCAGCAACTCGTTTTCTACAACTTTTGACCATAATTTCAACAAAACAACTGCTTCAGATTTGTTCAATTTCAAATTAGGTCTTTGGTAGTTGTCTACTTGACTGTGCTATGTATCAAGTAAACAAAATCAAAAGTAAACTTAATGTGTCTAGCTAAGAAAACCATTTTGTTCACTGAAGTTTCCACTAGCTATTCCTTATTTCTGAATTGAGAATTCGTGAAGTCTCTACCAGCCACTTTTTCTGTTTGCAATTTTAATAGTATATATTTTAATTCAATATATATATCATGTAAATAACTCTTTTATTAATACAATAAAGAAATTAATAAACACGACGATCACCAGGCTATGATATCAAGATAAATAATTGACATCGCCTCCTTAGAAGTATCACGCCAGTGGCGTCAAGGGTTAAGATATAAATATATATGTAACCAAAGACGAGCGCCCTCATTGATGCCTCCCTAGTTATGCTATTATCAAGTGTGTAGTCATGGTTACATTTTTTCTTATCCTGTTTGGAATCCTAATACTCCTCATGATATAGTTGAAGCACAATGGAAATACTCCAACCAAATTATCACACATTTAGATCATAAATCACATTTCTAATTTGCACATGGGCTTAGCCTAGATTTTGACTTCACACACACACACACACACACACATGCACATACATACATACATGCATGCATACATACATACATACATACATACATACATACATACATACATACATACATGTACATACATACATACATATACTTATTCTACACAGGTGGTAAAACATCTAAAAAATGCTAACCACATGCTTCAAACCAACATACAGACCTCATCAAATATATAATATATATGTTTGCCTGTATATGTCTTGTAGTAGTACTTTACTGATCATTGCAATCATTGCTGGAAAAAAATACATATCTCATCAAAATGCTACATTTTATCCAAAATTCTCTTTCTTTGAAAGACTTTCCTAAAATTTATTTCAAAATCTATTATAGCATAATAAGGAAATTACACTCCTGCTCTTAAGAATTTACAGAAATTGATAAAATAGATATATCATACGCCATATATCTCATGTCCCTGGCTTTCTGCTCCTGGCATTCATTTCAGTATGATTTAAAATTGGAAGTGCATAAAATGTATCATATTCCCAGCGAAAAAGAATATGATTCAGCAAATGAACAAATGCATTATCTAAATGGTTTGTTTGATTTGATTTCTCTGTACCTGAGAATTCACTTTTATAATCTTAATCAATTAATTATGTAATCACAAGATGGCAGACTGTAACTATGGTAACATATTAAAAGTTATCGGATAGATAAACTTTTTAGTTAAAAATACCCTTTAATGTGGTATACCTGAAGGTAAACACAGAGGGTATAAGTAAGATCACTGAATTTATTTTGCATGGAAGGCAGTCAGAAACATGGCATCTCACCACTTACGGCCAAAATTCATCTTACTATCAAAATAACATGAACTCATTCACAGTTTTCAAAACTGTACCTATTAAGATGGGTAATATTTTATCATATCATTATTGATGCAAGGTTCTCTGTGTAGGGTTATTATATCAACAGATGTTTAAACATTAGAGACACTATACACAAATGAAGTGAAAACAATAACTGAAGCGTTTGTCCACAAGCGTTTGTGCAAGGTTAATCTGTGTAGGGTTACTGTATCAACATAGACATTTAACATTTTGAGACACTACACACAAATGAAGTGAAAGCAAAGACTGAAGATTGTGATAGCACAGAGATGGGTGAGACAGAACATGAAACACCAGCATTCAAGTACCATAACTTCAGAAGTTTCAAAACATATTTATACAGTGTGCCTAGGTCACAAGATTAGCTCGGATAAAGTTAAAGTGCCAATACTTAATAAGGACCAATGTTGGGGTTGAATGTGGTGTAAAGAGTGTAAAGGAAGCAATCTATATCAGGAAGTCTAAATGTGTACTTAACAAGGACAGGGTGTGTGTGTGGGGGGGGGGGGGGGCACTTTCAACTTTTAAACATCTGGGATTTCATTCTTTTGTCACATGATTCCAGTGATGAGTCGTGTGACCAACCCAGAACATCAGATTAATGAATAAGTCCACAGGTGTCTTCTTCACTAATCTTAATTGTGTGTAGTGTCTAATAAATTTACATATCTATGTTGCTGTTATAGTTTAAAGTCAGTATCATACTATGTCTGCATATACAAATAAAGAATACACACTGGTGCTTATTCATGAGCAAACAAACTAAAGTATAGAGTTTGCAAGCTATTGGCTGTTTGACAATGTTTGAATCAACATCCTTCTAGACATCAGATACATTACATAATCTGTCCATATGAACTGTACCGAAAGTATATAATTCTTACATTTGAAATTCAACATTTATTGACGATGCTACTTAGTTTCTGACGTTGAAAATTTACTGTAGCCTATGGCCTGTACTTCTACAACACATGGCTACTAGGTTATGACTCTAAGAAAGAAGTTTTCTATTCACATAGTAACATATTCAACTGCTGTGGAAATTAGCCTCTATTTATAGATAGCTGGTGTTAACAATGAAATTAACATAAGCGACATAAAAATGCAACAATTTTACAATAGCTACTGATGAGTTCTGTTTACTGGAGATTCAGTTTCTATGGTGATGCAATGACAGTGAGGAATCCTTTTATCTATTGTTTCATTTCTTTTGTGGTGATATCATAATTATTGATCAAGAGAGTCACCAAATCAACACTTATAGCTGTGGCCTATGCCTTTACAAAACACACTACACTTAGGCCTGCAATGTGTGCATGTATAAAGACTGTCCACTGTAAAGTTGACATACAACCCTCTAGATTTAACATTATGGAGCCTGCCCTCTAGAGTTGACATTGCAATTAATACCTCTGGATTTGACATCAGGATGACTTCCCTCAACAACTGACATTGCAAATATTGGTCCAGAGATGGTCATCATCAAGCCCCTACGCAGCAAAACATTTGACCAGAAGCGGAAATCAGTATAGGGAGATGGTTTCTGGGCTACGCTGCATAGCACCTTTGGTCATCATATCAACTCACTTACAGAATTACCCTTACAACTGCATGTATAGTGACTACCTACTGACATTGACGTATTATACACCTATTAGATTTTACATTGTGGACACTGCCCTCTAGAGTTGACATTGAAATTGACAGCCTGAATCCAGATGACTGCCCTCTAGAGTGGACAGTAATTATTCCTCCATACATTTGACACTACAGATGCAGGAATTTGTGCAATTTGTAATGCTACAAAAATAAAACTGGTAAGGCCAAATGATACAAAAATTTAACAAAAATTTAATTAGGTATACAAGTACATTAAAAACAATACCTCCAACATCTATACTTCCTAATCTAGCTATAGTGTAATTTGAACAATTTAAAAACACAAAAACAGATATGCTGATAATTCTCTTTCCTGTAATACTGTCAGTGTACACAGGTTACATTCCTGAGTCATATATCAAATTTTCTCTTCCAATGATTTTTTATACAAATTCTGATGAAGTATTGACAGTTACCATGGAATCTACACAACTGATGAAGTCATGCTGTCGTTGTCTATACAACTCTGGCATCGCTAACCGAATCAGGTACAGTAACAGTGAGTCCATCCATTTCCTTTGTGACACATATCTGACATCCAAGTCTTGACCTGTAAGATATGAAAATGTCCGAAGAATGGTATTAGCATTAAAACATTTGTCACCTGTCTACCAGATAGGGGAACACCAAATTTTGGTGCGTCACTTGAAATTGTGTGCGTCAATGGCATGTCAAATTGGCTTAGAAGGCACACTGATTGTAACACCTGCTTTTCCCAACTTACTGTTTGTTGTGTATCAATACCTAAATACACCCCCCACCCCCACCCCCACCCCAAAAAAGCAACCTCAGATTACTACAGATTACTACTATCCTCACTGGAGACATCCAGTCTCACCTGACGTATTCTGACGTATTCAACAAGTTAGAGCTGGAAAAGCAAGACTGCTGCAGTCAATGATTCACATATGAAAAGCAAGGAAAGAGAAGCAAGAAAACACATGATATCAAATGAAAACATTCTAAACAGTAGGTATTTCAAATTTGAAGATACAATGTTGCACATCTTGTATGTTTTGGGGGTAAATGCAGGCTGGTATGTTGAAAATCTACAAGTAGTGTCAGAATACACAACATCTTGAAATAACACTGCCAGTCTTTGTATCTGTCAAGCCAAAGACATACAGGTATTCATGATGTCATCACAAGCAGTTTTCCCATAAATCCTTACAGAAAATCCCCCAAATGACTTAACACATGTGAAATGCAGTAGGGCTTCTGTACAAAATTCAAAGTTAAATCAGTTATGGACTTTGGAGTTGCTATTTTATCACCCAACATCATCCGTAAATTGATAGCAATATTCAACACAAATGAACTAAGGCTGAAACAAATAGATTTTTTTCATAATATGATTGACTTACGTGTCAGTTAGACCATAGGCTAAATCTAACATGTCTAGTTCTTCATCAGTTGGTTTCTCCTCTAGCTTATCATAAATATCTTGTTCAAATATCAAATGACAAGTTGAACACGCTAGAGTTCCTTCACAAGCACCTAACAACAAAAGAAAACAACAAAACATAACACGAACGAAGAAAACTTGTGGATATGTGGTGTTCATACTGTTTTTGTTACAGGTTGGAATATACAGCTGAGTTTTAATGTTTATGACAGGTACCAGTATGTCACTAGTATGCCTTGGTTTGTTATTATTTCAGTCCTTCATGACTTGTATTTCAAGAAATGAGAAGTAAATGTGATCAAACTTTAGCTACCATGTACCTTGAGCATTCAAAATATTTGTGCAACTCATTGTATGAACAAAGGGGTTAGTGTATTTGCTCACAGGCATGCATGTATGTACTCAAACACACACACACACACACAAAAAAAAAAAAAAAAAAAAAAAACACGCAAATGCAAACACACACACAAATGCAAACACACACACACACACACACAACCACACACACACACACACACACACAAAAAAAAAAACACACACACGCAAATGCAAACACACACACACACAACCACACACACACACACACAACCACACACACACACACACACACACACACACACACACACACACACACACACAAGTACCATGCATATATAATGTTCAAATCTTTTCAACAAATTGAAGACAAAGCTGACAGCAAAATCATCTTGTATGATATACCCTCTGTACACTATATACAATTTACATACTGGTACATGTACATGTTAATCTTTACAGTTCATCACCTATACAGTCTCAGCAAACTCTATGACAAATTTCCTTTATATACTACCGCGAGTAGTACCCCAAATAAGCCTTATAACAGCCAGGAATATCCCCACTTGATTGGGATAATTATCCCAAATAGGCTTCAGGATAAATTGGGACAAATGTCACATGTAACTATGACATGGAGAATGTTGAAATAGTTAGATATGCCTTCTACTCTCAAAGACATACAAAAAAGCCAGGGGTTGGACACAGGTTGTCCAGGGCAATTTTTTAGTATATACTTTTGAACAGAATTTTATCTGAACTAATTGTATCCATTTATCTCACCAGAATAAACCATTGGAACCTGTCAAAAATTGTTATCCCAATCAGGATAAATTCGGAAAAATACCATGTGTGTTTTTATCCTGATTTGGGGGGGGGGGGGGGGGGGGGGATATTCCTGACTGTATAAATTAAGTTAGTTTTTCAGTACATATATAACCAGTATGGCTAATACTTACCATATCCGTCTATATCTAAATCATTATCTAGGGCTATATCTAAGAGATTTTGACCTTCTTTGACTTTCACTGTAGCTTTTGATTGGTCCCTCAAGACATAATTTACTGTAACCCTGTAAAATACAAGAAAACCACAATTATTTACAGATAGAATAGGAGGAAATATGAAATTGATTTTCAGTTAGAGTTTTAGCATTCTAGTATTATACTAGTAATGCTAGACTAGAAAAGATATTAGATACATACAGTATTTCAGACAGCCATCTTGGATATTTCTGGTGATAGGGTAGGATAGCTTTTGTTGAACCAACCAAAATTGACGGCAAACAATCTCATTAAAGTAATTTACATTCTCTCAAAGCAGTGACCCTCCCCCCAACATTTACCAAATAGTATAAGTGAGTTCTGCTCTGTGTGCCCTCTAAGCCAATTTGATACGCCACTGACGCACAATTTCTAGTGATGCATCAAAATTTGGTATTCTCCTATCTCTTCAAGTACTACTCACAAGAAATCCCAGTTTTTAACACGCAACAACCAAATTTGGCTATCACTAGAGGGCACTCTAACTTCTGCTTTACGATTCCTTGAAACATTCATAATGTATTCTTTTGTACGATAAAATTCCATAACTCATCTGTTCATTATTTTGTTCAGAACATTGGCATGTTCAAAGCAAAACAAAATAGCTGCATGTAGTAGCATTCACACTTGTAATTCTCAATCTCAAATAAAGTCCTGGCAAAAAGTCAAACTACCATTTCACAATACTGTATCAGTGTAAATTGCAATATCATCATGGAATGCGATTGTATAGTTAAAGTACCTTGACCTTTGACATGGGATTGGTTGTGTTAATCTATTTTCTCCTAAATATCATGGTAACCAATTACGCAAATGACATGCACTAATAATTCTGAATACACAATATACATGTACATGTATGTATACAACAACTTGAGCTAAGGTCAGCTTAAACTGTAAGTGTAAGAGGTTTGAGCCATTCCCCCATTCCATCCTAATTGGCCCTCTCTATGGTTAAGTGATGGCTGATAGGGTCGCACACAATGATATCTTACAGACTTACAGAGCCGAGGCTGACTAAGTTACAGTAGCAATATATGTTTGTATTACAATGTACTTACTGATTGGCTGCTAAGACACATTTAAGAGGTTATTCAATACACATTTAGTCTACTCTAATGTAAATTTCAACCATGTACCAGATATCATCAATAGTTGCAAATATACAAATGTAGTTGTTGATACTAGTTTCTGAGTATTATGGATGCACACCGATGTGATTAAAATCTGATAAAGTGAATACAGCTCAATTTCGTTATTTACTTCTATTTCATTAATTTACACCAGAGAGATTTATGTCAAAAGAAATCTTGAGATTTGATGAAGGATAGCACTAGACTAACCAACATATAGCAGTACTGACAATTTTTACATTGCAATTCACGCAACCTGCAATATTTAGCATTTTACCTCATACTCGAAGGTCGACTTATTCTCACTAATTGCAATAGTATTTTACCTCATGTTACTGTGTTAGAGGGTCAAAATAGAACAAGAAGGTTGACTTATTCTCACGTGCGCCTATAGTAGTGCATGTGAAGGGCATGAAGCAGAAGTTGTGGTGTCAACCAGGAAATCGAATATTCGTTTATTTTTATGGTGTGCCTAGGTAGTAATATTCTAATTCAAGTATCGAGAATTGTCATTGATAGACTTTGATTCATATTCAATAGTGCATCTCAAGCATCCTTTCTAATGTGAATACTAGCTATAGGACAAAAATCTAACATTTATGACATAAAATGAATTTCATATGTACACAATAAAACACCAACCTACATATACATGTACATGTATATGGGTGATTTACTACTCTAGCAATGGAGCTCTTGATTTACCAAAGTTGACACTAACTAAAACTACTGTATTTTTGTTCAATGCAGTAGATCATTTAAGTGGCTAATAGCAGTGCCTTTGTTGTGTGACAATACACAGGTAATCAATCTGTAATCAAGATAGTGTAAACATTGGAAGTTCCCAAAATGTACACGGCAAGATCACAGATGTCATCAGAAACATCACTCTACTGTGAGTACTATATCCATTCAATAGCTTATACAGTACATGTATAATCAAGTCACAACAATAGTTTGTGTCTATATTAGTAAACTGAGACTTCAATTGCCACAGTAGTAAATCATGACTTCTGTACAAATGAATGAGAATACTGCAAATGTAGGTTTCATACCAGATTAACATTTGTGAGTGTGAATTCATTTCAGCTTTCTATGATCCCAATTTGATGTTAGGAAGAGGTTCGCAGTTTTACATCTTAAATTTGATAATTTGATTACAGCAAAATCTGCCCCCCCCCCACCTCCCCAATGTAAGTATATATTGCAATATATATAAAATAATGTTTCACCTAAACCTATAAAGTGACACTGTTCGTGTACAGACAATGAATATACATGTACTAAGCTGCTACACAAATCAAATGTCAACAAACTGTGTACATCATGTCATGTACATGTATCTCATTATAATAAGTGGTCTGTAAGATAAGACATGCTGTCCCATCCATTCAGCTATCACTTCAGTTCACACAGTCATAAAGTGAGAGCTGATAGAGATGGGCAACAAGACTATGTATCACCAATGCGCATGCATGCTAGTAGTACATTGTATTTGCACTGCAGTGCAATAGTACTTAAAAATAGTATTGCTTATGGGTTACCTATATGCAAATGATATGCAAATCATGGCACAATTGTTCCTTGCACATCTAATTGTGTGATAGCACAATACATGATTTTTTATGGAAATTTGCTACTATTGTAGTTCAGATAATCATATTATAGAATAGAAAAGAATAGAATAGAACAACTGTGCTGCATGAGTGCTGGTGTGAGTACTCATAACTTGTGGCATTTTCTACTCTACTTTCACTGACTATGTTCATGAATGTACAGCTATACAGAACATCAAAAGCACTCATGTGAACACACCCCAAGAACACCACACTTGCGCTCACACTAAAAGCTAACTGTCAAGCAAATATAACCCCACTAATATTTTTTTTCTAATCTACATGTATTTTGAAGATTTGCAAAATACCTTGGGACGAAACTTCCATTTCAATAGTACATGTATTAAAATATATATTTTCAGAGAGGTGTTATGGGGAATGACATGTTTAACAAATTTAGGTTTACCTGGTATCCCACTGTCACGAATTCATTGCTTCAGTTTTGAGATAACTTCCTTACCCAGTCTACCATGTATGATGATGTAATACTAGTAGTACAGTCATTATGTACACATTTGTATTGGAAATTTGGAATGTGTGGTTAAAATAATGAATGAATGAACGAACGAATGAATGAATGAATGAATGAATGAATGAATATTGCACATACTGTGCAGCAATCACTAACTACTTTTTGAACTCGAACTCTTACAAAAAGCACAGTATCAAAATATACAAAGACACAGGTATGGAAAAAAAAGGTTACAATAATACAATGACCTCTAACCTTTGTTCTATGACTTAGGTAGAGCAACGCTCAGCAACCACACACATAAAACCGGTATGTTTCCTTTATACGAGTAACTGGAATGTTTAATACAGTCGGGGAAAAAATCTTCAACTCTACAAACCCTAAGATGAGTTAAACTAAACCATACACGCATATTGATACATAACCACCATACTCGTGTACGCGAATACTTGAAAAACCAAAGTTGCATAACTCTCTCTAAGCTAAGTAAGCGTACGTACGATAGCTCGTCTACTGTACATTAGTTACCACTCACATTTCTTTCTTTGTAGCATGCATAGTCGCCGAATAACTGAAATTCCTCGACGATAACGACGACAGTAACACCGGCCTTCGTATAAGAGGTCGGATAGCTGTCTCTGACAACCTACAGGATCGCAGAGTTAGGAAAAGACCGGTTCGAAGGTGTGACCTGACGGACGACGCCATGTTGAATATAATTAACCTAATGTGCGTGTCACGTGCACAAAGTTTAACCCTTGACATCATGACGTCACGGTACATGGTAACATATCTTTTTGAAAATTAAATTTTTACGTTATGTCGCGCAATTTGATACAAACCGCGTAGGTATACTAATACGGCCTAAATTGTTTTTAGGTCATCATTTTTATTTCATTTATTTCAATTTTTTGGAAGTTGGTGTCACTGTTACAAATGCCTGTTGGCGGTAAGTGTTATTACACACCACCAACGTTTTATTTACAATTATTTACAATGTTTTTTTTTTATGTTTACGAAAAGTAAAATAAATAAACAAAACGACATCAACAAAACATATAAACACAAACAAACACGAACGACAGAGTTATTACAAATCAATATCAAAGATGTTTTAAGAATTACAATATGTTTCACTGAAATGGTTACTATGGAGATACCCTTCTGGTAGACTGTTAGATACATGTACGTCGTGTAGTTCCGCAATCACCGGCCTCCTCTTACATACTGATAATTAAAGTAGTCCATAGAAAAGTCAAAAGAATAGTTAAAGTTGTTTTTTGTGTTGTTTTTTCAAATCGCAGGTTACTTTACCACAGGACACCTTGTAGGGAAAATGTTATTTTTATGTAAAAAATAAAGAAAAAAAAACTAATAAAGATAAGAAAACTAAACGTTCATTCTCTAACAAAAGTGTGTAATCATTATCGACACGCATCAAGTTGAAATAGGGGATTAGTATTTCTCACATCCTTGTAGTCTGAGCCAGGGACCCGGAAAACCCTATTTAAAAAAAAAATAAATAAAAAATAAACTTGTTTTTGCATACACATATTTATTGCTTTAATTCAAGCAAGATAGTCTGTGTTTTAAACAGACTATGCAGAGTGTAAGATTTAGTGAAGCGATCCCGATATAATTTTTTAAACATATATATGTTTAAAAAAAGTTTATCGGCATCGCCACTAAATCTATTATGAATTTGTGCATTGGCACACATGTACACAAGCTTCTGTTACAAACAAGGACTACCTTGAGGTAAGCTAGATTTGTAATGTGTGTAACTAGGACTACGTCACCGTGAACAGTCACGTTTACAAAAACCCTAGTCGCTAGGCCTCGGCCTCGTACTTTAAATTCACAACATCGCAAAACTGTTCCTTTTCTGCAGCATTTTGTGTCATAAAAAATTACAAAGAGAATTGAAGAAACTTGGGTCTCGGCACGCGCACACTGCATGTGCACTGTTAACGCGATGTACGTATCATCATGCGAGTCGCACCTCAACCATATCATAATTATCATAGTATTAGTATACAACTAATATATACGTATCACTTTTCCGACACTCCGTGACGATATCCACTTTAATTTTCTTTTCTTTTTTGCAAACATCGACAGAAAATAAAGTTGAGGAGCAAAAGTGTTAAGAAACACAAAATAATACGTAAGTGATTTTTTTTTAATTATTGCAAACAAAATCAAGGATACGATGATTGCAACTGTAACTTAGTGTAAGACTAAGAGTACTCGTAAAGAGAAGTAAACCGTGAACAAAAGATCTCGGAATATATATCTCGCAGTGGGCGAGACTACGTCAGTGTTTGTTTCCAAGCAACCTTTCCCATAATATTGATACCGGATTACTCATTCTAAATGTCACTCCGCTAGTAAAAAGATTCAACGTTTTCTGTTTCTTGGTCGATTAATGTGAACATATTACATTTTTAAAATACATTATATGAATCGGAATTGAAAAGAGTAACAAAGCGGTCTTAAATTTGGAATATTCTATCGGTTCCTAGCGGAAATCTGAGAAGGTGTCCGAATCGCGCATTAACCTCTGACCCCAGGTTGCCGTGCTACGTCCACCAAAGTGTACGGAAAACACAGATGCCATATTGAAAATCTAGGCAGGGACTTACACCAATTCTATTCGTCAAATTCGAAGCTTTCTTTCCGAACAACCTGTATTTTTTCCTGGATTGTACAGGTTTTGTATTTTTCACATTCAAGGGTATTATAATCTAGGACTTTTTATCAAATAATCAAAATGACAACAGTAATACCGCCACAGAAAAGCGGAACGTATACGTTCGCAAGTCAGCCGAGAGCAGTTCCACAAAGGAAGAAATACAGGGAGCCCGTCGCAACGCAGTAAGTATGATTAAAAAAATACTATCCGTGTTATTTTAATTATGAACAGTCACATTCATTCGTGTTCTTGTATTTTCAATATACGTGTTTTTACGTATTTTATTCGAAATGGGGGTACTGGATTGTCCTAGTTAGACACCACAAAGATCGAGTGTACTTAACCAAATCGTTGCAGTTGGTCGCCACTAGCCTATCCTGTATTTTCTTTTAAATTTATAGGAAGTATCCTTCGCTTTTGATTACCTGTTTTGTGAGAGACGTTAGATTATGTTACCAAGCATGGAATTTTAGCATAAATTTTGTACTTATAGTTGCATTATTATAGTTATGCGTAAACGGTCCCGATATAACCCTGGTGAACATTGTTTGTTTACCATTGGTTTTCATGGAGCCATGTCGCTGCCATTTATTCAATCGAGTGGAATGGAATAAACTGGGAATAAACCAAACGTTTTCACTAACTTTGGTTAGATATTTCAGCTCATAATCCCAATATTATCGAAACTGTACGATTAAGGAACGTCTTTATCTCCGTTTTTAATAATAACATTTCGACTGTTGTTGTGGCTAACGGTCGCTATAGAAGCACGTGCAGACCGTCGTCAAAGGACTTTATTCGTGCACACATTAACCCTATTTCACTGTTTTCCAGTAAAATTATTAAATGTTCCGACTTTGCCAATGTAAAGGTCCGATTCGTGCAATGGAAAACACACAAAACCCTCCCCAGAATGTACATTTCCTTATCCCCTGCATTTATTGCTAAGCTCAGGGTATTGAAAATTTTCACTTTCTTTTATGTATATATATGTATGTATGTATGTATCATGTATGTATGGGATGGTTTTGCTATCTGTCTCTCAGCATGTGATGTCATTTGGAGTAATATGTTTGTTGATGTTATGGAAATGTCAACTTAATGAATCAATGCGTTGTATAGACAAGAGCTGTACACATGCATGGTATTGATAAAACAATGATTAATAACATAAATTAATGATGTTTTTCATACAATTCTCTCATGGTCATTCTTCCATTCTCTATGTCTGGGGTGAAACTAACAGTTGGAAAACGTAGGAAAGTCACATTATTTTTTTGCAATGTATTTATACACTTTTTGATTTCTTCTTTCAACAGAAATGAATCAACACAAGCTTACGGTAATATTATGTACGACAGGCGTATCGTGCGAGGCAACACTTACGCACAACATACACTTCCAGCTGTAAGTATGAATTTTGCTTTGTGAAATTTGATGACAATTTTCGTTTCAAGAATGGAAGTGACAACGCATAAATGTCAAAATTGAAGGAACAACTCTCTGGCTGCATGTTGTTATCAAATGAAAGGTCTTGAATTATATCAGGTTACAATTACATCTCAATGTTTAGGTGAATCGCACATGATACTATAATATTTTGGAAACAATTTGACCTGGGAGCTGTGAGCATCTGACTCACTGTAGACTTGGCTCCATCTTTGAGTGAGGCCATGCGGCAAAACTCACAGCTATCACGAAATGAAGTACATATTCAAGTTTTACTCCAGACGTAGTCTTGTATGCGGTTTACCTCTTCTACACCCTTATCTGCTGCTTTGAAGTTAGTACAATACCATCATATTTTGGAAACAATTAGCAATTTATAAACCCTGGATGTAGGAACAGTTGTTGAATCATTTTGAAATATATCTAACTTACAGAATGCCCAACCAGATCCCATTGAAATTCAAAGACAACAAGAAGCAAGGCGAAGAGCGATTGCTAGAAAGCGTGCCAAGGAACAGCTTCGACCTAGGTCACCAGAACCTGTTGAAGGTCGCAAACACATGGATGTACAGACAGAACTTTACCTAGAAGAATTGAGTGACAGGGTAGAAGAAGCTGATGTTGAATGTCAAACAGATGCTTTCCTTGACAGACCACCAACACCTCTATTTATCCCAGCTAAGACTGGTAAAGATGTTGCAACACAAATCCTAGAAGGAGAGGTAAGAGACTGTTAAATATTGATCGAGTTACTTCACCAAATGTAGATCGTGTCATCAATTAGGAGGTCCATATAGAGATATAACAGGAAGAAGGTGGGTTACCACAATACAGTACATGTTACCTATTACTGCAGTCTGTTTTCCATTAGAAAGTATTGCAGAATGGTGACAGACATTTAGTAATTTTCAGTCCCATGGAGTCTGGTGGACCATCCAACATCATATGTTGTCAAGAGAAGTTTCTAAAAAACTTTGCCCTGATGTGTAGAGAAAGGAAATGAACTGTGTTATCGTTTCTCTCCATTGTTTGTTATACTAAGATGGCTCAACTAAAATCAAGACTTCAGCTTACAAATGTAAAATAAGTGTCAAATTTTTACTTTTCAATGAAAACATAATTGTAAATCAACAAATTTTTCATTATTTATGACTGCAGTATGTTTGCAAAGGTTTGGGAACAGAAAGGGAACTACGGTTGAAAGTAGCATATAGTTTCCCATACAGTCTTCCAAAATTTTATTGGCAACCCATGTAGTTTTACTTACTTACCACCCTTAGCAAAAATACTGCTATGAGTGTGTATACAAATAATGACTTTTTGTTTCTTTTCTTTTCCAGCTCTTTGATTTTGATATTGAAGTCAAACCAATCTTAGAAGTGTTAGTCGGTAAAACTGTAGAACAAGCACTACTAGAAGTAATGGAAGAGGAAGAATTAGCTAACCTGAGATCACAACAACGTGCCTTTGAAGAACTCCGAAATGCTGAACTCGTAGAAACACAAAGACTAGAAGAACAAGAGAGGAGGCATAGAGAAGAGAAGGTGAGTTATCACAGTCTGTGTAAATACTGTAGACCTACTGATTCACCATAGAACAAAGAACTCTTCATAAATGAATGGGTGTGGCAATAATTGCATTTAACAAATGTCTCAGTACATTAGTGTACCTATGTGCTTATTTTTATGTAGAATTTTAATGTAATTGTATGTTTGTATTGTTGAAGGTTACAGTATCTGGGTAGAGATAGTTTGATGTTTATCGCTTTTGTAATTTTTTCAGAGAATTGCACAGTACAATACTATTACAATGATGTGTAACATGGTCAAAAAACAATTTTCGAAATTTTCTTTTGAACAAAAAGTTCATGTAATACAATGTAAAAACCTTTTGAATAAATACACACTGTGAGTTTGAAAAGAGGAAGTGTTGATAGCTATTCCATTTGAATCATCACCATATTGAAATTAAGAATGAAATTGAACAAAACAAACCTGTTCATTCCTATAATGTCTTGTACCACAGGAACGTAGAATGAGGCAACAAAGAGAAGTCCTCAAGAAGGAGAGAGAAACTGCAGAAAAGATTGCAGCAAGAGCATTTGCTCAAGCCTACCTTGCAGATTTGGTGCCATCAGTGTTTGGCACGCTCAACGATAATGGCTACTTCTATGATCCAGTGGAGAGAGATGTCGAAACAGGATTCATGCCATGGCTTATGGAAGAAGTGGAAAAACAAATCGGAAAATCTGTACTTTCGCGAACTGTTCTTGATTGTAAGTTAATTTGTCCACTTTTTGTAAAAACATTACATCTTCTCTGTCTACTTCTTAAATTTTTTCATTTGTTCATTTTTTTCCCACCAACTCCTCGTGATAGGAATGCTAATGAACTCATTTATGAGATGAAGGAAAATTTGTCAAAAAATCCACTTAAAGTTATTTTTCCGTGCTTGCCACACTAGGAATTGCTCTCAGCAATTTTGAAAGTTATTTTACTCTTTCAATCACCAGCAGTGAATTAGCACAAAAATGGCTTGAATGTGAGAGTAGTTTCAGTAAATTTGAATTAAAATTATTTAAAAGTGATACTAAAAATAAGTGAAAAAGCATAATCACGTAAAAAGCCTCTAACTAATAATCGTGTAATTTCAATCCACAGCTATTATCAGGGAAGTCGTCAAACAACGTATGGAAGCTTATTTTGATCTTAATCAGTCAGCAGCAGAAGATGGAGAAAAATTAGCAGAGGCAGCTCAAGCATTAGTTGATCAGCAACTCAAAGCTGATGAACAACCAGCAGCTACCGAGAGTGAAAAACCAGCAGAGGAGGCCGAAAAGACAGAGGTAAATAATTGTGGATTTCAGAAAAAAACAACTAAAACCACATTAATAGGTGGTGGGAAAACTAATCAAATCTTCCATCCCAAAATCAAATTACATGAATGCCATAGTTTTCATGAATCAAAAATGTATTCATCATTCACTCAATTCGTGTTTTGTTATTTTATATCTGACGTTATTTTGGGATGGAAGGTTCTGAATCATAAACGATTCACACCTTACAATTTTTAATTTATTTATTAATTAATTATTAATATCATTATTTGATTTGTGATTAATATTTGGGATGTTTTAATAGGAGGAAGAGGAAGTAGAAGGAGAGGAGGGTGATCATGACCGTGATCAACACTCCCCCCAAACTGAAGGGGGACAATCGGAAACCCCTTCCAAACCCCAAGGAGTGAGTAGTTTGTAAACTGAACTCACGAGTGGAAAGATTATGCACATACACATTCAAATGCTTAGTGTGGTTTGCACCATTAAATTGCGTAATAGCGTGGTTTTTATATCGTAAATGTTGACCACCCAAAGAATCATGCTTCTGTTGGCTGATTCATCCCTCATTCCCATTGAGAATGGTATAATCCATGGTACAAAGTCACTATTTGGGCCATACCATACTTACTGGTGTGAAACAATGGGTATGCCACTGAACTTAAAAAGGGACTCACCAAAAATAATTATGTCTGCAGGACAAGGCATTTGATAACCTCTTTCTTACAGCCACACATGTACATATGTAGTTTGTTAATATGCTTCACCGTGTAATACACCGTGTTTTGTTGTTTCTACACTATACAACACAGCTTTTTCAGTATTTGTAGTGGTGTTCTTGGATTCTTGTGTTTCAATTTGTTTAAAGGCTTGATATAAAACAATCCAAAGTTTGCTATTCTTTATGCCAAGAATATTATAGGCACTTCATGCATAGCAAGTAAATCTGCGATATATTCAAAATAAATGACGCATTTAAAAACTATTTTTGAGAACTGTCTGGTTGGTTTAACATAATTAACATATGCTTAACACAATTTGAATGTAAACATGTTCTGTGAAACGCGTAACGAAGGCAGAGAAAAAAAATTAATTGCGTGTCAAAATACAACCTTCCATTAAATTGTGCTTCTGAGTCTCAGTGTCGGGGAAAATACAATGAGTAACATTGAAGTAAAGCACTTTCTTTATGTGCTACACTAATTTATAACATTCATATCAAGTGTAAAAGTATACGGTTTCAACTGGTTTATTTACAAGCCTAGCATGTGACCTTTCTAATGTGGTCAATTAGCAAATGAAACAGTATACTTTTACATTTGATATGGATGCTATAAATGATTGTGGTACATACAGAAAACGCTTTACTTTGGTGCTATGAGTATGGGTTGTATTTTCCTTTCTGAGTTGAAGCTGAAAAATTGAACTCATTTTACAACATGTTTTAAAATCCACGATTTCATGTTTCATATTTCATACAAGTGTCTTTATATAAAATGTATAATTCACTTGTTTCTTTCAAAATGTAAGTGACACACTTGTCATCCTAAAGGTCCAATTATAGATACAAGGGAAATTTCAACATATCAACCAGACATTTCTCTAGAATTTTTGCTAGTGTTTGACATTTCTGTTGATTACAATCATTAAAGTTGATATCGTAAACATGTTTGATTGAAACTGCTTACCTGTATCGCAATATTGATTGTGTGGACTTTTTGTGATATGTGTGATTTCTAAATCATTGTTGACATTGCGTTGATAAACAGGACATGAAATGTAAATGGCTTAACTAAAAGGCAATATATTATCAATGTTTACTTCATGCAACAAATTTTTGTGTGAACTTCCATAGGAATTGCAAAAAATAAATGATCTTTCTTTTTTGTAACGCGTCATTGCTGTGATTTTTTATATTCACAAGAATGTATATGAATGATAACCTTTCATTCTCTATCTGTTTTAACAGGTCGCCGAAGCAGGTGCCGAAGAAACAGAAGGTGCTGCAGATGAAGAAGCCAAAGAAGAAGCTGCAGATGAACCTGCAGCAGATGCTGAAGCAGAAGAAGAGTAGAATTAATCTGTACAGGACAATTTATGTTTACACACTGGATTATAATAACCCTTGGATATCATACTATTGCAGTCATTACTGCAGTTGTCTGTCGGACGTACTTGTGGGATTGGACTCAAAACATTAACTTTTTTGAAGTGTATTTAAAGTAAAAAAAATTGTAAAACATCAAGTATGTTATGAATTAAACTTGGTTGGCTGCCACCAAGGCCATGTTTTTTTTACAAGTTGACTTTCTCGTCTGTGGATCACATTAACATATTCCTTCGACCTCCAGAAGGAGAAAACGTTTCCTCACAGAAAGAAGACTCATCGTTCAAGTCAGAGAATCAAACATGTAAATACTTAAAAATCTGTCTTTCAGCTGGCTGTGATACTTATAAATAATATGTAACAAGTTAGAGAACATCTAAGTACACTTCTAGTTTTTGCTGTATGTATAGTTATGTCAGACCCCTTAAGTGAAGGGGGATTGACTCCATCATCGCATCACCTTTTCAAACATGAACAAGTCGTATAGATATGTATACTCAAGTAAGAAGTCACACAACAAAATATTCCTGACATTTTCCAAAAAAAAAGTAAATTTATCAGTTTATGTGATGAGTAAAGCTAAGCGTGTATGACTTGCTTCTCAGTATAATGCATTCATATTGGATGTTGAAAATGGTTCTTATTAAAATTCAAATATTTTATAATCAAACAATGTATATAGTCACAAACACAGTGCATTTTGTAGTCTAAAAGGCAATATTTCTCCCATCGTTGTGATTGTTTTATTTATGCGACCGTCCATCTTTATCATTTAATATGCATTTTTTTCATGAAAAATTTTCCTTTGTTCTCAAAATTCATGCTTACCAATAGCTTGCAGTTTCTGTTACTGTCTGTAAAGATTGGACCAGTTGCAGAGTTGCTCTCAAATTGGGTTTATCCTGATTGGTTGATTAGTTAAGACCCAAACTTTTAAATATTTCTCTGTTCTCTTCTGCCGTGTTCTACGTGGCATGGAATATACTATAGGTAGAGAGATTTGTTGTTGTTGATACTCCTGCGAACATAAGCTAATCCAAGGACTCGGTGTACGCAACAACAACGAATCTTTCAATCTAGGTATACTATATCTATAATTTGTCTACAGCATGTATATAATTTTCACTGTAAGAAATCTATCTTTGTATAATGTTCTGTATGAAGTTGTGAAAATAATAATAAAAAAAAAATATGGCTAAATGAGTCATGAATTTTCAAATTTTCAACATGTGTAATGTCTTTTTGTTACAACTCTGGAATGAAATAACATGTACATCGAAATTCTTATCTATGTTAGCCCTCAAATAGTTTTTCCTTCTTTTTCCTGATTGCAGTTGGAATGCACAACATCCCTACCCCAACCCAAAATTGGTATGTTTTAGCATTCAATTGACACAGCCTGGGGGGGCTACTACATTGGGTCCAGTGCATGCATCTCTGGCCCACCCGTATTTTTGCGTGAGCCAATTTCAGCCCATTGTCACAAACCACGACTATTTTATGGTACCATTCTTAACGAACCGGTCCCTACTTTTATTTCGATTTGCGAGAATGATTTCAGCCAAACCTGACACAGATGTCAGGTATTATTGTTCACACATGCACATCATTTTGATACTAAACTTTCATGATAATGGCTAACTGTAGGCCATATTTAGTGATATTTATCATAAAAAGTTCATGTTTTGCCAAATAATTCTTGACACTTGCATATTACAGTACTTCATCGTTCACACTGTGATTGGAAGCACTCTAAACTGGAGACTGGGTTTTAGTCTACACCCATGATATGATACCCACTACGAAATTTCTAATGAGATCTTGACCCTGGCCTTTATGTTCAAGGTCAAATAACTCAAAACATTCATGGTATACAGCATTGACATGTATGAACTGATTTCAGCCAAACATGGCACAACTGTCAGATACTGTTATCCGGTTATGCACCTCACTTTATTTCCTGATCTTCGCAATAATGACCAAGTGACAGATTTGTCGTAATATGTAGAATATAAATTAGTAACTTGAAACAACTATATCTTCAATGAAGACTTGTTTTTGTCATGTAAAGAGTATATGGTGTACACTGGATACAATTTTCTTTTTAAATTACTCCCTTTATAAGAAAATTTCCGATGCACACTGCATCCAACATTTTCAAAAGACAGTTCTCTTTAATACAGAAGTGATATATTAAACACAAATTACTTCATGGTGCAGTTTTTTTCGTCATATTTCAGTCATGTAATGGACTTGTCAAATGTTGGACAGTATCCCCAAATACCCCGTAGTCTGTTACCGATGCATGGTACAGGGAAAATAGGAAAATGATATCTTTGCTGGTCTGTTGTTTTCAGACTTGTCAATAGGCATGTTTACCTTGTCATGCATAGCTTGCCAGTTTTATTTTATTAAGCTGTAGAACGAACTGGTACAACTGCTGACATCAGACCATGGACAAACGGAACCTGTTACAAACAGGGAAAGTAAGCAACTGAACTGGATTAATAACACTTGGCACAGCATGTTGGAAGTATAGACACTTGTATGCCATTCCATCATTTAATAAGAACAGCTTTATGGCTTCTTTACGTAATAGTTCACTCACAAACACATTTCTAGTTCTCCATGCACACATAAAGAGACCATAAAACTGTTCTTATCAAACCATGGTGTGAAATACAAGTCTCTGCTGTTCCAACCTGGTGAGCCAAGT
>NC_135551.1:23123502-23308502 GCF_964340395.1 Glandiceps talaboti | reverse complement strand
CTGTCACTGGTTTTAGCATCTTCGGCTTCTTTCTTCTTTGCTTCATTCGGATGTCTGGATTTTATATGGCGATCTAGATCACGTCTGCGAACGAGGACCTTCCCGCAATATTCGCACCTGTATGGGGTCTCACCCTCTGCGTGCAGACGAATATGTTTGTTCAAATTACTGGGATCACCAAATGGACGAAGGCACACCTTACACTTTAGAGGTTTATACCCCGTGTGCGTACGTAGATGAATTTTCAGTCCGTATTTACGAGAGTACAACTTTCCGCAGTAGATGCACAGGTGTCCCTTCTTCTTGTTGGTGCTCAGGGACGATTGTTGAAGTGCCCTCTGGTGGTCGTTCAAAAGAACAGGCTGAGTGTGCATAGCGATTTCACTGTCTATACTGGACATTTTGAATCTGGAGTATTCCTCCGACGGGGTGACGAAGTTGAAAGGCTCGGGGTATTTGAGGGTGGTAGGATATGGTACCTTATATGGCAAGTAATGTGAATTCGACGTCAAATATTCGCCTGTGTGCACTGGCAGTACGGAATTGTAGGTTCGAAGTGACTGAGAGTGCATCTCGTATGTTTGTTGATGATAAAACGGATAAGACGGATGATAATCTGTATAGTGCGCATGCTCCAAACTTCTCTCCAGTCCTCCCGAGAAAGACAAGTTGCCGTGTACGTGTGTAGACTGGCTATAGAGTGGACAACAGCTTTTCTCGTATGGTTTGTGGGGTGTATGTCCATGACTTAATGACCTCTCTTGAATATGGTACGGGAGTAACTGTCCCACGTTCGTGTAGCTGACGGATTTATCCACGGGAAAAGCCGGAGTTGTGAATAATTTTTTCATATCTCCGTTCGCATGGAGACTGGTTCCGATGTGATGGCTTGATATAGAAGGGCAACTAGTCACTACTGGCGTTGTCAAGGTAACAGGGTGATGCTCGATTTTTCTTATAATGGCTCTATCACTATCTTGTCTCAGATGATGGTCTTTTGGTAAACTTGAGGCTGACTGCGCATGCGGTCTGAAAGCAGATCTAACAGTTGGGCTCAGTAGCGAAGAGTTGAAATGGGGTGTGATTTTAGGGTTACTATGACGACGATACACTATTGCGTCATCTCGATTGTGTGCATGACTTCCTCCTGATGTTCCCATGACGTTGTCACTCTGTCGACTGTGGGTTGCCGTGGTTACAAGAGATGATGCTTCGTTTGAGTGATGAGTTGCGTTGCTAGAGGAGTTGATAGCGTTGTTCTTGGTACACTTAAATCTGATGTGTGCTTTGAGTGTGTTTGGATAACGAAATACTTTCCAACAATAATTGCATACGTAACGATGATCACCTAAAATGAAAAGAAGAAAAACAGAACGATTAGTCAGAAAAATAATTATCAATGTGAATCTCTTAAAATGAAATGGTTTCGATTAGCAGTCCTTCCCTCCCTATCTATATATCTACCTGCCTAGATTGACAAACAAACAAACAAACATACATACATACATGCATGCATGCATGCATGCATACATACATACATACATACATACATACATACATACATACATACATACATACATACATACATACATACATACATACATACATACATACATGCATGTGCGGTAAAAATATTCATAAAGCCTAGGGCGTAAAATTACCAAAATATTCGCGAACAGTTCATCAAAGTGACTATAAAGCAGGAATACAATTGTTCATATCGTTGTATTATAAAAACCATCACAAAATTGAATACGATAACACAAGTCAATCCAGAGTTTAAGTTGGTATTACAAATGTATCATGTTCAATTAATCCCACAAGGCAAGTTGTTGGTTTTTTTGTCTAGTGCGTCATGCAGGGTAAATTACAGTCCTGTGCCTTCGTTGCGCAGGATAATTATAAATTACAGTCATGCACCTTTGGTACGTAGGTTAAATTACAGTCATGTACCTTCGGTACGTAGGTTAAATTACAGTCGTGTACATGTGCCTTCGTTAGTCCCGTGCCAGAGTTACGCAGGGTAAATTACAACTACGTAGTATCAACAATATTGTGCGGCACGGTGCACATCTCTTATTACTCTCAGTAGCTATTAATAGTAGTGTTAAATCATGAACAAACAGCAACGATAATTTTTATCATTTTTATATATTTCGCAACACCTCCCAGGCAAAATCATTATTGTACTATTACTACTATTGACATTTTTTTCGTAAGAAGAAGTGAACTTGAGTTTGCACGACGACGGTCAAAAATGTGAAGAAACCGTAATCTGAATACGATATACATGTACTTTCATTTACAGATAATATGACAAACCTTAGTTTAAAATATCGGCAAATATTTTACCTATTTTTGTCACGGTGTTTCTGTTATCCTCTCAGAGTGTGCGACACACGCTCGACTCATAACACTTCAAGTTGAAAGCGAACACAGATTTGAGCATACAGATTGAATGCTCTCCGACGAGTCCACCCCAACACCTCGTTGTCAAGAGTACAACAATTACATTTTACATGTACATACACGAGGTCTTCGGTTTTAAAAAAAAAATTAGAATTAGAATGACTAGATTAGTTCTTTTCGAATCCTTAAGAAGTTTGTGCCGACGGTACCAGAAAAGAGGACTTGCACGAGAGATACTAAAATGTTTTAATCTGGTTTCGGGGCGGTATTTAACAGAAAGACGTCTTTTTTAATGGTAAGTGATATGACCGATTACATAGAACATGTTAGATGTTAGTCAAATGATCAAGATTCGATTCATCTTTACCCAGGCTGCTAATTGCAAAAGCCCCCTTAAACCTCTTAGCGCTTCATTGTTGTTGAATTTAGTTGATGATTTTTTCAACAAGTTGGTCAATACTCAACGGTCTTTAAAATCGCCAAAGAGGGTCTTTAACTGCCTATTCGTTTCGCATAATGAGCGTGCGAAACGTCCAGGTGTAACAACAAGACCACATGTTTAATATATATATACACACATACAGTGTATTCGAAACAGCTTCGCCCAAAGGTATTCTCTATCCTCGATAATTGAGTCTATATTTGTTCAATTATTAAATGTTCGTTACATACGGGAAATCGACATAGTGATATCGACAAATAGCCTCCCAGTTAAAATTTAACATGTACCGTTTTCCACTTTCTCGTTGTTTGGTATAGGGACACGCATTGTAAAACGTGTGGGGCTTTGTTTACTTTCTAAACCATTGAGTGACAGAACAAATATTCCCTATTTTCCTGGTACGGTAAAACAAATATTGGTCTAACAGGTTTGCTATAACATAACGAGAACCCGTTAATCGTCTAAAGACATATACATATATACGATAAGAGAACTTTCGCTCAATACTTGTGTATCTCGGCAACGTCGATACACCGATCCGCTCAAAGTTGCAATACTTCTCGGCTCTGTAAGTATACTAAATGTTCAATTCTAATAATTATTGAAATTTTTCGAGAACCAAAAATTGTTGTTATTAAAAACACGATCGAATGAAGTGGGAAAACGGAAGGAGTTTACATGTATAACTAATCTTGAAATGGTGTAGCAACTAATTTTAATTGAATATCCAAAATACGGATTTTTAAAAAAAAATTATCATACTACGGGCAGAGATTTGTTTTCGTTCGCTTGTTCGTTCCTTTATTCCTTTATGGTTCACGAAGCGTTCATATCATTCTAAAATAATCAGTAAATGAAAACGTTAACAACATATTGTAGGAGTTTATTATGATAATGATGTCTGTATATGAACTACACCACAAATAGACCCCCATAGACTACGCTTTCACCTCGCTCGTAAAGCGCGGTACTAAACATTTTTACGGCGCGTGCGACACTTTTTGAGACAAAGGATTCTTCGACATGGTCAGAGTGAGGACGAGAAACTTGAAGGGCATTCCATCGGTCGGAACCGATTGACGCCGGCCCGTATCCTTGTTTGTATACTGGTGGATTATTTTTTATCGTTCCGATACATACATAGGGGTCGATTTTCATTCATATTTTTCTACTTGACACAGATAACTAATCAAAAGTTGAATCCAAATACTTAAATCACTGGGGACCGTTTAATTAATTGACACCGCGCTGAAATTTACATGACTTTATGCTGGTCATCATCGTAGATAATTAAAAGTGATTGACATATCTAATTTACGAGTTTTCTTTGTTCTTCTTAAATTGTCTCACGTGCCAGGACTCTATTATAAGTAAATCATAGAGATGTGGTAAGTACGTAACGGCAGTCAAAACTGAAATTTGATGAACAATTTTTTTTTGAATTGTCGCTTATTTTTCTCATTACCACAAAGTTCCCACGAATACAGACAAGAAAAATAAAACTCATAATTGTTAAGTCAAAAATATGTATTTGAAATCGTTACTTTAAAGAAAAATTGATGTAGGAAAATAATATGCATCGCATTGCCAACCATAGTTACCATTGTCAAATATAAACCATTGGTCTTGATGTCACAGAAGGTAGTGGGAAAAGAATATGTCATTTTCTTTAATTTGAAAGGAATGGCGTGTTACTACTTGTCTAGGTTTACGATAAATCGTTTAGATTCCTTCGAAGTAAAACTGCTTAAAATTCCTCTGATGACGACATTTGTTTTTGACAAGGTTGTTTATTTCCCTCCCCGTTGTAAATATTTTTGTTCTTTATTGAGCTCCAGCCATTCATGGTGCTTAAGGGGGTGTAGATATATTGTGTTACGAATAAGTTTACTTTAGGTCTATTAACACTTTTAAAGTTGAAATGACAGCCTTAAAATACGACGAAATTACATGATGAATGCAGACATCATTGCAATTTTCAATTTGCGCGCGCATCACTAGACACGCATTTTGTGATTGGCTGGCCATGCACCAATTCAATTACTAGAGTTCTAATCGATGGCAGCCAAGTAAAAGAATCAATTTTGCTGATTGTTTAAGTTTAAAGCGTCTTAATCGAATCAGATTAACTCAAGTTTGTAAGGAATTGGTCAGTCCCTCAATAATTTCAATAAAAAAATTCTTTCAATTGAATGTAGGTAGTAATTTAGTAGTAACGGTCGGGCAAATGTGAATCCGACATCTGATAGCACACTTTTTTGTGCCCCCAACAAAAAAATAAATAACGTCTAAACAGAAGTTGGTTTCGTTGCCCTAAAGAACCAATTCTTCATCTCAGCTGTAGCGGTTTACGAATTCGGAGAAGTGATGCGGAAAATATCGCCCTGGGGCCATTGGAAGGAAGCTGTCGATAGGAAATCAACACTAGGTAATCGGTAGACGTTATCATTATCAACCATTGCGACGAACAGCGGGCGGTTTTATTCGCATTCAAAACTGCACGTGCTATCTCTTTGCTTCATTCTCCTAGTTCCGTGGTCAAAAAAAGTATTTCGAAGTGGTGTTAAGTTTTTATCTTAAGTTCCTAGCACGGTTGTTTTACCAACAATGACATCTTTGCATTGACGGTCTGACCTCGCATTCTGCAAAGTTGAAGTAACTGAGCAAACACAATAGCTATCTGGTGTGGGGAGACGTCGTATTGTTGCCAACAGAAAGGCTACTGCATGCATCCACCTGACGCTTGCTAGAAAAGACTCGATTACTTGTCCAAACTATCCATTTATCTGTCTTGCTTTTTGTCATCTGTGGCCGAAGCAGTAATTGCTTTCTTGACTCAATATAAATATATAGTATTTGATCGTCTCGGTGCATAGAAGGAAGGACTTATTACTGTTGAATAATCCCCAGGCATTGGCGTGTATGAGTGTACGGTTTGGGACTTGAGCCCTGATATAGTTTCTGATTGTCTTCAGCGTACATGGGCTATACATGTATGTATACTAAAAAGCAATATTTTAAAATACAGTTATTCAATCAAAGATCAGCGCGATGATTGCAACACAATTAGTGCTCGTAAAATCTAAAGTACGGAAGCCCACAAGTTTCTGCATCGTTACCGATTATTACTCAATGATTACAACTTTAAAAATATATATATATAATTAATTTCCGAAGCATGATTTACAACTAGAGCATTTTTCTAAGGCTGCAACACCTACTGTCATACCTGTGTGCGCGCGCGTAATACCGGATGAGAAAACTCCCCATAAGTTCAATTCAGTTTCCCCTCCCCCCCAAAAAAAAAATACCGTGCGAGGGAAATAGACATCGCTACCATGAAATTTCTTGATGTATTGATAATACTGTACTGCAAACATCGACATTATGTCCAGATTGAAAATGTCTGGGCATTTTATCGATGTGTTTGATAGAGTTTCTGAACCAAAGCAATCTTCCAACTGTAGTTTTAATTATTCATACTATATGACTTTCACTCGAAAAGGCAACACTTTCTTTCGTTCTATAAAGAAATACTATAAGGTAAAAATGTTCAGAATGTCGTGCGTTCTCAAAAGTAATTTGTCTTAAATATGCAATCAAAAAGCCCACGTCGTTTCTTCTGTATCGTTCGGGGAAATATGGAATGGCGAAGTCAGTGAAGAAAAAAGAAGTGTATTGTAAATTTAGGCATTGGAAGTCCAGTGGGGAAATTTCCACAAATCAATTTAAGTATTGCCATACAAGGTGCCAGAACAATCAAGCAAATCTGTAGTATTTGACTGTTTTTACGTCACCAGCACAACGGTGACACTTTGCCAAGATTTGGACGCTACACTGATTCTTTCAGAGCTTTTGGCTCAATCGGCTTTGCCTTTTGAATGTGATCCATTTTGGGGGAGATTGGACACCTGTTTAAGATACATTCACCAGAAGAAACCAGTGACTGGACGGCTTCGTTAGAGAGAAAAGGGGACGATTGTGCAATAATTCACAAGTACCATGATTCATCATTCAAGTCGAAAGTCTTGTTTGTAAGTAGATCAGATTATGGTACGGATCTCTTTCCAAGTCAATGTTAATACAGGTTCATCAAATAATGACAAGTGTTGAATCAATGCCAAACATTCGAGAGTCTTTAAGTTCGTAATGCCATTTTTACCGTATTGTTCGTCCAAGTCTAGTCAAAAAGATTAATTTAATACGGGTGATTTAAAAAGGCGGTCCAAATTCTCAGCTAGTTTTCGAGGAGTTCTAATCGGCCGAGATTGGAAAAATGACCATACTCTACCTATTAAAACTGAATTTGAAAGGGTGAATCTGAGTTTCGGATTTCACCGATTGCGACAAAAAAAATCTGTGTTTCGCCTTGTCGGTGTAATTTGCTAGTCGAGTCATACAAGAGGATCACCAAGACACATCTAGCGCTGAGCCCCCGACAAGTCTTTTGTCGGCCGTCAATTAACACATGAAAGGAACACATAGATAACGAAAGGCTTTGAAACGGACAAAACAAGACACCCAAATTAGAACAGTTAAGCTGCGGGCAGCTCACTACTTGAAATTGACTACATGATGAGATATGGTTATTGAAAAAAAGAAAAGATAATCGTGGCATACTATACGGGTTGTTGTATCTTTCATTGTTTGATTAATATAATAAAACTTTCGTTACTTCGACATTACAAGAGTTTAACGGAACGCGGGTTGAATGCTTCCATAGCACTGCCCGATAGTAGAAATACAAGACGACTCTTTACCGAAGCTTGCTTGACGTCCAATACGTTTCCACCGTCTTCCTAGATTACCCTCACTACTTATTCACCAGTCGAAAGCTAAATGAAATGTACAGTATTGTCCATTTCAAAAGGAACATGTCCCGTGTCTCATTTCTAAAGCGTTGTTACGTCTCTTTTCATTTGAAAACATCTCCTTAAATCGTTTGCTGTCACACGGACACTTTAAGAGGGAGAACCCTTTTCTAAGAAAGGAGATTCTTCCAATGTTTCATCTCAAGAAAACATTTATGATCATTTTGGGAATTGCCGTGGCGACCATTAGCTGTGTGTTTCATAATAGTTTGACCACTGCTACCCCTATTGCCTATTCCAAACGAGCAAAGCTTATGGTACGTTAACCGAGGTAATTGGTTTGCAGTACAATCTGCATCCATAGCGATATACTTTTCACGACAAAACAATTTACTCCCCTTAACTTAATTAAGGCTTGGGATGCGGATCTTCTGAAACCACTGTAACCACCTGCCGACAATTAACTCCATCGCAGTCAAACTCTTATTGTTTTATGTCTATTTCTCTACACTTAATCACGGTCAATGCCCATAAAAAGAGATTAATATCATGTGTTAGTCTGCCCGCCTGTCAAGGCATTCAACGTATTGCCAGTGACAGTAGGATGACATACGTATGATGTGATAAGAGAGAAAAGGGTGTTAGATAAAAAAAAAGAAAAAGAAAAAAAAAAAAGTCTCATCACCTGGCTTACAAAATAGCGATGAGTGGCCCTCCTCATTCTAAATATAGCATCCACTGAAAAAAAAACCACAAGAGCGATGTGGTGAATGTCTTAGGAATCACTTTCTGTGGTTAAGCAAAAATAGAAGACTCCAAGGATGTTTAGTAATACAGACAAGTCAAAATCTTCAGATAGGATATGGCAAATTTATGGTGTGGTCTGACGAATAGCTCTTTCGACTCACCGTATATAACACAGCTAAATAACACTCACTTTAGACAAGTGTTCCCCTTCCTTCTCCGAGCCAAAATGATGCTCGGTGTGGGAAACTAGCATTTTAAGGGTCCTGGTGAGAAACCCCATGAAATCACAATTTCTTTGTTCGTCGAACATTTTTTCCCACTCTTCCGTGAAGCGTGCGCAAACTCAACTTCAACATATTGACAATTTCGGGGTGAATAGATCGTGCATTGGGTCTTCTTTTCAAAAGAATGCTAGCGAGTCTCGTTTCTCTATATTTGGTGAAATTTTCCCACCAATACATGGCAGCGTTCAACATAACGCGACACAGAAAAGCGTTCGGCCGGGTAAACGGATGACGTACAGTAACCATGCAACCAACACAGGGTTCATATTTTTTTCATTGTTCAATGCTCTGGGAAATCCACCTTCAATAAATATACACGAACATTTGGGGTGACTTTTCTCTTGTCTTGTGTCATTTTCTCTAATAAACTCGTCCTTTGGGGGAACAATACCCCTTATTCTCCAGTCCAGGATTATTGATATTATGATCGGCATGGCCTTCAAATGTCGTCTCCCATTGTGTATGTAACGAAACCTACATCTCTGGCGTGTAATTTTCTGTTGTCGATTTCATACGTGGAATGTATCAATTTTCTCCAACGAAGCATTTCATTAGGCTCAAGTAAGTTTCTACAATGAGCACAATAAACTACTATTTGTCCTAACGGAATTTTTGCTCACGCCAGGATCAGGTCGATCATCCGAAAGAAACATTTCTCACATACCCAATCGTCCCCGCCCTTCTTTTTTGCAGGTAAGTGTTATAAAGACTAGTGGATTGGTATACAAAGGGAGGTAGATCTCCAAATATCATCTCCAATTTATTGGTGTGGGTTACTATAGCGTATCAAAGACAACATTTACAACGGCAGGACCCTTATCTTTTTGTCATAATGAGAATTTTATCGAGTACAATCACAACTCAAGCGGGGATAGAGTGGTCGTTGTAAGCGAATACCTAAACGCGATTCGTGTTGCAATGAGTGGAAGTACGTTGATATTCCGGCTAACAGTATTTCGTTTTCAAAGTACATAAAGACATACCCACAACCATTTAGGAAACTGACGTAAATTCATTCACAAGTTATATATTCAAAACCATAATTGGAAAAATTAATTCCGTAGTGTTTTCATTTCCCAGACCTTGTCTGTATATTGAATACAATCACGTGCATGAAACAACCACAATTGTAAATTGGTTATGTTAGTAATAACTGTACAACTTTCGATCGGTCAGAAGCGCTGTTATGCCGAACTATGGTTACTCTCCTATTGATGATGGTGATGATGGTGGTGGTGGGGTGGTGGTGGTTGGGGTGGTGGGGGTGGGGGTGGAGGTGGTGGTGGTGGTGGTGGTGGTGGTGGTGGTGGTGGTGGTGGTGGTGACGATGATGATGATGATGATGATGATGATGATGATGATGATGATGATGATGATGATGATGATGATGATTGTGAAGATGGTGGTGGTGGTGGTGGTGGTGGTGGTGACGACGACGACGACGACGACGACGACGACGACAAAGACGACGATGATGATTATGATTAGGAGGAGGAGGAGGAGAGTTATGATGGTGATGATGGGGATGGTGACTATGATGACGCTGATTGCTCAAAGTCTTCGGTGAAATTGTTCAAGTTGTTTGTGTTCGTGTCTTTCAAAATGAATAATACTGGGGGTCAAACTCTAATATTGTTCCGTGTTTCATGATCTAACCCGTATTTGTAAACCAATAGAACACAATAATTGGTCTTACAAAGAATAATAAATGAAGTTCTTCTGTATCGCCAACAAAGAATGCTTGGAATACGACTAAGTTCCGCACGTGGCGTTTTTCTTTTACTTGGAAAAAATACCGACGAATCAACAAAAGAGTTGCCTAATTAATCGACGGTAAAGTCGTCCTGTTCATGAACTTGTCGATGGGATAACCTATGCCAAACGTGTGTGTTTTATTGCAAAAGCCATAACATTTCTCGTTGAATGTATTCATAGAGTGTATATCTATAAAGTGATAGTGATCCCTTTGTCCGCCCATCCGATAAAAATAATTTTCTCAGGGAAGAGGTGATAACGAAACAAGTTGTTCAACATGGAAAATAATGAGTGTTTGCACTCTGGTCCAACATTGGTTATATATAACATGCGTTTCTGGTATTCTTCCACGTTGAACGATAAATATTGGAAAGTTGTGCCACTTTTCGCAGCGGACAGTGCATATACATGTACACATACACAGTGACACTATGAACGTGTTCAAAATGTCTTACCTTGATTTTTATAAAACGCACGGAAAATTAAGATAGGAAGGGAAACTACTTACGTGTACGTTCAAGGGATGTTAAATACAAGTTTGCCGAAGTCGCTGTGGAAACTGGTGATGTCACGGTCACGTCGCGTCGATCAGTAGTGACGTTGTGGGGGGAGGGTGTGAGGATAACTAGACTCAAAGATAACAGTGGTCGTTCGGGTGAAACCGCTCTTGTACATATATGAGGGTTATTTGCATATCTCTTTAGAAATGTTAATCCCCTTTGTTTAGCTTTTAACATAATACATTTCTTTACACAGTACACACATGTATCACTATGTCGCATCAAAGACAATAGAGCAAGATTTTGTGTACGGTCCATCGAGCAACATATCTGCTGGTTCAGATTTTATTTATTCAGTGGTATAGTAATGCCATCGACGAATGTCGTTATATTTCAATTGTAATGACGATAGCGAGAGACTGCGAATCACCAACTTTTAATTTCCCCGGATTTCTTAGCGTTGAAAGATTATGAAGAACTTTTTGTTTTGTTTGTTTAATGGAACATGTGCCAATATTTCTATGATTAATTTATATTAATACAACGTCGAAATGGCAACTAAAGAAATGCCGAAGCCGTGGTTGTCTATTGTTATATCCCCCCGATCATCCCGATATAATACTTCGAGTCTCATCCCGCCAAATTTCGCACACTTTACCACATAATCTATCCAACTTATATTACTATCAATATTTAATTATGTCATATCTAGGTGTTTTTTTCATATCTCGGATAAACTGTTTTCAATTTCCGACGTCAGATTTAGTGAAAAAAACTGTTTTCGGGTATCTTTTGAAAATACTTTAAGGATTGTGTACACATGTGGGAAACAAAACAGTTGGTATGATAATGTCACTATCTAAAAAATAATGTGGAGTTAAAATTCAAATTGCGGCACAGAAATATTTCATATTAGAAATGAGTACCAATTTTTTTTACTTTTAAAAAGTAACGACGAAGAAAAAGAAGGATATAAGAGCTTGACCAAAATGCATCTTTAAGATCCTCATCAAGTGCATTCCACACATAATTATCTGGAAATCGATCGAGGTTACAATTTTCTTTGCTGTAGAAGCAGATTGGGATCGAAGCTACTGGTACCGGACTCTGTAGGACAAATACTATGTATAATTAAGTAGACAACGGGATGGGTTTGTTTTGATCCGAGGATAACATAAATTCTCTAGCGCCACAGTAAAGATTTCCCCTCGTAGGATCAATAAGATGCCGTATATTGCAGGTTCCACGTCACCGGTGAATATTGAACTCTGAAAACGATTTTAAAAGATTCCAAAACACAAAACGCTACATCATTTTAGCGAGTTAATTAACAGCTTTCAAAAGGAAAGTAAAGGAGAGGGTGTTCTTACGAGATCATAAGCATAAGTTGGTGTTTCCAAATTGCTATCCAATATCTCTATCAATTAACATGTATTGTTTCTCCGGATTCTGTATTATTAACTAATACATATCTAAGTCAGTAACAGGCCTACTATATCGGCGGGTGTAACAATGTGTTTCGGCGAGGGGCTGAGGGGAGGCGGGTTCGATAATGGCCAACATCTAATTAATGCAGGCGCGATAGTTTATAGTCAGGGTGCGGGAAGCTTTAAAATATGGTGTTAATGTATATTTTTATCATAGTCGTTTTGTTTTTTGGTTATAATACTAAAATTGGCATTGATTGTGATGAATATAATACTGTGCCCTAAATTCCAAACAAACTATGGCCAAAACTTATAGCATCGATCTAACGAATAACAGAATAGAACGACAGAGCATTCACCGGGGAACACAGACAAAGACCAGTCAGTTCGGGTATTGATTTCTAGAAATACTTAGCCAATAATTGGACTAGCTAACAATACAATGCATGGGAATTTTGCGCCACTGAAAACAGGTATAACTATTCAATAATCTTTCACCGGGTTCTCAAACATAGCCCCTAGGAATAGTATGAATGGTTTTTCACTACCTCCGCTATTGATCCGTACGTTGATCTTAGCTCACATTCCAGGTAAGCACATGCAGTTTACTCACATACATTATACATGTCCGGAGAACGGGTATTTAAATTTTTAAGATTTTTCCGAGGATTACCGAACATTTTTCAATGTAGTTGAATTAATTATTCAAACTTTTTCACAGTTTGGACTTCTGGGCCAGTCCCCATCCATTTGATCGCAAGTAGCCTTTTTACCTGTTGCACATACTGGTAAAGTGCTGGTAACATCCGGGTATTCTAGTAAAAAATGACAGGGTTTTTATTTAACTGAAGAGACTCGTCATTTCCAACACATGTGCTCAAATTACTACATAATAAGCTGAACGAGTTTATGATATATCTTTTACATTCACAAAAAGTTGCTAATTTTTTAAAATAAATATAACAGTAAATTTTAAAAAATGGTGATCAAATGATCCAAAACAACAGTTTCATGATTTGTAGTTTATTTTTACATTCTAAATTTCCAAATCTAAACGTTAAGAAATCAAACTTTTTAAAAATAGTTTTATTCATGTTATTCCGCGCGCGTGATGATATTGAGTATTTTTCTGCAAATGTTATCCGTCCCGCCAACTGGTAGAGTTATTTGTTCTTTATTGAAAAAAAAACACACTCAGTGTATGACGTAAAAAAACCACCTAGTGTATGACGTAAGTTATCGATTCTGAACATGTACGTGTCAATTTAGTTGAATGGAGAGCTATTGTCAATACTATTGGGGAGGTGGGAGAATTTTAAGTGCGGATAATGTGTAACCTGGCCAGTTTCAACTAGAAATGCGACTCGGACTCTGATTTTGACTTTAATGTCCTTTTTCGGCACTTCAGGTTACTAGGTCTACATTCATTTGAATCAAAACAAGCAGATTGATGTCACCGCAATTGTGTTTGATTGTTTTTTCTCAGTTATGTGTGATTTTCGACCACTTTTATTACGATCTAGATTAGCACTGAGAAGATAAAAAAAAACGTCGATCTACACCAATCTGTTACCGGCGTGGTCTTTTTTTTCCAAAGATGCATGCAACTTTTCATTTCCGATGTTTTCTCTTTGACGGACAGCACGTGCGGACATCTCTTCTACAAAGACACGGCTTTCTAGTGTTATTGAAAGCCTGACAAAAGAACCCCCGTGTTCACCCAGGTTTGTTTCAACGCTGTCGCCGTGATCTAATATGGACTTTTTATTCCCTTAATAAACTAAAAGTGGCCCTGTCAGTTCTCAACTTACTTTCATCGCCTTGATGAACAGCGCAGTGACACGTCAGTGGTTTCCCTGACTGACAGGAGACTTTTTTCACTTGTTGTCGGTGTAAAGACGGTTTACAATTGAGCCGTATGGCTTGTCACTCAAAGCTCAAAATTAACAACTAGCGTGTTAATTTTGTTTGGCATTTAGTCTTTGTGGGACAACTATGTGTCTCCATGTCGCCTATCTTCGTTTCAAAAGCCTACAGATCACACCGGACCTGGTATAATTGTTTTCGAATCTAAACGACAGTGAGTAAATAGCCGGGTAACAGCGTTTACAGCAAGTGTAGGGCAACTCAAAACACAAGAGGTCGTCGAAGTATTGACCAATGGCTTAAATGACTGAAATAGACTCAAATTATAGAAATTTGAATATCTTATTTATCGCAAACTGGAACCGAAAAAAAGACACAAAATGCGAAAGTCGTTTAAGCGCTTGGAAACATTGACATCAATTTATTGGTTTTTACACTCGAGTTTACCTCTCAAACTAAGATCTACTACTCGAATTATGATTTGTATACACAGTTATCAATGTATGTTTTAGTCGAATACATTATTTGCAATTTATTGCCATTTAAAGGTACTCGAAACAAGCGCGACCACCACCCCACTTTTGAGATTTGATCTGCTGGTTTCAGACGACAACTGGTGATGGATATTAAAACCCCAGCTCACTTAGCGCATTGAAATATCGTGAGAACACGGAGCGGCGTGCAGTTTTTTTTTCGTACAATGTCACCGGACTCCCTCGGTATGACATCAGTGTATACGTAGTATAAACGACGGTTTTAGTAAATTATATATCACTATGGTGATTTACTATCCGTGAAATGTAAGTTATACGTCACTTTCTATGTCATCTGGGAACAATTAGTCAATCGGGGTTATCTGAACATTATATGGAGTGTTATTGAAAAATTGTGGGAACCGCAAAACGTGTTGGTACTACTTGCACGGGTTTGTCAGTAACACTGCCGTTTGGCGTACACAGACCTCACGGCGGCCACACGACATACACCCAACTCAATGTTGTACAATAAACCGTCTACTTTCTGAAACACGTGCTCACAAGGTACGAGGTTTGTGTCGTTGACATCTCACATTTGCCGAAATATAAATATAAAAGTATTGATTCCTCAAATGATTATATTTGATAAGGAGGGGAGGGGGATTTCTCCTTCCAGCGCGGTTTTACACTGTGACGTCATTCTGAAAGCGCCGCGGTAGTGAACAAGTGGTTGGTGTATTATTTTTACGATGTAGAAAATGAGACGGGGTACATTGCCGTAACATAGCACGCCACTTGACGAAGAAAAGACCACCAAATCACTGAACTTGCTGGGGTGATAAAACTATAAAGGGGAATAGACAGAGACATTGTAAAGTAAAATGCATAACATAGCACTCTCTCAATAGTGGATTCATTTACGTAAAAGAAACTTAGAAAAGTAAAAAGGATCGTTTATGCACGACGTTTTTAAATACAAATAAAAGACGCCAGGTAGGACGGAGCAAATTACTAATCGCGTTCGCCCTTATTTTCCCATGGATACAATGCAAAGTTTTGAATGAATGGGTCTAACTATGGGTGTATTTGGAGACCCTAATACATTGTATATCCGTGGTCTAACCAATTGGCGCATACTTGGAGTCTAAAATACTTTTAAAATTCTTTAAAATGTTGAAAAAATGAAGGCTTAGCGAGATCTGGTTCTTCAATTAGACAACTGTGAAGCCGACATCATGGAACAAAACAATCGACACTATCAACCACTTTACTCGTTGTCGGCTCATGGTCTTCGTACTTTGCCGGCTTTTTGAACCTTTGTCTTTACCACCTAATGTCCCCTACCCGGCCGTCACAGTAATTGTTTTGTGTGGACATTACGTATTGGTTGCGCTGCAACATTCACTCGGCTGATTATTTTCAAGATAACATAGAAAACGTATTTAGAAGACACGACCATTTATAAATGAGTCAGAGGAATAGAAAAAGTGTCGTTGAATTGTCACTTTTCATTCCTATCTCTACCGTATACTAATCACGGTAGCTTTCCTCTAGCGTGACAATTTGCGAGTGATTTGCAACTTATTCAACATCAAAACGTTTCACACTAATCCTGGTTGTTGTGACATATTCAAGGCACTCCCTGAGGGCATGGGTTTTGCGGGTCTGCACTTCTTTTGGACGGAACAAAGGGGAGGGTATCAGTCACTGTATCTCATTTCTACCTCCCGCAGCTCTCGTGTTGGTGTCCGTGCAGAATTATGAATAAAAAAAAACTGCCATCGAATTATTTTGCGGTCCGAGTTTGGAAACCAAACTAGACTCTCTACCCCTGATACTAATGATAATCAGTATAATTAACATAACAATTTTGTTTAATTTGTTTATCTTAGCACACTAATGTCTACAACAGATCCAGGATGACATTTCACACGGCAATTAGCGTGTTTTTTTCTGTCAAGAAACAAACTCATCAAATATGAAACTTTATTATGTAAATTCTCGACCGCTTTACAGTAACACAGTCATATCCATACGTTTTACTTTAGCGGGGAAAAAGTGTCGTCTACTGACAATATAATGAACAAGAACTGTCTCTAACCGAGACCTCATATTGGACTCACACGTCCTCGCGATATTTCTTGATGAACTCAAATGAGAAGTAACAATAGTGGCACTTCGAAATTGATTTTCTCATTAGCTCTCCCACTCTCTGTGAAGTCCCCCGATGGTGGTCGCTTGTACATATTGATACCTGTACTGGCCATCGCAAAAATCACTTGAAGAGATCGGTCAATGCAGAAGAGATGCAGAAAAAAAATCCCGCGCAAAATGTATACGCCATATATTTCGTGCTTATAGATACAATGTATCACCATGATTCCCCATAATACTAAATAACAGTATACATAGGTATCATAACATAACGATGAAAAATAACGGTTTCTAGTTTACTTGAATTGTCCCGTCTATCAACACTCTCAGTAATCTGCATTGTGTTAGTCTTCCCCACACATCTTAATTGGCTTATTAGTTAATAACCGTGAATGGTTTTAGAAATCGGAAAAGCCAACAGCAAACATAGTTATAAACGTGTATAATGTGATGAAATCTTAGCATTACAAACAATTTATCACTCCCATGGTACGTATTAAGACTGTCCTATTGATTCGTTCCAACTGTGTCGTTCATAGGTTCTGAAAGATGCGCTTTTTTTTAGTTCCTTGTCGAATTGTGTTGCATACAGACTTTGTTTTATTTTGTTTACATACTAAAGGAGTCAGCATAAAACTGTACATAAAAAGCACTCTATAGGCCCTGACAAGTAGCTGTGACATTTTCATAGCAACTCGAGGGTTTTGATTCGATTTTTTTCAAGTTACGTCGAACTACCTCCAGAGCTCGTATGTAAGGACCTGCTACTAGTACCACGTCGGTTTAACATATATTTTCGTTGAATTCATCTGCAAGACACTTCCGTATTGAAAACATTCTCACAAACGTTGACGTAAAATATATTCAGGGTGCTGCTGGTGTACCAGTCTCAGGAGAACAAAGACAGTTGAATGAAGAGCTATATATTTTTACTTTACCTTGTATATTGTCTTTTGTGAGGGATGGAATGCCCATACTCTCTACAAACACAGCCCCGTACCACACCAGCAGCTCCTCGCCTTTTAGGACACCTCTAATGGTACGAAAGAAGACACGGCCGTCGTCTTTGCGGACAGCTTCTACGTTCTGCTCGTGTTGGTCCCGCGCTGGACTGATGAATCTCATCCACCTCATAGAGCCGTCATCAGGCCCACTAACACTCGTCATTCGACCATCTTTGTATCTTACCTGTCAAAAAGACATTGCATTCATTATGTTAATCCTTCTGAGTTAATGAAAGAGGGAATAGAGCCGAAACCAGCACTGGAGGCTTTAATCCGTCCAACTGACACGCCCCTTCTTACAAAACTGACCTATAGTCAGCCCATTGACTCTGAGAACGGACGGACTGCGTGGAAAAAAAAAACTACGGGCAGAAAATCGAACGGAGGGCGGCAAATGCTACGACTTTCGCCGTGAGTTCTACAGGTGTCAACACGGTGAAAGATGGATCGTACGTGGCAGTCACTGATAGACACACACATTGTTTGATGTTTCTTTTTATGACAAGATTTCTATTCACAATGACCGTGACTCTTGTCAGTAACTTCAATGTATGCCAACTGCATCAATTCATCCTCTTTCAGAAATTGGAAAAAGCTCATTACTTTGCATTTTGTGTGACCCCATACTCTACCACTTTCAACGCTTTGCATCACACACACACAAACTCTCCTTCAGACAACAATCAGAAATCACGATTCACTAGAAGTATTTACTAGAAATTTTTCGAGGGGGGGGGGGATACAGCGTTTTAAGTTTTCCTTCCCAGTTACCATTCCCCTTTTTTTTACATTTAAATAACGATTTTGAAACAAAGGGTATTACCAAAACCAACATCTTGGTGTAACAAATACACAAAAAACAAACCACATGGCCTGTCGTACAAATGTTTGAAAAGTTGAGAAGAAAGGTATAGACGGGTTGATTGTAAAGAAGTCCAGCTAATTTAGTTTCATCTGCAAAGTAGAGGTTGTGTGTACGTCTAATTAATTGGCTGAGATGTGATTTGTATACATTACAATGGAGCGAAGGCACATGCTTGTTCCCTAATCTTGACGAACGCCTCGGAGAGAGTTATTGGCTTGAAAGAGAACTGAAACAACTCCCGTCGGTGACTGTCACACCGATTCAATACATGTTCTTAGTTGTCAGTCACTTTTGGGACCGGTGGCATTCTTTTCTTAGTGGTACACACAGCGGAAATCTGTCTATACATTGCATAGCTTTGTGCCAAGTCACACAAAAGCGTATACAATGAAGGAAAATAACCGTAATGATAAGGCTGACAACTGCCCACACGCTACACTCTTGGTTATAATGACAACGTTTTCATCTAGTTTTAGACGCATAATCTCTGAAATTGGCGATGAGTTTGTTTGGCAACTTTCTCATCCAAATTATTTCGTGTTCTCGGTCAACCCACAAGTCAGACACCGCCTTCCTACTGACTGCATTCATAGCAACTTAAAAGGCACCGTGTATGTGATGGCAACTTTTCCACAACTGTTCAACATTGTGCATTGAATCTGATTAGTTCTGTAAATGTTAAAACACATAAATTTACCCAAAAACTACTCTAACTTCAAATTTTATGTTTGAAATGAGCGAGTGAAACTTTCAGGTGATATAATTTGCTGCAAATGAGGAACCTATGACAAGTGTACCACCAGTTCTATGGAAAGTATGCCATGGTTTTACGATCGGATGAAAAGTACAGTATATCAACTCTACAACCCCATCCCCATGTTTACCATTGAATGTGAGTAATACAACAGACATGGTTTAGGTGATACACTTATTTTCTACATATCGCGAATACTAATGGTTAAAGTGTCGCAGTTTGCCAAACTAATCAGTATGTACTATATTTATGGATTTCACCAGTTACTGTATTTTGTTTGAAATATTCTTATGGTTTTGAAAGTTCAAAAAACAAATTGTCTATCTAGCAACTAGTAGAATTCACTAGGATTTTTATATAATGAAAAAATGATCTATCTATCTATCTATCTATCTATCTATTATTTTGTACATTATCAGAAAATTTGGTCTCCGTGACAGACCGTGTCGCTTTAATAAATGTTTCTTTTTTCCCCCAATGTTTACAAACCATACCAATGTATTCTATATTGTATACATTACATACACATGTTCTACAATCGAATTACAATCGACGGGTTTCATTGACGATTCACATTGTGGTTGTAAGTAATGCTAACAAAAACATGCACTACACAAGAATTACCCATTAACATACATACATATATATATACAACAGACCAAGTAACATATCCAAGTGTATATACCAGAGCTATATAGACGTTCAAATTTAAAATGGATGGGGTGGGTAGATTTTTGTTTTTGATTTTTTTAAATTTTTTGTTCATGTGTGATAAGTGTCTAGTTCAGATAGTTATGTTTTCCGTTGTTTTCAATATAGTCTCTGTCTTATTGGTTTCTTCTCATCAGATGTACAGCCATTACAGATTGGAAGAACAGTTTTATATTGTCTTTTTAAGTTGATGCCAGTTTCCGCATCCACTATTTCTAGTTAGACTTCGCGATTTTATTTTTTTCTCGAATACGTAAAAAAAAATGTTTTGGGTCGGCAGTGAAAAGCTAGGTGGGGTCGGGTAACCGAAACCAAACATTTTTTTTAGGCCTTAATACATCTTCATATGTCCAAGGAGTGTATCTGAAATACAAAGTAGTGTTTGTAATCGTATGATCAAATTTGTGCCAACTACACATGCATAGGCCTAATCTGACCGCATGTGATGCCAATGTGGAGATTACGAAAGTAATACTTTTTTAATCATTTTTTGAAAAAAACCACCACAGTATGTTTTTAACAAGTGAAAACAAAATCAACGTACGTGTCTACATCTCTCAAATGATTGGTTGTGTAGAATAACTTACCGATATTATTATTTTTGACTAAGACTACAGAATGAGAACAAAATATCTTTTAATTAAAAATGAGTTATTCGTTTTAGTAGACATGGATATTTGAAGTGATTTTTGACTCTTTCATAAAAACGTTAGGTATCATATTTTTACTTTTAATCAAAACTTTGATAATCGATAATCAATAGTTATATTTTCATGTATCAAGGCAAGAACATACGTCATTATATATGATAACATTCACACAAAGATGTACACATATAACACAGTCAGAGAGACAGAGAGACAGAGAGACAGAGAGACAGACAGGCAGGCAGGCAGGCAGGCAGACAGACAGACAGACAGACAGACAGGCAGGCAGGCAGGCAGACAGACAGACAGACAACACACACACACACACACACACACACACATACACACACACACACATTCGCGCTACATTTAGGATTTCATTTGTGATAACTTTATTGCATTTTGTGGTACTTTTGAGACCTTACCTGCACTAATCCGTTCTACACGATGTACATTTATTATAGTTCTTGTACAAGTCTTTTATCAAAAGTTCTCCAGATAGATCACGGGTTCAAATAATGTACGTAGGTGCCATATTTGATATTTCAACTCTTTTTACAAATGGAAAAAAACAAACATAAATCTGTTTATGATATTACGACGATGGGATGCAACCGTTAAATTTGGATACCTGTTCGTCAAGTTGTTGGAGGTAGACGCCAAATTCATCGGTGCACACCAATACACTGATAACGACTAATTACTACGTCTAAAAACACTGCAGGGCATGTGCTTCAATGGTCACACTCAAAGACGGATAAGCTCTGTCATTACGGCTAATTTGGATGTTTGCTACCATTTAATGTCCTGTCGTGGCGACAATTAGAGAACTTGATATTCCGAAAAGCCGCTAATTTTATCAGAGTCAGATCTTCTCTCCGTTTTCTTTACTGGTCTCTTTGTCTCCAATATTTTTTCACTTTCTTTGTCCCAAGTTTTTCCCCGTAATTGGATTTTTATGTTAAAATTCAAAGGCTGTCTTTAAGAAGTCGACAGTCGGATGACGCGCTGTCGAATCGGGTTTTCCACTTCAAATCCGCCATGACATTCACAGCCTTCCAGTGAATGTAATTTCGACCAACGTGGTGGTAATGCCTCATTTTCTTGTCACTGCTTGGAAATTAACTAAACGTTTTTCTTAATTTCTTAAGTTGCGTATTATCATGGCTGTCATAGTAAATGAAAACGGCTTAAGCCGACAGGTGAAGGTTTTTCCGTTTTACAATGAATTTTTTTTATTAAGTCTCATCTTTAATTAACGGGTTTTTTTTCCACGCCATCATTATATATGCGCGTAAAATACTTAATTTGAAAGACTGAATACACTGTTCTCACAAAGTTCGATTTTTACACATTGGTATTTCCGATTGATGTAACTTCATCTTTCAAACTTTTTTGCTCGCTATGATTATATGTGCGCTTGAAATGCTACGTTTGGAAGGTAGGTGAACTCTCCTTAAAGCTACATTTCCGATTCCACAACCTCACCTTGGTGTATAGTGACACCATTTCTTAACCCACCGGTTACTTCTATTGATTTCTGAAGAAATTTATCAACTTGTCAACTGCTATTGCCAAGGCAACTGAAATGTGGCGTGATGAACGAAAACAAAACAATTTTCATCGGCCAGTAAACAAAGATAGGGTAGCTTTCTTTTACAGTAAGTCTGTTTTCTTGTTCAATTTTTTAGAAAAACACGTTCCCATTTTACTTCTTTCTTCGACTTTTTAATTCGACTAAACAGCACAGCTGTATTATAAAGTGTGTTGGTTTATCCGGTCTACATATACGTATAGCATCGAGATTTTTAAGTTATCGAATGACATCTGTTATTCGAAATGTTTGGCGTTAGACTTCTAGGTTCGTGTCAGGTATGAAAATGTACTGTGCTGTAGTTACACTACATCATATTTGAAGAAGGAAAAAACCGTTGGGTCCATCCTTTCAAGATCTAGAGGGTTCATGATTGAAGTTTTTCATGTATCAATAAACACAGTGTTTATAATAACAACAAAGTGTTACTGCAAATGTGATTAAAAGTTGTATATTTCAAGTACAAAGTAAAAAAAAGACAACAAAACGCAAGTTCTTATTTATTCAGTGCCAAAATAATACTGTATAAAAATCACTACAGGAAACAACCACCAACAATCTGAAAACCGTTATTTGCAAGAACGGCTTACCTGGAATTCCATGATGTCATCGTGATATGTGACCTTTGACACAGCACGTCATTTTTCATATGCAATCGATAACGCTTTAGAGGATTTTAAGAAGAAGAATGCGTCAGTTATCTTTTAAGTTGTCTGACAACCTAATCTAAGGGGGATCACACGCATGCCTGACACATTGATTTGTGGTGGACAATTTTGACGATCTACTTGTTCAAATTGGATGCGGTCAGGTCGATTTTTTTAGTTGTCATGTTTTTCTGTACTGTCTCAGACTATTTAAAAGATTCTGTCAAGTTTGTGTGTAGTGCTATATTTAGGTCAACTTCTAAAATCAATGCATCTGGAACTAACAAAAATGGCGGTGTGCGTCAGGAACATTCACAATTCGAGATTTAGGGTTAAGGGAGATGTGTTCTCTAATGTTGTAATTACATCTCCAATGTCGGTATAGCCATAACTTTTTGAACACACTATGATTAGTATTATCGCCGACAAATAACCGTCTGCATCTAAGTCACGGAAGCCGCAAAATTTGGCTGTTGTTGTTGTTGTTGTTGTTGTTGTTGTTGTTCTTGTTGTTGTTCTTGTTGTTGTTTGTTCGGTTATTATGCCTCAAACCACTATAGATCAGAGGTCATCCTGTATTTTGTATTAAATAATATTATGTCTTACTGATTGTTCAAGTAGTGTATAATTTTTATGATCATTGCAAACCGATAGTATATTTTTATACACAGCTCGCTGACTAAAACATTGATATGGTATCATGATGTTTGTTATTATCACACACTGTCATGATTGTGTGTTGAGTAATAGTTGGTGTTAGAATCGCATTGGGGCTTGCCGTTGATCAAGTTTGTACGTTAACATTACGTAGCAGTATAGTGAAAAATTAACATCATGTAGCAATATAGTGAAAGCTTATCGAAAATGAAATGTACTTTTTAAGAGTTATCGACAAAAAATGCACTTTTCGAGACTGTCCGGATTAGGAAAGTTTTCGGGGTTGGACATTACTTGGATTTCAAAAAATCAACAAAATTTCATCATAAAAAAAATACTAACACCACTGTGACCAACAAGAATCGATGCTGATGAATTTCTTGTTAATAAACAAGAATCGATGCTGATGAATTTCTTGTAAATAAACTTAAAATAATCAAAAATTACCTTCTAATCTCAAACTGTCAAGACGACGAGAAATACTATTCATTCCACTGCCTGGTAATTTGGCCAAATTCAGCAAGGTTTGAAATACAACGAAAAACACAAAAACGGAAAAAAACGTTGTCTGCCGTGACAAAAATCTTACCGACACTGCTTCATTTTATGGTCTGGCCAGACATAAATATCTCAGCGATGTTGTTAAATCTTGTCGTCTGGCTCGACAAAAAATCTAATTAACCATTTCCCCCGGACATCCCACATGTTATCCTCTGGCATGACTAGAATTGGGGTACAATTGTTACAGTTTAAGTCAATCAGCTGTCTAAAAACATCAAAATGAATGTGCAAACATTAGGCTTACTTTCACGTCTTGTCCTTGTACATTTAACGTGATCATCATGGTAGTTTGCCATCGGCACAAAGAAATGTAAGTGTGGCAATATTGGTTAAGATGTATGCCGCTCCCGGACGATTAAAGAAGCAATGCCAGTAAGATTTTTGTCGCACCCGTCGATAAAATGTAGCAATCTTAGTAAGAGTTTTCTCGCACCATGTACCAGCCGATAATGTAGCAATGTTAGTAACAGTTTTGTCGCACCCGTCGATAAAATGTAGCAATGTTAGTAACAGTTTTGTCGCACCCCGTCGATAAAATGTAGCAATGTTAGTAACAGTTTTGTCGCACCCCGTCGATAAAATGTAGCAATGTTAGTAACAGTTTTGTCGCACCCGTCGATAAAATGTAGCAATGTTAGTAACAGTTTTGTCGCACCCGTCGATAAAATGTAGCAATGTTAGTAGCAGTTTTGTCAAGTCAAGCAACGTTTTTTCCTCAGGTTACATTATTTCCGTTGTAAACACTATGTCCGTTCGCAACATTTTTGAATCAATACAGCTACCAATGAGTCACAAATTAAACTGTCAATATAATTGTCGTCACTCAGACCATAATTTTCCGCTCACGCAACAAAAAATGAGGAGCGTATGTGAAGTAGCGTTGCCATCCAAAAGGAGAGTGTGCATGTATCTAAGCAGTTCCCATGAAGCAATACTGGACCACTCTGGCGTAGAACAACTGAGGTGAAAAAGTGTTTCTTGGCAATCGAACGAAATTTATGTGACGTGAAAACATGAAATGACTCTTCAGAACCAACAGTTTATTGAAATACATTTATTTCCTGAAGTAGCGTTCCCATTAAATGAGTTCTTGTTTATTATTCAGAAAATGTAAAATGGTCAATATTCCAAACTATTTTGATTGGCGACTGTCGCACGAGGCATGCGCAAAACACTGAGCCTGAGCATATCGTCGTAGAAAAAAAAAATCTCGGATCGGTCGTCGAGTGGCGCCCCGCTAACGAGATATCATCAATGTGTGATCAAGGCGTAAGGTGTGACATCATTTCCACCCAATCATCGAATTCAGAAGTCATACAATGAAAGAGAAATTAAAGCATCAGGAGTTCAAAGGTCATCTGATTGCAGAAATATCAATTAGCCCAAACTCTGTCCTGAATGCGAATCAGTGAATCAAAAGCCCATTTCAAATGCTAAACAGTGTTGTGTGCGTTATACAAGTAAAGGGGGAGAAATCTTTTGTTCGGTACAGGAAAATGGAGTCTGAGAATACGCCTGACGCTTACACGTACGTTTTTTTCAATATTTTACATACTTAATACCGCCTCGTATTGATTTGCTAGCCAAAGTTCCTCTATTAACAGACATCCATAGATCACGGTGTCAACATTTCAGAGTTTTTAATTGACTATTAATGTACACAGATAAAGAGATATCATATCTTTCATAGAATTCTCGTCCGTTCGTGTGAGAGATAGCCACTGACAAATAAAAGCTTTGAAAGAAAGACATAAATTATCAAAAGCAACAAACGTGATATAAGTCACAATGACAACAATATGTCTATTTCGTTTCATTTTTGCATCGATTTATTTTTTGTTAGTAATAATTTTTTTAAGTCTCCAATGACGACACTGTGTTTTCATTTTCTTTTTCCAAATGTCTGTGGGATATCGATTAAATACTTCACATTTATCTGTCTAAAAAGTTTAGTTATTTTTCTATTTTTTTAAAAAGATTATATCCTCTCTTTTTTAAATTCGTAATATTTTTATTTTTTTTTAGTTTCAGAAGCAAAAATGTTTCCATTCTGTTGAAAAATTATGTTAATACATTAGTCTAAAAAGTGGAGTTATGTTCTATTCTTATTTTATGATAGCACTTTTTCATTACTGTTAGTCATTATGTTTGAAATGATTCTATTAATTCATATATTTTGTTTTTAAATAATGATAAAAAGACTTAGAAACTTTTCAGAACGTGAGTTCTTTTGAAATTGTATACCAGCATGGTAAACCATTTAAATAGAGGAATAAACTTAATGTACTGTGGCCATAAGGATGGAAATTGACAATTTATCTTCAATTTGTTAATCGATAAAACAACTCTCCCAACGTTATTTCTACTTGGAAATACATTGTAAAAGAACATACACCAAGTCCTTGTTTGTAACTCAATAAATTGCAAAACATTGAAAATTGTTTGTTATTGTACGTATAATAAACACACTTTTTAGTTTGTTACAATGTATTGCATTACAAACATTGACTTGATGTGAGCTCGTTTACAATGTATTTCCAAGTAAAGAATATTAGGAAGGTTTTTTGTATAATTTTAAAATAAAAATAATTACCCATTAGTCATCAATATGGCTCACTTTAAATTGCAAATAAAGCAAACAATAACAGTTATCGTTACCCAAGGCAATCAGTTATGTGGAATGGTTACTGGTAGTTTTTGTCTGTCTTTGATATACTAGGTCAACAAATCTTTCATCGCATTGGAAAAGAAAACAATCAACAAACAAACAAACAAACAAACAAACAAACAAACAAACAAACAGACAAACAAACAAACAAACAAACAAACAAAAGAAAAGAAAATTTCTTAACAAAATATGTTGGTATTGTGAGATTAGAATTACTCATGCCCTACACAGCCTTCCCAGCTAACCTGATTTCGTGTACTCTCTCAGTGTGTTGTTGTGACATCGAAAGGTAGCATAGAGACAAATCATTGGAAGATCTCGAGATGGCACGAAGGCTAGACCATCGCTACTACTGGTGTAATAACAGTCGTTATCAATGTAGTAAGTCATTAGAAAAGAAACCACAGACAATCAAGTTATCATGTTTGTATATTAATGACATCAACCACGAAACCAAAATCACTTTAATTATCAACTTGCAATACATACAATGTATACAGTTAAAACTATGATAATTGTGTTTCTGTTTGACTTATGTACCATGCATGGTAACCGTTGACTCCCCCCTCTCGTTACCCTCGCCCCTCCACCCTCCCATCACCATGCACTCAGACCACTAAACGTTTAGTGGTCTGAGTCATACACGACAAGTAACATACGCGATTAATATTAAATGGCAAAATGCTACCCGCTAGCACTTGTTGAACTAACACAGTGTTGTACATAACGCCACGGTCTTATAAAGAGGTCCAGAGAGACATATTCAAAAGGCACTCGTATTAATTTACTTACTGAAGCATACTTTTAATTTACTAAAACCTAAACCTGGTATTAAAATATAACACTAAAACGACCCTTTGACGCCATGTTTATACGTATGCAAAATGAAATGCAATCAACTACAGTAACTAACTTTGAATGTCAGAAGACAATATTGTAATGTCATAGAAATCATGTATAGACATTAAGTGAAGTATAAACACACCAGGATAGTTTAATGAACGTTTCATATAAGCATTTTCACTTGGTCACTAAAAAAATCTCAGCTTGTGCCATTTAAGAAGTAAAATTACGTCACTCAAGTCTTCTCAGTGGGTTGGTCTGGATCGAAATCACCACAATTCTTTGTGTGCGGGACGTGGTCACGGGTACGTATATATACAGTGAGAAGAGCGACCTCTATTTACGCTCTCAAAGATTGTGTTCGGTTGACTCAGAGTTGTCTTTGAAAATCATCACAGTAATGTGAGGGATGGGTTATTTTCAAAATTACAGCTCTCGTCGTTAAATATCAATCTTTTGTTCCATAGACACTTTTTTTCAGTCATATATATACCTAGCAGTGACAGTCATTATTATATAGACAATATGCCAGTAAATTAGGATTGTCAAATCTCTCAACGAGAACGACAAATCTAGAAACAGATTCATCATCAAATGATATGAATGCATGCATACATACATACATACATACATACATACATACATACATACATACATACATACATACATACATACATACATATACACACACACACATACATACACACACACACATACATACATACATACATACATACATACATACATACATACATACATACATACATACATACATCTGTCTATCTATCTATCTATCTATCCATCTATCTATCTATCTCTCTATCTATCTATCTATCTATCTATCTATCTGTCTGTCTGTCTGTCTGTCTGTCTGTCTGTTTATCTATCTATCTATATCTATCTATCTATCTATCTATCTATCTATATATATATATATATATATATATATATATATATATATATATATATATATATATATATATATATATATATATATATATATATATATATATCGGTCCTGTGCCTATATAATGTAACTTCTCTAAAAGTATCTCTACAAAAACTCTGCCATACCCTAACCTACCCTTTAAAAAAATATGTTTCTTCAGGCGATAAAAGTCATTAACTATCGTATGACTAATATAATAGTGGGCGACAGACTGTGGACCTTAGCAAATAGACTTGGTGGGAGGTAGTTCTATTTCACCCAACCACAAAATTCATTTAAATTGAATGGGTCTGTAGGGAGGCTGTTTAAATATTCAACATCATGGAGTGAGGGCGTTTTCTACCAAATTACTTAATTACAGAGCGAACGATAAATGCGTACACGTACACCCTGTTTTCAAACACGAGCCCACCTATGTCAATTCGTCACCATGTCACGTGGGCAATCTACACTGGACGGTGGAGTAAGCTCCCGTTTGTATTCTAGTGACATTCCGCATTCTTTATCTATGTTTGATTTCATATTTCTACCTTTTATCAAATTATGTATAAACATACTGGGTATAGATTATGAGAATTGTATACAAAGTCGAAATCTGTTCAGGCAATAAAATTTATCCCACTTACTTATTTCCAATTCACTTTTTTGTCGTTTCAACAGAAATCATAAAATATAAAAGCAACAACAAGATCTCATTAAACCCGCACAATAGCAAGAATGGGTGGCAGCTGACCACAGATTTCAAACACCATAAAAGTTTAACCTTTCTGACTGCATCCGAAATTCTGATTAGTTTTTTTTTCTGGGTTATTTTCTATCCGTTACTATGCTTTACAATGACAAACAGAGCGACCACGGACAATGCAATCACGGAGGCAAGTGCTGTTGTTTCTCACGCAGTCCGCTCACTTAGAAAGTGCGGGAACTTGATTACAGGTTTATACCAGCCTCGGACATTAATGACGAAAACCCTTCAGATAATTAATTCAAGCGGAAACCCCACACAAAACAGGCACCTGGCGATATCATTCAATTTGTGTTCATGTACTAGTAGGAAAGTTGAGAAATGGATTTTTTTTAAAGTTTAGCACCTTTAAAACAGTTTAATATATTAGCCGGCATGCGTCGTATCTCGCTGAACAAATAGTGACGTCACCAACTGCTAAACCTTGCTGCATTACCTTCATGTCAGACAAATGTGATAAATATCAAACCTATTTTTTTAGTCAATAAAATTCATTGTTTATTTACATTTTTGTAAAATATGATCACTTTTTTGAGCTAGATTTTGAGAAATAATGGCTATTTATGTTAGCCAAGTCTTAAATAAAGTTGAAGTTTGCACAACATTTGTAAAAAAGGAAAAACAACAGTCGACAATATTACGTTGGCGGGAAACGTCTAGGGAGTGGACAATTTTACCCGCGTCAGAAACTCAGCGTACCTCGTTCCAGTGTACATACTGATATTTCACATTCCCGTTACAGAGTTTAGAAATTAGGAAAAATGAACGTTGATAACTGAAAATGTCACTTCTAAAAGTAAGCTTACTGTTGCTGCTTCTTTTGGTAACTACAACTACTAAAAAAAATGTGACTGATAAACATGGACCGCCATTTAGAATGACAGAAATAGACACTTCGGAATGCAAAGAATCTCAAGGACATTCTGTTTCGTTCATTCTCCCGGTTTCTATCTTATAATCTATATCAGTAACAATGAAATAATTATGATATTACTATTAACGCACGGCAAGAAGTCGATTGATTCACTGAGTCCGCTAGTATTCGGCCGACTATTTCTGTTAATTGTCGACGATGGCCGATCTTTGATATGCAGCTTGAGTTAAAACTCGATCTTTTTTTTACTGTTAGAAGTACAATAATCCTGTAGAGCCTTAGCATGTATATATATTCGTATTTTTGTATCTAGTTATATGGAATCAAGGTCTGCTTACAGGAATTGTTCAAGTCAACTCTATCTGAAAAAGTATTGACAGCGGCCAAAAAGAAATTTTGCGTCACAAATAACCCGAGGTGTTCTGAAATACTGTAAAGGACAGCCCACGGTCTAGCTCAGAGCACCAAGTGGTCTAACGTTTTAGCCTGATAGGGTTGCTGAACAACATAACGTATCTTATAGTCAACAAATACTACTAAGACATCCTATTCGGAAGCTGAGCATTTGACATTACAAGTACAACGTTACCTCTCTATGACTGCAATGTATACACTGAATAAAGATGATAACTATATGTATAATATAGGAAATTACAAATGTTGTAAATTCTGAATATTAAACTTCCTTGCTAGAACCCGAAAACGGCGAACTGAAGTGCAATGAAATAATTTACTACGAGTCCTTTGGAATCGCCGACGGCAACGCTTCATTCACTTCAAGTTCTACGAACAGTACAGTACTATGCAACAACAGGTTTTGATACATTATACAAGACAGACAAAAGTATCATACAGGATAAAACATCATGAACAATTAAAAAAAAACTATCAACATTATTGTTCACATCATTTCAGAAATTTTTTTTCTGAAAGCCAGCATAAATTTACGGAATACTATTCTGTCCGTAAAATTAATTCGTAAGAATTTCTGTCTTACATGTATGTGCAAACAGCAATGTCACTGAAACACCGAGAGGTAAGGTAACAACTTTCAATGTTTGAAACATTATATTGAAAACACATTTTCAGAGGAGGATATTACATGGTTTTAAAATTTACTCACTTTGTAGAATGCTACAAATTTTCATCGAAAATTGTTAAAATATCAAAACGACACAATTCATGACAACTCCGGCTTTAAAAATGTTACCGTTACTAATAGCAGGTTATGGTCACGTCAGTGAAGTCAAAGGCAGAAAACATGTGAAAAAAATATATACACATATATCGCACTTACACGGAATGATAAAATTGTCGTCAAAATTAAATGGCGCAAAAAACAAAATCACAGATTTAGTCGGTCATCTAGATTAGGAACGATCTGTAAAGTGGCGGGTAACGTAATTGATCAAGTTTCAAATAGCACGTAATTGTTGGAAGTAAATTATTGATAACATTTATTGAACATCAATTTGCTTAACAAATTACTCTAAAAACACTTTATCGTATAGGCAATGCCAATGCAGTTGAGTTATTGGAATTCTGGTGTCATGAATTGCGTATGCCATGGGACAGAATTGACAAAATTTAGAGAGAAGAGAGAGAGAAAGTGGTCCAAATTACCTCCAACATGAACGGCGATTCCCTATTGTCTTTGATGGTTCCGATTTTCAAGTCTCCTTCAAATGGTCCGAACTGAACACCGCTTGGAATCTCAGTCGAAGTCCAAACACTCGTCTCGATGTCCGAACTCTCTCGATGTTCGAGGTTTCGCGCTCCCGCCACTGCAGGCGGACCCCAAATTGTTGCTTTAAACATCGCCGCTCCAAACTGGTGCTGCCTGTCCGTTTGGTTGGTGAGCGATTCAGGTTGTGTACCAGAGTGAATCGCATTTTGGCTGGGATACGGTTTTTCTAGGTAACTTACACGATGGACTGTGAGAACACTTCGGCTGCAAAACAGCTGTGGACGTAGACATCAATAAAGAGCGCTTTTTCCTGCGCCTCTTTTTTCCATGCAACAGCGCGTTGACAAAACCCGCGTGTATCCACTGCGCATGCGCATAACGCAGACAACGCGTATGAACAGCGCTTCGATCGGGGATCTCTTTCAAAACAAAATTCACCCTACAGCTTTCACATCCAAAAGGAGCCTTTAATTGCCATTCGATTTACTCTTTCCACTGAGAACCCAGCTAACTGTTCTCTCACTTTTATTATGAGTCTAATCAAATTTTCGCACCACAATAATAAGTCTCGAGTCCTTTACGCTTATCCCATTTCCAACATAATAGTCACATTTTAAATATTACCGTCCCTGACCAGCCAGAGTGAACTAAATCACATGCTCACGACCAGTCCCTTTTGTCGCATTTTTGTTTTTGTTAATATTTTGTGATCAATAGTAGTATTTCAAATCCCGTTCCATAATCGTTAGTGGACAAATACAGGGCAACCAAACTATACCAGTCAATGAACAGTTCAGTATATACACACAGAAGTTGATTGTTCCCTGAGACAGATTGCCTTCGTCATTTTTTTAAGGACGTCCCTGTTTTACTAGCTAAATCGATGACCTGACTAAAAACACCTCTAGCAAAATTATTTACATAAAATGCTTATTAACCCCTTCCTCATTAAGCCAACAGAATTTTTGCTTTTTTTTACACGAATGAATCAATAAGTAGCTTTCCTTCGTTCCTTGTCTAAAATTAAATAAAGATTCCATTCATCAAAACTTTAACAAAATGATAAATTTTAATAGTACGTACAATTTTGGCGGGAAATGCTTCATCAGTACTAAAAAGGACCAGATTCATTGTGATATAGTAACTTTTCGGCATTTCCAATTGTAGATTATGATGATGTTTGATAGGGAAGTTTTCGTAATATGGCGGCAGGAGTTGAATAGTGCAATGAATTGTAACGTATATCATCCTGTGCATTACTATATCCTGAGCTAATAGGCCTAAAATGGTCACCGTTCTAATAATCAAAAAACAACTCGACTATCTCTCAAATGACAATGTAGAACATGTGCCTGTTTGAGACGGATATATGAAAAGGGAGCATTCTCGCGAGCCATATATTTTGCCTGCTTTCTTAGAAAAATAATTGCACCCCAAAAAGGAGTGTTGATGACATGGCGTAAATATAACCGTCAAGAATGCAACTGTTCTAATTTGACGAATTTCTGAATCTTTGATTTGTTGTTCAGTATATTTCTATTGCCGTTATACATTCATAACAAAGTGTTACTACTCAGTTGTATTCGTCTCCAAGGGTAATGCCAATCAACCAACTTGAAGGTCATTTTCAAGGGACACACGTCGTTTAAAACTTGAGTGATGATGACGATGCTTTTCAATTGTGGAGGAGTAAGATGATGTTGTTGATGATGATGATGATGATGATGATGATGATGATGATGATGATGATGATGATGATGATGATGATGATGATGATGATGATGATGATGATGATACAGAAAGATAGGAAAGAGAGAGAGCCAGAGATAGACAGAGGCAGACACAGAGACGACGGCACATAGAAATAGAGATTGACAGTTATTTTATTCATGCTGTACTGCATCCCGCCCTCAACCCACCCTCGAACATGAACAGAGTAGACATGGACGGACAGAAAAGAGAACAGAGAGGCAAGGGTAGTCACGACAGACAGCCAGGCAGGCAGACAGACAGACAGACAGACAGACAGACAGACAGACAGACAGACAGACAGACAGACAGACAGACAGACAGACCGACAGACAGACAGACAGACAGACCTAGAAAATAAAGACACGATGGTTTCCAAGACTTCATTTCCCATTAGAGTAGAAGATGGCGTTTTTATTGTGTCGTAATCTGAACCATGGAGTAGCTGCAATTGCTTTTTTCAGATTTTCACCGTCGTTTTACACAGAATGATGATTGACATGCCTGGAGGAATCAATCAATCAATCAATCAATCAATCAATCAATCAATCAATCAATCAATCAATCAATCAATCAATCAATCAATCAATCAATCAACCAACCAACCAACCAACCAACTAATCAATCAATCAATGGTGGCGGGGGTGGCGGTGGTCAGTGTGGTGGTGGAGGTGGTAGTGATGGTGGTGGTGATGGTGGTGGTGGTGGTGGTGGTGGTGGTGGTGGTGGTGGTGGTGGTCGTAATTATTGATAGGGGAATGTATTTGTATATATTGCACTTTGTAATATCACGTTGTATAAACCGTTATTTGAGTTATAAAAAGTGACCCGTGTAATCCAAAATGTTTATTCCGCTTTCGAATTATTAGTCAATGTTTATCGTTTATCGTTTTAGCCGATATCACTCAGTATACCTTTCTAACTTTGAGTCGACATCTGGCTGAAGGCGGGAATTCCTAGTAACAAAAATTGATGGTTTGTGTAATTGGTGACGTCATGACAGCTACGCTGTTTTGTTAGTAACCATACACTACGACGATCGTCACACTCATGGGACTAATAGCCAGGAGTATTCGCCTTTTTCGCACCAAAAGTTGGTTTATAAAAGAGAAAAAAATACTGATATATGTAAGCTTTTGGCACGTTCTGAAAAAAAATGCAAAAATTCCCAAGTAGAATTTTGGCGGGAAATTTTAGAAGGGAAGTTTATCATAAATCTTTCAAAATACATCAATTTACCCCTAAATATTGATATAAATATGGCGCGCTTCAGCCATTGTGTAATGTGACACATGCAAGACTTCAGAAAATGACTTCCAGTAAAAACAGATTTTTTTTTAGCCAGGCGTCTTTTGTTGTCATCAATGCTGAAAGAATGTGTCACGGTGACTCTGATAGACGAGAAAAACATGTAACACAGCGATAAATAATCGTCGTCAAAAGAGTGGTGTTCATATTAGGGTAACGTCACCTCTACTCCCACGAGAGGTGTCCGCGTTCGTCTGCTATATTTGCTGGGGGACATTACAACAAACTTGACAAGCAAGCGTTGAAATTAATTTGTCTCCGTCTTGTTCTAACTTTGTCATGTAAATGTGACGAGCATGACGTCCACGGATACACAGTACATTATATTCAGTTTCAAGTTGGTGTGGGTAGTGAACCATACCATGACAACGTGCGGGTGAAATATTGGTAACGCGTGCCCTTTCAGTGTGAGTTCATTATTGCAACTTTCAGCCAACGCCTGTTGTTAAACTGTTTTCCCCCCACAAACTAATTCACTAAATTTGAGATGTGTATACCAACTGTATCAAGCTCCTCTGGAGAATATCTTTATTTATGTCTTAGATCTCCAATCTCAGCTTTCAGGGGGTGTAGCTTATATCACCATGTGTTGTTGTTGTTGTTATTTTTTGTTTGTTTTTTCGGGGGGGGGGAGAAGGGCATTACATGATCAAATTGTGACGTTGTGACTAAAATGCATTGATGTATATCAGCTTGACATTTTGTTTTCCATTTTATGTGAAACCGTGTCAACCCCCCCCCCCTCTCCGCTTACCCCACAATCTATTGAAATAGACACGTACAGATTGGGTCACGTGACAAGAACGCGGAAAAAGATAACTCACGACATCTACTATATATCATTTTCGGCGGGAATGTTCAACATTAGAAGTATGGAATGTGTTTTGATCTGAGGTTAGTGTCCATTGATTCCAAATAGGAAATCTCCATGAAATCGAATTCGACAGTACCTCTACACTACTAATCCCGGCATTCTAATGTAACCAGTGAATAATTGAACCAGCTATGAATTATCAACATGCCACGTTCACCTGATAGTATACAATTCATAGGTCATGGGTCATAAATTACATTAATTAAGCATGAACATTGTGGCGTCACACTAATATGAATATTTTGTATGTTAAATATATAACTCCCTCATATCTCGCTCTCTCTCTCTCTCTCTCTCTCTCTCTCTCTCTTTCTGTCTCTCTCTCTCTCTCTCACTCTCTCCCTCTCTCTCTCTCCCTTTCTCTCTCTCTCTCTCTCTCTCTCTCTCTCGCTCTCTCGCTCTCTCTCTGTCTGTCTGTCTGTCTGTCTGTCTGTCTGTCTGTCTGTCTGTCTGTCTGTCTCTCTCTCTCTCTCTCTCTCTCGCTCTCTCTCTCTCTCTCACCACACTTCACATCTATTAACAACAGTATCCTCGAGAATTGATTTATATATGTTAGTTCATACTTCCCTATCTTTGCGATAAATATCTAGGTTTCGATAAGTTTGTCTTCTTTTCTTTAACCCCCCCCCCCCCCATGAACTGTTCTAATTAGTTTCCATTTAAAAGCAAAGGTTTGTTGGAAGAAATCGATAAAATGAGCTTTGATAACACTGCGAAAACACCAAGAGAAATGTTAGGGTAGCTACTAACTATGTGATGAGGGGATCAATTTCTTAAGCATTCTAGAATTAGACGTATGATCTGATAAAACGAACTGGTTGGGAACGCCACAACAAAGGCAGTCGACAGGACCCTATCCGCTTATCACTCACGATCAAATAGAAGCTGCACAGGGCGTTTCGAATCGGTATATTATGATATCTCCCCTCTGCACCGTGTTAAGTCATGAATGATTGAATTTTCGTTGAGGATTTGCGGATTTTATAAGTTTGTGTCAGCTCCTTCGGTGTCACAAAGTTAGGAACATACAGGTATCACATGGCGGTTTATAGTCAAATATAATTCTTTCTATAGCGTGCTATTTGAAACGTTATGATGTGCTATTTGAAAAGTGGGTCTTAGAATATTTACATTTATCATTCATCTTATATTAGTGATTTTCTATGACAATGACATTGAGGTTGTGACTATGAAAACTTTTAGTGACAACATTAAGGGATCACTTTGGTCCTTGACAAAAAAAATCTGAGATGCTAAAGACGATGAAGGATGTGTGCTCAGCAAAAGTTATCACACCAATTGTCTATATTTTGCATTTGCCTCCAAAAAGTTGCGAATAACACCTGTGGCAAAGCAGCCAACCACCTCCCACGAGCCGAACCTAATCCCGACTGTGATAGCCAAACAGGTGTTTTCTTTGTTGTTACTAGCACAATAAATGATTGTTGAGTAATTGTGGCCACGCGGCTGACACGTGCGTCCTTCTTCACTCATCAGCTGATAATTGCATAAAAGATATATTAATAGTTCATTGACAAGTATTTCGCGCCACAAAATCAATACTATTCAATCATTTGGGGGGAATTTTTCGCATATGTAGGTGAGAACATCCTCCTGGAGTTAGCTGCGATGGGCGAGAAATGTTATCTTGAATCCAACACACTTCCAAATACAAGATAGAGATGAAAACGCCTTTGTATGACTATTATTATGCAAATCAGACGACATGTGCTCGGAGTGGCGAAAATTCCCACACTCATGAAACAATTAGTACCTACCCAAGTCGTCTGCTAAAGTCGCGCGCTTTTAAGAACTAACACAGGGTCACATTTGTCGTTTTAGAACACATCAGCTCATCCGCAAGATGTTTTATCTTCGTTGAGGCTATCAGAAAGGTCGTAATTTTCAGGGCAAAAATCCAGCAAATACCTTCTGAGTTTTTCTATTTACCGGTTAGCGCAAGCGCACAACGAGTTCTTCCCAGAAGTTGTGTGCTTTCCCTTGGGGCGATCCTATATAGGACGTTGCCATGTGTGAGGTTCTCTGGGCGGTAGCACTTTAGAATAAGGTCTCCTTTTGTCTGTTACAATACGGGTATCGTTTTCCCCAACGGGCGGCAATAAACAGCACAATAAGGGAAGAGCCTCTGTTGTGATTTGTCCGAATGGTATTAGAATTGAGTCCTTTGCAAGCAAGACCAAACAAAGGACTACGCTGCTTGGGTCACTGCACTCATATATATTTTGTTTTATGCAATCGTGGCTTTCACGTACCGTCTGCGTATGTGCCATGCTACTAATCGAACCGTTTATGGGCTATAAACTGTGGCCGTCGATCTTATTGAACTGCTGCTTTAATAGTAATAACGAAAAGGGACATCCACAGGCCAAGGACAGTACTCCTTAAAGTCCCCCTATCTCAATAAAACGATGGAGATGAATATAAGGCTATTTCTCATAGTTTTATATGTGCTGCCAGACTGGAAACACGACCTTCTTTTTGGTATAAGACAATAATGCACTCATACTTGCACTCCAATAACAAACCACATTTGGATAACTACAAAAAGTTGGCAGTTGGAAGGCAGTACATGAATTACATATAGTCTATATTTTGTGCTGTAGTAAATATATTGGAAATCTAATAGTGTGCACGGTTTTCATACGTTTAGTTGTCTTTATCCCACCGTATAACGTAAAGGAATTGACCCCCATTAAATTAATTAAGTCAGTTTATAGAACGTAGCAGCTATAGGTAAAAAAAGAGTCTGTGCAAACAAGAAAGGCTTCTTGTCTGTCAGCACCATACTTTATATATTCTTGTCCATACAAATCTGACTGTTACATGTACAGTTTGTCCGTCTGCCCGTCTGATCTGCCTGTCTGCCTGCTGTCTAACTGTTGTTGTTTATATGTATGTTTACTGTTTCTAGGTCTCTTTCTCTGTCTGTCTGTCTGTCTGTCTGTCTGTCTGTCTGTCTGTCTGTCTGTCTGTCTGTCTGTCTGTCTGTCTGTCTGTCTGTTTGTTTGTTTGTTTGTTTGTCTGTCTCTCTACCTGTCTGTCTGGCTGCCTATTTGTCTGTCGGCCTGTCTGTATGTTTGCCTGCTTTTCTGCCTGCCTGCCTGTTTGTTTGTTTGTTTGTTTGCTTGTTTGTCTCCCGTCTCGTCTGTTGAACTGTCTCTGTTTAACAAGGTATACATTTCTATCTGTTTTTTGTTTGTCTTTTATGTATGTTTATTGTTTCTATGTCTCTTTGTCTATCTGTATATTTCTCTGCCTGTCTCTCTGTCTCTCTGCCTCTCTGTCTCTGTCTGTATGTCTGTCTGTCTGTCTGTCTGTCTGTCTGTCTGTCTGTCTTTCTGTTTGTTTGTTTGTTTGTTTGTTTGTTTGTCTGTATCTGTGTCTGTCTCTCTGTCTTGTGTCTGTGTCTCTTTGTCTCTGTCTCTCTGTATCTCTGTCCCTCTCTGTCCATAACTGTCTGTCTGTCTGTCTGTCTGTCTGTCTGTCTGTCTGTTTGTTTGTCCGACTGATCTGCTTGTCTGTCTGTTTATCTGTCTATCAACGCATGCATGCCTATCTTCTCTCCCTCCCTCCCTCCCACCCTCCCTCCCTCACACTCACAGTCTACGTGGTGTTTTCTTATTGTGTTGTCTGCAATCATATGCTAACTCACTGAGTAAGTACATACGTTTTTTATATGTATGAAAGCTGATTGTCTTCAGTTTGATTATTCTCCCCCCCCCCCCCTCTCTCTCTCTCTCTCTCTCTCTCTCTCTCTCTCTCTCTCTCTCTCTCTCTCTCTCTCTCTCTCTCTCTCTCATTGCGGCATTTGATAACTCATTATCACTAAACCGTGAAAAGAGAACAACTTGCAATTGTTGTTATTTACATAACCTTTCATTCATTCAGAGTTACCTATACATGTACAAATGGCCTTTCCAAAATTTGCCATGGTGGCGCTCTACTTCCTGTCTGTGTGTACCTTGGGGTGTATACATGGTATAGGTTACTCATTTAATCACAGAGCACTGCTGCTTTCCTTGATGTCTGAACAATATGAAAAATATCGCCGATTTACACTGCTACAGAATACCAAGGGACAAAGCTCTCAAAAAAACCCGATACTATGAGGTGATGATACCCCAAATTTAAAGCCTGAACTGGGGTGATGTATTCTAAGTTTCCTCTTTGCAGTCTGCAATGGCCTATTCCAACAGATAAGAAATAATTTGAGGTTAGGTCTCTTTAAAATATTTTTAACATTTCATATTATATTCTGACTTTGACCTGACAGAGGGTTTCACAAAAGCCCTAGTAGTAAGGCCAGGGTCCAACTGATTTGAAAGCATATGTGCCGTTGTTGGACTATGGAAAGGAACAATACTTGTGGAGCACTTTCAGTGTCTTGGAAAGCGCTATATAAGAAGTCACATTTTCACTATTAACATAAGTAAATGTATTTTTTTATTACAATCAGTGCAAGCAACAGGTGTCATTTTCCAGTGTTTTCAAATTATCAAAGCGACTTGCGAAAAGCTGCACATTGTATCCTTGCAAACGTCATGGAGATTAAAGCGCCCTCAACGTACACTCCTGAGCATCGTGGCAATAACCCGATGATATGATTGTGTAGACTTCCTATCAGGTTTATACAAATGTATACAATAGTCTCCTGGTAAGAAACACATTTCTTGATACGTCCATGTAACCCTAATGTATATATTTTGCTCGATCTCAACAAAGTACAGGATCTTAATTAGATTACAGAATCTTAGATTACAATATAGAAATACAGGAGAAATGAAGAGGCCTTTCATTCAAACATACACACACACACACATAGACAGACAGACACACACACACACACACACCAACCACTATTAAACATTGTAAATAAATGAACACATAGATTCGTATCACGTGATGATGTATTCATTTTAGAGGGACATAAAGTGAGATTATATACCATGTACCATGGGTGTAAATTTTGCTACATTTTCAAAAGGTACTACACAGTTACTGCAGAGGCATACTTTAAAACCGTCATTTCCAATTGACTGGACTCAAACATAGGAGTATACATAGGAGTAAACGATCCGAAGACGTAATTGTTTAGCAATGTCGGGGAAAATTCCTACTCTGCAATCAACAGTTCGAACAATGCCAGAAGACAACTGGGACTAAACAAGTGATGGCGCCCGTCATGAATTTGTATACCACAGTTCTTGAACACTTTCAATGTTTGCTGTCATCATTCAGGTGACAACTGCACTTTTTTTCCAGTGCAATACTTAATCATGTAGACAGGGCTACTACTGTACTCAGTAAAACACGATTCACTAAATCAAGCACTTATACTAAATATATCAGTTTTCGAGAATTTAAATATTTGTTTTGTTCATTACCCATATTCAAATGGAGCAAACCATGTGTATGTGTATGTATGTATGTATGTATGTATGTATGTATGTATGTATGTATGTATGTATGTATGTATGTATGTATGTATGTATGTATGTATGTGTGTGTATGTATGTATGTATGTATGTATGTATGTATGTGTGTGTGTGTGTGTATGTATGTATGTATGTATGTATGTATGTATGTCAATGGATTGATGGATCGGTGACGGATCACGCAATTGTTGCTGTATACAATATACAAACGTTAAAACCTGTGCAATAGATTATACCACAAAAAGTGCAATTGATCCGATGAACATCATCTGAGCGGCGACGAAATGTGACGCAGGGTAACTCGTTCATCCCAAAACACTTACATTTAAACATATTGCAAGTCGTTTAAATAACAGACCGTAATTAATTCAATTGTGTATTCATAATTACGTCATAAATCAAACGAAAGTTGGGATCACAGACTATCTTGTTACCGCCGTTCTAAGTTTGTGCCAGCCGTGCCAATGTCACAGCTTTCAAAGCACGTGTACTAACCATTCATTGCATCAATTTTATCGATTTATCTCCATCTCCTTCGCTTGATCAATTATGTCGAAGTGTTTGAACTCTTTTCGCTCCGTGTGAATTTGTCTTCTGTCGCCAGAAAGTTCTGGCTCTCCGCGTACCCACTGAGTAATTTCCAGCAACTTACACGCACGACCTATCCCGCATGTCTTTTGATGAATCGAATTATTCAACCCATTAATTTGCCATCATTTATCAATTAACGTCAACTGAAGTATCCTACTCATTCTACACGTGGACACATGTGTCATTTCTCTCGTATTTACAGGAAAGTTTTATTTGTACAATCCTAAACGTTTACGTTAAAACAAGTGTTTGATGATGCCATTAAATATGATACATAGAAACAAAAAAACCGTGTGCTAATATTAACATTATGAATTGACCAAGTTTGTATACAGACCCTGCCTTGACCTACCTGACCTCGTATCACAACCGTGACGTCATTTACTAGATTTGTTACATATTTCAATAAACTGTTGTGATAGAATCGATGCAAATGTAAGCTAGACCTAATAGATATATTGACTATAAGTTTATTCTTTTCTTTTTTATTATTTAAATGTGAGCATAGAATATTGCTCTGCTATAAATGAAGGGTTCTTATTAGTGATGGTCAGAACTCAAAAATAACCACCTCTCAAATCTAATGAAACAAAATTCAAACGAATCAATAATATATTATCTTAACGCTAAACTTTACGTCAGTGAATGAAACAAATGAATCAATGACGTATGATGTATACTCTAACGTGTTCCATCATTGAATGAAACAAATGAACCAATAGCGTATGATGTATACTACAAATACTCCAAGATGTTTCATCATTGAATGAAACAAATGAATCATTGATACCAATATACACTCTAGGATGTTCCATCATTGATGATGATGAATGAATCAATGACGTATTATATATACTCCGTTCCGTCATTGAATGACACAAGAGGACGATAAACAACCAAAGCAAAACCATCTACATGTACCATGCACATCTACGCACGATTTTATTCAAAGTCTTCCGACCCGAAGGACATTTCTGGATGCAGTCTTTTTTACATAAATTCGAATGTCACTTTTAACTCAATGTAACAGTATGTTGTTACCAACGTTCCGTTTTATGCTCCGTCTAGGAATCTTCGTGCCCATTACATTAGCACATTTTAATTCTATTCAGGAGAAATCAGTTTTACCCACGACTTTTGACTATCGATTCCTTGCAAGACGTTGGTATATTTTCCAATCTAAACATTTAAAGCGATCTGTAAACCAAGTCTTACAAAAACGCTGAAAGCTAGTACATGTATTCTGCTTTTGTGGAAATGTTTTCACACTTTTAATGTTTAGGACTGATCAATAACACTCAGTTTGTGTTCAGGAAATACATCTACGTAGCTACACAGCAATTAGTATGCTGACTGCATGAAAGTACGTTGCCTTTATGACAGCATAGCACCTTTTAGACTGTCCACCAATCAAATTCTAACAACTTTTTTCCTTGGATTTGGGGAGTGCGGGTGGTGGGGGGGATAGCGTGAGTAAATGAGTGAGGGAGGGAGGGAGAGAGAGCTCGAGAAAGAGAGATGGAGAGATGACAGACAGACAGACAGACAGACAGACAGACAGACAGACAGACAGACAGACAGACAGACAGGCAGGCAGGCAGGCAGACAGACAGACAGACAGACAGACAGACCGACAATTCTTTTAAGTATGTTAGTTTCCTAAATTCTTTTTATTAGCTCAACTTGATAGCTTAAGAAAACAGACTTTTAGTGATAGCCTTGACATTAAAAAACCCTCCAAAGACAGGAGAGGTTCCCCCTTCCGTAACCACACCCTACTTGACCGCTCCACTCCCTCTCATTGCTTATTAACGCATACCTTTTCGATTTTATCGACTACCTTTGAAATTAGCTAATGTGGATGAAAAATGGATAAAGTTAACACCCCCTGTCACATTTGTTGATCTATCATTGGATGTCAGAACGTAGATCTTGGATAAAGAAAAATAGATACCTGAGAAGAAATATGGCTCTAACATTTCCTACAGTGATGACATTGGAGATGAAGTTATCGGGGAAGACTTTGGAAGTTAAGATGACACAATTTATCCTTTGATGTTGAAGACTTATAATTTCTAACAACCACACGCAGAAGCAGAGTTGCAGGTTCATGGATAAATGTTTTTTTAATTATAATAGAAAGGTATACACCCATGATGCAATCCATCTCTATAATTTATGTAAATGTTATAATGATGGGGGGGGGGGTTATAGAATTTTTAATAGGGAGTCCTAAAGAAACAGCTTTGCAAAAGGGGTTACCTGAAGAAAAACATTTTTAAGTAATTTCTAAACCACCCCTCCCTGGCATAAATAATGAACTGTCCTCAAATTATGTGCGGCACGGTATATATTTTAGTACTATATATGGCGCCCTCTTTAGTGTAATTTGGGAGTATAATTTTCACTTATTCCGTGCACTATTAATACGATTCGCATATCCATACACAACGAATGCAAATGAGCGTGTCAAAGGTCACATATTGATTGAATCATCATCAAGCAACCAATAGGACTTTCACACCTAGAAGAAGATAGAGTTTAGGTGACGATTACTTTTAGTTTTCGTTTCTAGTTGTTCAACTTAACTAAACCATCTCGACCGATAAGATGATAAATCTTGGTCTAAAAACGATGTGCACTCACATTCTACGTGGTGTTTTCTTATTGTGTTGTCTGCAATCATATGCTAACTCACTGAGTAAGTACATACGTTTTTTATATGTATGAAAGCTGATTGTCTTCAGTTTGATTATTCTCTCTCTATATATCTCTCTATATATATATCTCTCTCTCCCATCCCTCTCTATCTCTCCCTCTCTATCTCTCCCTCTCTCTCGCTCTCTCTCTCCTCTACTCTACTCTGTGTGTATATCTGTCTGTCTCCCTATCTATACCTATCCGTCTGAGTCTCTGTATATCTCCCTGTCCCTGTCTATCTGTCCGTCTGTCTGTCTGCCTGCCTGCCTGTACTCATGGGTGTCCGCATATCTTATATTTTCAAAAACATTTGGATTGTGTTAAATGAATTATAATAGGCATAGTATAGGTTATTACGTCTAGACGTGGTTAGTTTTGAGCAATACTCGTTCATACTGGTCACCCTAATCTGTATATTATTTGATAGAGACTAATATTATTCATTTGTTGGCGTTGATTTGCATATATTAGTATTCATCATTTAGGTATTTCCTCGATTCCACTTCTATCTCAAAAAACTGCTAGTTAAAATAAATTTATTTTGTGTGATATTGTCGCCCGAATCTGGTTAATTTTAAAAGAAAAATTGTGCTTATTAATTGCTCTTTTTCACATACCATTTTCAAAAAAATGTCTCTACCTTATTTCTAGAGTAGGATTTGACTTAATATTTGATTACTTCAAGCTGCACTTGCTGCGACTGAAACATTTTTTAGATGACTTGTTGCTATATACAATCATTTACTATTGATCCTACATCGTATAATAGTACAACTTTAGTTCCATTTGCATAAAAATGCATTGGAAATTGGCTTTGCACGTGCGCTCATAAGAAGATCCTGGAGAGTATTGCACCACCTGTGTTGTAGCTGTATACACGATAAATGAAATCGAATTGATTTTGGGTCCGCACCTCAAAATCAGTCCCCCTCAACAGCGATAATGATCGATCTCAATCTGTTTCTGCACTATTTATGAATAATATTGACAACTGGTTAACATGTACAGTGTCTGATTATTGGTATTTTAACAATTTTCAGTGAATACATTGTGGTTGTCTGCTCAGAAAATAATACTGAAATTATTGCTTTTGCTCAAGATTTAAACTCGCCACTATTTTATCTACGGATAACATTGACTACTAACAGATATCTTTTTTAATCTGGCTGCATGTGTTGTTGTGTAATTGTAAAAAACAGGTCATGTGCAACTTACTAGTTCAATTACCTGAGGTGTGATTGTACCCGAAACTATCGAATTTCGGAGTACACTGAACTCTCATAAGTGTATTCATGTCGAGTCAGTTTTTTTAATGTATGGTTTATATAAGAAAAAATACAATATGATAGAATGCCGTGATTGTAAATTACGTGTTTGCCCTTTAGGTATCTATAAGTGATCGTAACGCATCAATAAACGAGGTGTAACTGAAGAGTGTTGTAGTCCCAATCGATAATTATTTGAGTTATATACTGTGTTCATTTCAATGGCTTTCCACAAAGTAATCTTAAATTTCTCTCATCATACACTTTAATTAACAATCGGGTGAAATTCATTCAAAGTAGTATGAAGGGATCGATTGCTGAGTTTTTAGGCAGTATTATTAACGATACAAACTTTCACAAAAATAAAACTGCATGAAAGGATAGCATAAATTACTTATGTTTGATTATGCACTTTGAGTTTCAACTTTATAATCTTAAATGTTACACAAACTATAATATTATATAGACATATGTATACCTAATCAATAAGTACAATATATATTATTTGATAATCAATAGCTGTTCATAATGTCCTGGAGACCTATATAAATGTAATGCATTGTACTGACAACATTCAGTGTTTTGCTACAGAACTGCTTTCTTTTTTTCTGTCTTGACCAATGACGTATCTGGATTTCCACTATCTATATATGTACTGGTAGAATGTAATTTATTATATACGATATACTATTTACTACATGAATTAAAGATATACAATAATGTATATCACTTTTGTCACAAATTTATAGCCACCTTGCTATAAAATTGATCCACTACAGCATGACTACGTTAGCGTTGCATCTCAAACATTTTTCTTATAGATTGTGGTAGTGGTGCTTGGACCAAGGTTGCGGCGTTCCAATCATGCTACCACTTCACTTCTCAGTTACGGAATCGCGGCAATGGTCAAAGTATGTGCATAAATAATGGTGCCGATCTTGTTGTCATTGGAAGCAGTGAAGAACAAAGCTGGATCAGTTCCCACATGGAAACCAATTCGTAAGGAATTTATCGCATTTTTATTTCTTCACTATCCTCATCACTCATCAACTTCCAAGAAAGCTTTACTGTGTCACGAAATCTCAGCATGAGAAATTGATTTGGTTTGTTAAGCTAAATTCATTAAATTGAAGTCCATTTTGAAATTCCTACTTCAATCATCTTTAGCTAATTTGTAAGATGATATGCCTTTAACTCAAATGTAACCGTGAAATATACATACTTTCATGACAATAGTATTGAATCAAATCTTCTGGTGCGTTGTGAATTAACAGCTATGGTCAAAGTATTCTCAGCCGTGTTCATTCTTTGTTTGTTTGTTTGTTTGTGTGTGTGTGTGTGTGTGTGTGTGTTTGTTTGTTTGTTTGTTTGTTTGTTTGTTTGTTCGTTCGTTCGTTTGTTTGTTAGACAGACAGACAGACAGGCAGACAGACAGACAGACAGACAGACAGACAGACAGACATGGGATATCATTGAATTTCACAGGCAATTAAAGTGTGCACGAATGTTAATATGTTAATGAGATTTCCCTTCAAATTACACTGCAGTGACCGTTGGAGAGCCTGACGTGGGTTTTTTTCCGCTCGAGTAATAGAAGATTTTATCAGTCGTTACAGCATTGAGTCTCGCTGACTTGGCTCCCCTTTCGTATCTGACCGCATTTTAACCCATGTTTTGTAAATAAAATAGTTGAACACGCGGGGAGGGTCGTGTTTTACATGACAGACTGTGCTTGTTTTCCAGCATCCCCTAAAGGCTCCTTTAGTTACCTGTACACATAATATCATGTATATATAACGTCATGTACACATGGTATAATATCATGTTCATTCTATTTTTTCTCAAAGACTAAGCAATGAGTATTGGATTGGAATAACAACAAAAGACTACCTGTGGGTCAACGGACAAACCGATGTAGCCTACAACCACTATTCTCTAACGTCTACACCAGATGAATGTATTTACATAGACCCGAGTGATTTTACATGGCGTGATGGAGATTGTAGCACCGATAGAAAATCGCTGTGTGAAAAGATTGCTTTAGATGCAGGTAAGTAACTAAACTCTAAGATACGCCGTGTCGCTTCGCCCTCACCGGCCTCGCCGGCGATGATCATGTCCGATGTTTGAGGGCGCCCCGTTACGGGGTACATTATAGACCAGTAATCATATTGATGTTTTCTATCGACTAATCTGGTTCTTTGTAGGATATACATTGCCTACACTTACAGTAGTGTTGGCTTTTAAATTAGCTAACTCAAAGGTTAATCCAAAAACGTCAGCTATCTATCGAAAATGTTTATCTATAGGACTATTTCTTGTATACACATTATAATATTCTTTTTAACATATGTGCATATTTATAATCAACAAATTTGTGTCTGTTTGATTCAGAATTCGATCCTCCAGTAATTAGAGGTTGTCCGACTGATATAAAACAAGCTACCGACCCCACTTCCCCCACTGCTAGTGTGACATGGACTGAACCTAGTGCGACGGATAGCCAGAATCCACCCGTTGCTATGACAACAACCCATGTCTCAGGTTCGACCTTTGCTATTGGTCCAACGATTGTGACATATACATTTACTGATGCTGTTTCTAATTCTGCCATGTGTCAGTTTGCTGTTAAGATAACAGGTCTGTTTCCTAGATGTAATATTTATCCGTAAAATCTTAGACTGTGTGTAAACATTTTAATATTTTCAGTGGGTTTTTGGCATCACCCCTCTGGCGTGCCCACCCTTCGAAGTGTGCCGTATGATCACTCGTCTAGCAAACGAGACTAGATATACTGAGCGTAATTGGAACCACACAATTTTTGTTCTTAGGCCTCATGAGTTAACCATAGCAACATTATATTGTTTTACATACAAGTAACTGTTTTATGTTTATCAGCTGAATATCTGTATATCCCATAAAATAACTCATTCATGGTAACTAGTTTGTAAAGGACCCTTTTATGTTTTAGAGAGCAGCTTTCGATGTCTAAAGTTGAAAATGAGCGATATCCAGATAATATCAGCATTCACATGATTTTCGCCTAGTGTGGTTTGCAGGTATACGTATCCATATAGTTCATATTTTAATATCATCAACAGATTTAGAGAACCCTGTATTCCTGAACTGCAGTAGTAATATGACAGTAAACACATCACTCAGTTCCGGCAAAACCACGGTGTCCTGGCAACCACCTGTTGCTTCTGACAACTCCGGCCACGTAACTCTGACAGCAAGCCATCAAGTGGGGGCGCTCTTTACGATCGGTCTGACAACGGTGACGTATACAGCCTCCGATCCTGCAGGCAATGCAGTTCAATGCAGTTTTACCATCACTGTGAAAGGTAAACTTTAATAGTATCATTTGTCGTTAATCACTGTCCTTTTTACGGCAACACTACCCCATAGTGGAAATAAGTCTTCCATGTTATCAAAGCGCAGGAGTTGTTGGTGGTTTTATACATGTTTACATACATTCTTTGATGAACGAGACAGGCAGACAGACAGGCAGACAGGCAGACAGACAGACAGACAGACAGACAGACAGACAGACAGACACAGACACACACACACACAAAAAAAAAAACCCAAGCATACAGACTGACAGACAGACAGACAGACAGACAGACAGACAGACAGACAGACAGACAGACAGACAGACAGACAGACTGACAGACAGACTGACAGACAGAAACAAACACATATGCTCCCTATTACATTTTGGGGCTCTCATTCGAAATAATGTTTAGATGTTTAGTATTGACCCACGTAAAGTGAAGATGCAGGCTAGAAAGAAATCACTGTCGGCGACAAATTCTAAGAAATGTATTTTACAACACGAATGCGAAAACGAAAACGAATACGAATACGAATACGGATACGGGTAAGAATACGAATACGGACATTACAAAAACATTGTACACAGTAATTATGGATAGAAAATGTATCGCAAACAGTTCTTATATATTGCTAATTCAGATTATTTTGTCCTGCTTTCCAATATTTAGTCGCACAGGATTTCTAACACTCAACTTTATCATATAGGGACATGTACAGTCGATACAGAATGTTGATCATGTCCGATGTTTGAGGGCGCCCCGTTACGGGGCACATTGCAGACTAGTATTCAAATTGATGTTTTCTATCGACTGATCTGGTTCTTTGTAGGATATACATTGCCTACACTTACAGTAGTGTTGGCTTTTAAATTAGCTAACTCAAAGGTTAATCCCAAAACGTCAGCTATCTATCGGAAATGTTTATCTATAGGACTATTTCTTGTATACACATTATAATATTCTTTTTAACATATGTGCATATTAATTACAATAATCAACAAATTTGTGTCTGTTTGATTCAGAATTCGATCCTCCAATAATTAGCGGTTGTCCGACTGATATAAAACAAGCTACCGACCCCACTTCCCCCACTGCTAGTGTGACATGGACTGAACCAAGTGCGACGGATAGCCAGAATCCACCCGTTGCTATGACAACAACCCATGTCTCAGGTTCGACCTTTGCTATTGGTCCAACGATTGTGACATATACATTTACTGATGCTGTTTCTAATTCTGCCATGTGTCAGTTTGCTGTTACGATAACAGGTGTGTTTCCTAGATGTAATATTTATCCGTAAAATCTTAGACTGTGAGTAAACATTTTAATATTTTCAGTGGGGTTTTTGGCATCACCCCTCTAGCCTGCCCACCGTTCGAAGTGTGCCGTATGATCACTCGTCTAGCAAACGAGACTAGATATACTGAGCGTAATTGGAACCACACAATTTTTGTTCTTAGGCCTCACGAGTTAACCATAGCAACATTATATTGTTTTACATACAAGTGACTGTTTTATGTTTATCAGCTGAATATCTGTATATCCCATAAAATAACTCATTCATGGTAACTAGTTTATAAAGGACCCTTTTATGTTTTAGATAGCAGCTTTCGATGTCTAAAGTTGAAAATGAGCGATATCCAGATAATATCAGCATTCTCATAATTTTCGGCTAGTGTGGTTTGTAGGTATACGTATCCATATACAAATGTAGTTCATATTTTAATATCATCAACAGATGAAGAGAAACCTATATTCCTGAACTGCAGTAGTAATATGACAGTAAACACATCACTCAGTTCCGGCAATACCACGGTGTCCTGGCAACCACCTGTTGCTTCTGACAACTCCGGCCACGTAAATCTGACAGCAAGCCATCAAGTGGGGGCGCTCTTTACGATCGGTCTGACAACGGTGACGTATACAGCCTCCGATCCAGCAGGCAATGAAGTTCAATGCAGTTTTACCATCACTGTAAAAGGTAAACTTTGATAGTATCATTTGTCGTTAATCACTGTCCTTTTTACGGCAACACTACCCCATAGTGGAAAAAAGTCTTCCATGTTATCAAAGCACAGGAGTTCTTGGTGGTTTTATACATGTTTACATACATTCTTTGATGAACGACACAGGCAGACAGACAGACAGACAGGCAGACCGACAGACACACACACAAACACACACACACACACACACAAACAAACAAACAAACACAAACAAACAAGCATACATACATACAGACGGACAGACAGACAGACAGTCGGACGGACAGACATAATGACAGACAGACAGACAGACAGACAGACAGACAGACAGACAGACAGACAGACAGACAGACAGAAACAAACACATATGCTCCCTATTACATTTTGGGGCTCTGGCTCAAAATAATGTTTAGATGTTTAGTATTGACCCATGTAAAGTGAAGATGCAGGCTAGAAAGAAATCACTGTCGGCGACAAATTCTAAGAAATGTATTTTACAGCACGAATACGAATACGAATACGAATACGAATACGAATACGAATACGAATACGAATACGAATACGGACATATCAAAAACATTGTACACAGTAATTATGGATAGAAAATGTATCGCACAGAGTTCTTATATATTGCTAATTCAGATTATTTTGTTCTGCTTTCCTATATTTAGTCGCACAGGATTTCTAACACTCAACTTCATCATGTAGGGACATGTACAGTCGATACAGAATGTTGATCATGTCCGATGTTTGAGGGCGCCCCGTTACATTACAGACTAGTAATCAAATTGATGTTTTCTATCGACTAATCTGGTTCTTTGTAGGATATACATTGCCTACACTTACAATAGTGTTGACTTTTAAATTAGCTAACTCAAAGGTTAATCCCAAAACGTCAGCTATCTATCGGAAATGTTTATCTAAAGGACTATTTCTTGTATACACATTATAATATTCTTTTTAATAAATGTGCATATTAATAACAATAATCAACAAATTTGTGTCTGTTTGATTCAGAATTCGATCCTCCAATAATTAGCGGTTGTCCGACTGATATAAACCAAGCTACCGACCCCACTTCCCCCACTGCTACTGTGACATGGACTGAACCAAGTGCGACTGATAGCCTGAATCCACCCGTTGCCATGACAACAACCCATGTCTCAGGTTCGACCTTTGCTATTGGTCCAACGATTGTGACATATACATTTACTGATGCTGTTTCTAATTCTGCCATGTGTCAGTTTGCTGTTACGATAACAGGTCTGTTTCCTAGATGTAATATTTATCCGTAAAATCTTAGACTGTGTGTAAACATTTTAATATTTTCAGTGGGTTTTTGGCATCACCCCTCTGGCGTGCCCACCGTTCGAAGTGTACCGTATGATCACTCGTCTAGCAAACGAGACTAGATATACTGAGCGTAATTGGAACCACACAATTTTTGTTCTTAGGCCTCATGAGTTAACCATAGTAACATTATATTGTTTTACATACAAGTAACTGTTTTATGTTTATCAGCTGAATATCTGTATATCCCATAAAATAACTCATTCATGGTAACTAGTTTATAAAGGACCCTTTTATGTTTTAGAGAGCAGCTTTCGATGTCTAAAGTTGAAAATGAGCGATATCCAGATAATATCAGCATTCGCATAATTTTCGCCTAGTGTGGTTTGTAGGTATACGTATCCATATAGTTCATATTTTAATATCATCAACAGATGAAGAGAAACCTATATTCCTGAACTGCAGTAGTAATATGACAGTAAACACATCACTCAGTTCCGGCAATACCACGGTGTCCTGGCAACCACCTGTTGCTTCTGACAACTCCGGCCACGTAAATCTGACAGCAAGCCATCAAGTGGGGGCGCTCTTTGCGATCGGTCTGACAACGGTGACGTATACAGCCTCCGATCCAGCAGGCAATGAAGTTCAATGCAGTTTTACCATCACTGTGAAAGGTAAACTTTAATAGTATCATTTGTCGTTAATCACTGTCCTTTTTACGGCAACACTACCCCATAGTGGAAATAAGTCTATCATGTTATCAAAGCACAGGAGTTGTTGGTGGTTTTATACATGTTTACATACATTCTTTGATGAAAGAGACAGGCAGACAGACAGACAGACAGGCAGACAGACAGACAGACACACACAAACACACACACACACAAACAAACACAAACAAACAAGCATACATACATACAGACGGACAGACAGACAGTCGGACGGACAGACAGACAGACAGACAGACAGACAGTCGGATGGACAGACAGACAGACAGACAGACAGACAGACAGACAGACAGACAGACAGACTGACTGACTGACAGACAGACAGAAACAAACACATATGCTCCCTATTACATTTCGGGGCTCTGGCTCAAAATAATGTTTAGATGTTTAGTATTGACCCATGTAAAGTGAAGATGCAGACTAGATAGAAATCACGGTCGGCGAAAAGTTCTAAGAAATGCATTTTACAGCACGAATACGAATACGAATACGAATACGAATACGAATACGAATACGAATACGGATATATCAAAAACATTGTACACAGTAATTATGGACAGAAAATGTATCGCACAGAGTTTTTATATATTGCTAAATCAGATTATTTTGTTCTGCTTTCCAATATTTAGTCGCACAGGATTTCTAACACTCAACTTTATCATATAGGGACATGTACAGTCGATACAGAATGTTGATCATGTCCGATGTTTGAGGGCGCCCGTTACGGGGCACATAACAGACTAGTATTAGTAATCAAATTGATGTTTTCTATTGATTAATCTGGTTCTTTGTAGGATATACATTGCCTACACTTACAGTAGTGTTGGCTTTTAAATTAGCTAACTCAAAGGTTAATCCCAAAACGTCAGCTATCTATCGGAAATGTTTATCTATAGGACTATTTCTTGTATACAAATTATAATATTCTTTTTAACATATGTGCATATTAATTACAATAATCAACAAATTTGTGTCTGTTTGATTCAGAATTCGATCCTCCAATAATTAGCGGTTGTCCGACTGATATAAACCAAGCTACCGACCCCACTTCCCCCACTGCTACTGTGACATGGACTGAACCAAGTGCGACTGATAGCCTGAATCCACCCGTTGCCATGACAACAACCCATGTCTCAGGTTCGACCTTTGCTATTGGTCCAACGAATGTGACATATACATTTACTGATGCTGTTTCTAATTCTGCCATGTGTCAGTTTGCTGTTACGATAACAGGTCTGTTTCCTAGATGTAATATTTATCCGTAAAATCTTAGACTGTGTGTAAACATTTTAATATTTTCAGTGGGGTTTTTAGCATCACCACTCTGGCCTGCCCACCGCTCGAAGTGTGCCGTATGATCACTCGTCTAGCAAACGAGACTAGATATACTGAGCGTAATTGGAACCACACAATTTTTGTTCTTAGGCCTCATGAGTTAACCATAGCAACATTATATTGTTTTACATACAATTGACTGTTTTATGTTTATCAGCTGAATATCTGTATATCCCATAATATAACTCATTCATGGTAACTAGTTTGTAAAGGACCCTTTTATGTTTTAGAGAGCAGCTTTCGATGTCTAAAGTTGAAAATGAGCGATATCCAGATAATATCAGCATTCACATAATTTTCGCCTAGTGTGGTTTGTAGGTATACGTATCCATATAGTTCATATGTTAATATCATCAACAGACGAGGAGAAGCCTGCATTCTTGAACTGCAGTAGTAATATGACAGTAAACACATCACTCAGTTCCGGCAATACCACGGTGTCCTGGCAACCACCTGTTGCTTCTGACAACTCTGGCCACGTAACTCTGACAGCAAGCCATCAAGTGGGGGCGCTCTTTACGATCGGTCTGACAACGGTGACGTATACAGCCTCCGATCCTGCAGGCAATGAAGTTCAATGCAGTTTTACCATCACTGTGAAAGGTAAACTTTAATAGTGTCATTTGTCGTTAATCACTGTCCTTTTTACGGCAACACTACCCCATAGTGGAAATAAGTCTATCATGTTATCAAAGCACAGGAGTTGTTGGTGGTTTTATACATGTTTACATACATTCTTTGATGAAAGAGACAGGCAGACAGACAGACAGACAGGCAGACAGACAGACAGACACACACAAACACACACACACACAAACAAACACAAACAAACAAGCATACATACATACAGACGGACAGACAGACAGTCGGACGGACAGACAGACAGACAGACAGACAGACAGTCGGATGGACAGACAGACAGACAGACAGACAGACAGACAGACAGACAGACAGACAGACAGACTGACTGACTGACAGACAGACAGAAACAAACACATATGCTCCCTATTACATTTCGGGGCTCTGGCTCAAAATAATGTTTAGATGTTTAGTATTGACCCATGTAAAGTGAAGATGCAGACTAGATAGAAATCACGGTCGGCGAAAAGTTCTAAGAAATGCATTTTACAGCACGAATACGAATACGAATACGAATACGAATACGAATACGAATACGAATACGAATACGGATATATCAAAAACATTGTACACAGTAATTATGGACAGAAAATGTATCGCACAGAGTTTTTATATATTGCTAAATCAGATTATTTTGTTCTGCTTTCCAATATTTAGTCGCACAGGATTTCTAACACTCAACTTTATCATATAGGGACATGTACAGTCGATACAGAATGTTGATCATGTCCGATGTTTGAGGGCGCCCGTTACGGGGCACATAACAGACTAGTATTAGTAATCAAATTGATGTTTTCTATTGATTAATCTGGTTCTTTGTAGGATATACATTGCCTACACTTACAGTAGTGTTGGCTTTTAAATTAGCTAACTCAAAGGTTAATCCCAAAACGTCAGCTATCTATCGGAAATGTTTATCTATAGGACTATTTCTTGTATACAAATTATAATATTCTTTTTAACATATGTGCATATTAATTACAATAATCAACAAATTTGTGTCTGTTTGATTCAGAATTCGATCCTCCAATAATTAGCGGTTGTCCGACTGATATAAACCAAGCTACCGACCCCACTTCCCCCACTGCTACTGTGACATGGACTGAACCAAGTGCGACTGATAGCCTGAATCCACCCGTTGCCATGACAACAACCCATGTCTCAGGTTCGACCTTTGCTATTGGTCCAACGAATGTGACATATACATTTACTGATGCTGTTTCTAATTCTGCCATGTGTCAGTTTGCTGTTACGATAACAGGTCTGTTTCCTAGATGTAATATTTATCCGTAAAATCTTAGACTGTGTGTAAACATTTTAATATTTTCAGTGGGGTTTTTAGCATCACCACTCTGGCCTGCCCACCGCTCGAAGTGTGCCGTATGATCACTCGTCTAGCAAACGAGACTAGATATACTGAGCGTAATTGGAACCACACAATTTTTGTTCTTAGGCCTCATGAGTTAACCATAGCAACATTATATTGTTTTACATACAATTGACTGTTTTATGTTTATCAGCTGAATATCTGTATATCCCATAATATAACTCATTCATGGTAACTAGTTTGTAAAGGACCCTTTTATGTTTTAGAGAGCAGCTTTCGATGTCTAAAGTTGAAAATGAGCGATATCCAGATAATATCAGCATTCACATAATTTTCGCCTAGTGTGGTTTGTAGGTATACGTATCCATATAGTTCATATGTTAATATCATCAACAGACGAGGAGAAGCCTGCATTCTTGAACTGCAGTAGTAATATGACAGTAAACACATCACTCAGTTCCGGCAATACCACGGTGTCCTGGCAACCACCTGTTGCTTCTGACAACTCTGGCCACGTAACTCTGACAGCAAGCCATCAAGTGGGGGCGCTCTTTACGATCGGTCTGACAACGGTGACGTATACAGCCTCCGATCCTGCAGGCAATGAAGTTCAATGCAGTTTTACCATCACTGTGAAAGGTAAACTTTAATAGTGTCATTTGTCGTTAATCACTGTCCTTTTTACGGCAACACTACCCCATAGTGGAAATAAGTCTTCCATGTTATCAAAGCGCAGGAGTTGTTGGTGGTTTTATACATGTTTACATACATTCTTTGATGAACGAGACAGGCAGACAGACAGACAGACAGACAGACAGACAGACAGACAGACAGACAGACAGACAGACAGACAGACAGACAGACACACACACACACACAAAAAAACAAAAAAACAACCATACATACAGACAGACAGTCGGATGGACAGACAGACAGACAGACAGACAGACAGACAAACTGACAGACAGACAGACAGACAGACAGACAGACAGACAGACAGACAGACAGACAGACAGACAGACAGACAGACAGACAGACAGACAGAAACAAACACATATGCTCCCTATTACATTTCGGGGATCTGGCTCAAAATAATGTTTAGATGTTTAGTATTGACCCATGTAAAGTGAAGATGCAGGCTAGAAAGAAATCACTGTCGGCGACAAATTCTAATAAATGTATTTTACAGCATCAACACGAATACGAATACGAATACGAATACGAATACGAATACGAATACGAATACGAATACGAATACGAATACGGATATATCAAAAACATTGTACACAGTAATTATGGATAGAAAATGTATCGCACAGAGTTCTTATATATTGCTAATTCAGATTATTTTGTTCTGCTTTCCTATATTTAGTCGCACAGGATTTCTAACACTCAACTTTATCATATAGGGACATGTACAGTCGATACAGAATGTTGATCATGCCCGATGTTTGAGGGCGCCCCGTCACGGGGCACATAACAGACTAGTAATCAAATTGATGTTATCTATCGACTAATCTGGTTCTTTGTAGGATATACATTGCCTGCACTTACAGTAGTGTTGGCTTTTAAATTAGCTAACTCAAAGGTTAATCCCAAAACGTCAGCTATCTATCGGAAATGTTTATCTATAGGACTATTTCTTGTATACACATTATAATATTCTTTTTAACATATGTGCATATTTATTACGATAATTTGTGTCTGTTTGATTCAGAATTCGATCCTCCAGTAATTAGAGGTTGTCCGACTGATATAAACCAAGCTACCGACCCCACTTCCCCCACTGCTACTGTGACATGGACTGAACCAAGTGCGACTGATAGCCAGAATCCACCCGTTGCTATGACAACAACCCATGTCTCAGGTTCGCCCTTTGCTATTGGTCCAACGAATGTGACATATACATTTACTGATGCTGTTTCTAATGCTGCCATGTGTCAGTTTGCTGTTACGATAACAGGTCTGTTTCCTAGATATAATATTTATCCGTAAAATCTTAGACTGTGTGTATACATTTTAATATTTTCAGTGGGTTTTTTGGCATCACCCCTCTGGCGTGCCCAACCTTCGAAGTGTACCGTATGATCACTCGTCTAGAAAACGAGACTAGATATACTGAGCGTAATTGGAACCACACAATTTTTGTTCTTAGGCCTCATGAGTTAACCATAGCAACATTATATTGTTTTACATACAAGTGACTGTTTTATGTTTATCAGCTGAATATCTGTATATCCCATAAAATAACTCATTCATGGTAACTAGTTTGTAAAGGATCCTTTTATGTTTTAGAGAGCAGCTTTCGATGTCTAAAGTTGAAAATGAGCGATATCCAGATAATATCAGCATTCGCATAATTTTGGCCTAGTGTTGTTTGTATGTATACGTATCCATATAGTTCATATGTTAATATCATCAACAGATGAAGAGAACCCTGTATTCCTGAACTGCAGTAGTAATATGACAGTAAACACATCACTCAGTTCCAGCAATACCACGGTGTCCTGGCAACCACCTGTTGCTTCTGACAACTCCGGCCACGTAAATCTGACAGCAAGCCATCAAGTGGGGGCGCTCTTTACGATCGGTCTGACAACGGTGACGTATACAGCCTCCGATCCAGCAGGCAATGAAGTTCAATGCAGTTTTATCATCACTGTGAAAGGTAAACTTTAATAGTATCATTTGTCGTTAATCACTGTCCTTTTTACGGCAACACTACCCCATAGTGGAAATAAGACTTCCATGTTATCAAAGCGCAGGAGTTCTTGGTGTTTTTATACATGTGTACATACATTCTTTGATGAACAAGACAGGCAGACAGACAGGCAGACAGACAGACAGACAGACAGACAGACAGACAGACAGACAGACACACACACACACACACAAAAAAAAACAAGCACACATACAGACGGACAGACAGACAAACAGACAGACAGTCGGATGGACAGACAGACAGACAGACAGACAGACAGACAGACAGACAGACAGACAATAAGTCTTCCATGTTATCAAGCGCAGGAGTTGTTGGTAGTTTTATACATGTTTACAAACATTCTTTGATGAACAAGACAGGCAGACAGACAGGCAGACAGACAGACAGACAGACAGACACACAAAAAAAACAAGCATACATACAGACGGACAGACAGACAGACAGACAAACAAACAAACAAACAGACAGACAGACAGTCGGATGGACAGACAGACAGACAGACAGACAGACAGACAGACAGACAGACAGACAGACAGACAGACAGACAGACAGACTGATTGACAGACAGAAACAAACACATATGCTCCCTATTACATTTCGGGGCTCTGGCTCAAAATAATGTTTAGATGTTTAGTATTGACCCATGTAAAGTGAAGATGAAGGTTAGAAAGAAATCACTGTCGGCGACAAATTCTAAGAAATGTATTTTACAGAATCAACACGAATATGAATACGACTACGACTACGAATACGAATACACGTAAGGAATACGAGTACACAGTAATTTTGGACAGAAAATGTATCGCACAGAGTTCTTATATATTGCTAATTCAGATTATTTTGTTCTGCTTTCCTATATTTAGTCGCACAGGATTTCTAACACTCAACTTTATCATATAGGGACATGTACAGTCGATACAGAATGTTGATCATGTCCGATGTTTGAGGGCGCCCCGTTACGGGGCACATAACAGACTAGTAATCAAATTGATGTTTTCTATCGACTAATCTGGTTCTTTGTAGGATATACATTGCCTACACTTACAGTAGTGTTGGATTTTAAATTAGCTCACTCAAAGGTTAATCCCGAAACGTCAGCTATCTATCGGAAATATTTATCTATAGGACTATTTCTTGTATACACATTATATTATTCTTTTTAACATATGTGCATATTTAGTACCATAATCAACAAATTTGTGTCTGTTTGATTCAGAATTCGATCCTCCAGTAATTAGCGGTTGTCCGACTGATATAAACCAAGCTACCGACCCCACTTCCCCCACTGCTACTGTGACATGGACTGAACCAAGTGCGACTGATAGCCAGAATCCACCCGTTGCTATGACAACAACCCATGTCTCAAGTTCGACCTTTGCTATTGGTCCAACGATTGTGACATATACATTTACTGATGCTGTTTCTAATTCTGCCATGTGTCAGTTTGCTGTTACGATAACAGGTCTGTTTCCTATATGTAATATTTATCCGTAAAATCTTAGACTGTGTGTAAACATTTTAATATTTTCAGTGGGTCTTTGACATCACCCCTCTGGCGTGCCCACCGTTCGAAGTGTGCCGTATGATCACTCGTCTAGCAAACGAGACTAGATATACTAAGCGTAATTGGAACCACACAATTTTTGTTCTTAGGCCTCATGAGTTAACCATAGCAACATTATATTGTTTTACATACAAGTGACTGTTTTATGTTTATCAGCTGAATATCTGTATATCCCATAAAATAACTCATTCATGGTAACTAGTTTGTAAAGGACCCTTTTATGTTTTAGAGAGCAGCTTTCGATGTCTAAAGTTGAAAATGAGCGATATCCAGATAATATCAGCATTCTCATAATTTTCGCCTAGTGTGGTTTGTAGGTTTACGTATCCATATAGTTCATATGTTAATATCATCAACAGACGAGGAGAAACCTGTATTCCTGAACTGCAGTAGTAATATGACAGTAAACACATCACTCAGTTCCGGCAAAACCACGGTGTCCTGGCAACCACCTGTTGCTTCTGACAACTCCGGCCACGTAAATCTGACAGCAAGCCATCAAGTGGGGGCGCTCTTTACGATCGGTCTGACAACGGTGACGTATACAGCCTCCGATCCTACAGGCAATGAAGTTCAATGCAGTTTTACCATCACTGTGAAAGGTAAACTTTAATAGTATCATTTGTCGTTAATCACTGTCCTTTTTACGGCAACACTACCCCCATAGTGAAAATAAGTCTTCCATGTTATCAAAGCGCAGGAGTTGTTGGTGGTTTTATACATGTTTACATACATTCTTTGATGAACGAGACAGGCAGACAGACAGACAGGCAGACAGACAGACAGACAGACAGACAGACAGACACACACACACAAAAAAAACCCCAAAAACAAGCATACATATAGACGGACAGACAGACAGACAGACAGACAGAAAGACAGACAGACAGACAGACAGACAGACAGACAGACAGACAGACAGACAGACAGACAGACAGACAGACAGAAACAAACACATATGCTCCCTATTACATTTCGGGGATCTGGCTCAAAATAATGTTTAGATGTTTAGTATTGACCGATGTAAAGTGAAGATGCAGGCTAGAAAGAAATCACTGTCGGCGACAAATTCTAAGAAATGTATTTCACAGCATCAACACGAATACGAATACGAATACGAATACGAATACGAATACGAATACGGATATATCAAAAACATTGTACACAGTAATTATGGACAGAAAATGTATCGCACAGAGTTCTTATATATTGCTAATTAAGATTATTTTGTCCTGCTTTCCTATATTTAGTCGCACAGGATTTCTAACACTCAACTTTATCATATAGGGACATGTACAGTCGATACAGAATATTGATCATGCCCGACGTTTGAGGGCGCCCCGTTACGGGGCACATATAAACAGACTAGTAATCAAATTGATGTTATCTATCGACTAATCTGGTTCTTTGTAGGATATACATTGCCTGCACTTACAGTAGTGTTGGCTTTTAAATTAGCTAATTCAAAGGTTAATCCCAAAACGTCAGCTATCTATCGGAAATATTTATCTATAGGACTATTTCTTGTATACACATTATAATATTCTTTTTCACATATGTGCATATTAATAAGAATAATCAACAAATTTGTGTCTGTTTGATTCAGAATTCGATCCTCCAGTAATTAGCGGTTGTCCGACTGATATAAACCAAGCTACCGACCCCACTTCCCCCACTGCTACTGTGACATGGACTGAACCAAGTGCGACTGATAGCCAGAATCCACCCGTTGCTATGACAACAACCCAAGTCTCAGGTTCGACCTTTGCTATTGGTCCAACGAATGTGACATATACATTTACTGATGCTGTTTCTAATTCTGCCATGTGTCAGTTTGCTGTTACGATAACAGGTCTGTTTCCTAGATGTAATATTTATCCGTAAAATCTTAGACAGTGTGTACACATTTTAATATTTTCAGTGGGTTTTTGGCATCACCCCTCTGGCGTGCCCACCCTTCGAAGTGTGCCGTATGATCACTCGTCTAGCAAACTAGACTAGATATACTGAGCGTAATTGGAACCACACAATTTTTGTTCTTAGGCCTCATGAGTTAACCATAGCAACATTATATTGTTTTACATACAAGTGACTGTTTTATGTTTATCAGCTGAATATCTGTATATCCCATCAAATAACTCATTCATGGTAACTAGTTTGTAAAGGATCCTTTTATGTTTTAGAGAGCAGCTTTCGATGTCTAAAGTTGAAAATGAGCGATATCCAGATAATATCAGCATTCGCATAATGTTCGGCTAGTGTGGTTTGTAGGTATACGTATCCATATACAAATGTAGTTCATATTTTAATATCATCAACAGACGAGGAGAAACCTGTATTCCTGAACTGCAGTAGTAATATGACAGTAAACACACCACTCAGTTCCGGCAATACCACGGTGTCCTGGCAACCACCTGTTGCTTCTGACAACTCCGGCCACGTAAATCTGACAGCAAGCCATCAAGTGGGGGCGCTCTTTACCATCGGTCTGACAACGGTGACGTATACAGCCTCCGATCCAGCAGGCAATGAAGTTCAATGCAGTTTTACCATCACTGTGAAAGGTAAACTTTAATAGTATCATTTGTCGTTAATCACTGTCCTTTTTACGGCAACACTACCCCATAGTGGAAATAAGTCTTCCATGTTATCAAAGCACAGGAGTTGTTGGTGGTTTTATACATGTTTACATACATTCTTTGATGAACGAGACAGGCAGACAGACAGACAGACAGACAGATAGACAGACAGACAGACAGACAGACAGACAGACAGACAGACAGACAGACAGACAGATAGACAGAATGACAGACAGAAACAAACACATATGCTCCCTATTACATTTTGGGGCTCTGGCTAGAAATAATGTTTAGATGTTTAGTATTGACCCATGTAAAGTGAAGATGCAGGCTAGAAAGAAATCACTGTTGGCGACAAATTCTAAGAAATGTATTTTACAGCACGAATACGAATACGAATACGAATACGAATACGAATACGAATACGAATACGAATACGAATACGAATATATCTAAAACATTGTACAGTAATTATGGATAGAAAATGTATCGCACAGAGTTCTTATATTTTGCTAATTCAGATTATATTGTTCTGCTTTCCAATATTTAGTCGCACAGGATTTCTAACACTCAACTTTATCATATAGGGACATGTACAGTCGATACAGAATGTATAGAGGGCGTGTGTCAAAATCAAGAGTGCGTCATTTCAGAACATTCAAACCAGTGTCACAGTGATGGTAAGTGTCTTTCAACTCTTGTTGAATCTATTGTAGAAACTGTAGTCGTCTAATGAACAACCTATACGTCTGCTGGATATAATATTTCAAGATTTCAAGATGTTACCTGTTCAAGGAGATTATGAAAAATCAACAGTGCACATGACAGCATTCTCTCAAACCAGAGCCATTATTTCTTCCGCAACACTGCAGAAATAACAAACCTCTTGGTGGTACGTCTTGCACGGCTTATTATGATGAGGGTGTGGTTTATGACGATGACAAGACAGAAGATAATTCAAAAGTTAACGTGTACTTGAACTAAAAATGAGAAATAAGACAATACGGTAAACGGTGAACTCGAACGTTTTGCTCCTTAAAACGACTGTTGTAAGTTTGACGAAAGAGCATTTATTCCTCCGCCAATTTTGCTTTTTGCTTCTTAGGTACGGTTTGGAAACATTCTTTACGGTCATCTTTGTGGTAGTCTTCTGTCGACATTTATCTCTCGCTTTTTCAGCTTTAACCGATTTTTTTTGCGTCCGAATCTCATATATAAAGAACGATAAATAGCACATCTATACTATATTACAAGCTACCATAGAGGAATCCACTTGAGTACAAGGAAGATATAGGACTTAACTAACAGGCGTCATGGCCCCTACTCAAGCTCTGGCCCAAAACTACAGCTAAACAGCGCCCCCATTGGCCAAATCAAACAATCTTTTGTCTTTCTCAGTGATACCCGGATTTACGGTGATTTACTAACAACTTCTTATATTGTATCAACAGGAACAAATCTACGCGTAAATAGAACACAAACCTACCGTACAGCAACCTTCTCTTCTAGTCCTAACGGACATATGTTTGGTCCAGAAACTGAAGAAATTTTGATTTCGAAGACAGTGGTCAAAGGAAAAATCCAATGTGCTCACAAGTGTCTTAAGGAGCCTTTGTGTCAAAGCTTCAATTTTGACAATAATGACAGGAAGTGTGCTCTATTAAATCACCGCTATGAACTCTGGGAGCTCTCAAATATGGTGGGAGTAGAATATTTCAGACTTTCTGAAGGATGTCCCTGAGAAGAAGTGTAAGATCAAATACGATGATGGTGAGCGCGCTCTCTCTACTCTTATGGAAAGGTTGACTACTTCAACTACGTTCAGCATCTATGGTTGATAAAATGTTACTGAGAATACCAGGACACGGCTATTTATAAAAGCTTCTACCCTACTTTCTCAGTACCCTTCAAGTTTATATCAATGTACTAATGTTCTTGCTCAGCGCCAGGAAAACATTACTCCGCATATGTTTTTGGCGCTGTAAAAATTGATTGATTTGTTTGTTTGTTGGTTGGTTGGTTGGTTGATTGTTTGGTAGTTCGTTGATCGTATGACAGACAGACAGACAGACAGCCAGACAGCCAGACAGACAGACAGACAGACATACAGACAAACGGACGGACTTACAGAAACTTAACCACGTTAGGAACATGCCATTGACTATCATTCACCAGTATATTGTGCTACATGAAAATATAATAGTTGTTGTAGCCTACGTCATGCACATTAACCTTCTCATTAGTACTTGCATTTAATTATTTACTTACTTATTTATGTGTTTGTTTGTTTGTTTGTTTGTTTGTTTGTTATTTATTTATTTATTTATTTATTTATTATTTATATCACTGAGGAAATTTCCAGTCATTGAGGTTAAATTTAGAACGATCTTGGTCAGAAACTGTGCATCATAATAAGCCTAATCTAAGAACCTACATATATTTCAAAACCAGCTGCGGCGCGTTTGAACCTTACGAACTTATCACGTAGTCAACGATCTTTCATGGCTCAGTTCAGGTCATGTGTATTACCTCTACGTATAGAGACTGGACGTTAAAGAGGTGAACCAATATCTGAAAGAAAATGAAAGTACTTGGTATCATGAAAAGTGAGAAAATATGACAATGTTTATTGAGAAAGCATTTTTAAAGAGAAAGGACAACTTTTACATTTGCAGTTAGCTTCTGTTTTTGCCTTGTATATAATACTTTCCTCACTGTAATAAGTTCCTCACCCTATTCTAGTTACGTTTTATTCACTAAGGTGACATATAAGCCCATTTGACTGGGAGGTTGTGTATTGTAACTCTTTTTGCAGATTTGTCATACTTTACCACATGTCACTATAATAAACTATTCTACTACTACTACTACTATTACTACTACTACTATTACTACTACTACTACTACTATTACTACTACTACTACTACTACTACTACTACTACTACTACTACTACTACTACTATGTATAGTACTACTATGTATGCTGTGTATACTACCACTATGTATACAGAAGTGTGTCTTGCGTTTGTATGATTGCCACGTCGACCACAAAGTCTCGAGCATGTGATGTTAGCATTAATTTCTTCGGATAGATAGGTGTTCCATGAAGTAAACCATTACCTTCTGTAAATCTCAAACTGTTTTTCTCGATTGCTATTGAATGCCCAGTGTCGCCCATCGTCGGTGCGCCTGTCCTTTTGGGATATCATGTTTACAAATAAGAATTTGATACCAAAATGCACCATGTGTAGTCAAAACGCACCAGACTCTTGTACCAATTTTGCTTCTCTTTCTGTCCCTTTTGCTTCGATTGTTTAGTAAAAATTCCATTGTGGGGACATGTGGACACCTGACGTGCACATGTAACGGAACGACTGTTGCGAGTCATTGAGCTTTCAGCCCGGGACTCGAAAAAGTTTCTGCATAATAGCCCCTGAGGTAATTTACGTCAACTAGGGCTTAAATAATTAAGGCCAGGAAATAACTTGTGTGCACTATGTAAGATTCAGTTACAGCTAAAATGATGTAGGCTTGGTGTTTCACTCATGTAACATGGTATTTAATTAATACACACAGTCACTCAGACAACTTCTAATGCCAAATAAACAATTACATATAGGTGCCGTGCACAGTGGGGATTAACATTTTTTTTTTAATTGGAAAATTGACAGAAACAGGAAGCCCAATTACAAGACCGGTTTTAAACGGGATTGGAAAGAAGACAAACGTTTTGTCCATTAACATTTTATAATTAAGAATAAAGATATCAAAATAACCTTCCATATCGAGAAGCAAAACAATTGATGGTAACAAGTTATTTTTTTAAATGATATATATCGCCTTTAATTTTCTCAACGGTGTATTCAAGGGGCTCTGGATGTTACGATTGTCTTCCAACATTATAGTGTCTATGACATTTGTTTTTGCAAAAGTGTCTAGAGATGGTAATTGTAAAAAGTAGAAATTGTAATTTTTTATCAGTATGCATTGAAATGATAAACAGTATATGTATTGTTGGGGAATATTGTTTTTTTATGTATTGATATACAATAATATATAAGGTTGACCTAGTTTTACTGACAAAGGAATTATTTTAATCTGACAAGTTCGAACAAGAACTTGCAAACCCGCCATGTTGAAAGTTGCATCATGGGAAATGTGATAATAAATACTAATCAATTAGTATTGTAAACAATGTTGATACATTGTTTGTAACCACAAATAATCAGTTCATAGTTTCCCTGACAATTGTGGGAGGTTAATTTTACCAGTAGCTCCAGATTAGGTATTACCATAACCACAGATAATCCCATAGTCCTTTGCGTCTGAGCATGCTCAGTCTGGATTACAAGTTCCCTATTGTTGGCTGTGATTACGTAATGGCGTAGACTCGCGTAATCGCGATGCATTGTTAATATATTTGGGCCATACAATCACCCGTTCTTCATTGAAAACAGTGTGGCGCTCGCAGTAAATGGTATTGACCGTGGTCTTGAATTGAACTATTTTTTTTAGTTGAATGCCCAAAACACAGTTTAAAATTTGTGCTCCTCATAACCAAACTTGAAATCAAATTTGCATACCATAGTCTAAATTAAATTTGCATACCATAGTCTAAATTAAATGTGCATACCATAGTCTAAATTAAATGTGCATACCATAGTCTAAATGAAATGTGCATACCATAGTCTAAATCAAATTTGCATACCATAGTCTAAATTAAATGTGCATACCATAGTCTTATCTAGCTGCAATAAGTGTAGCTTTGTTTTTATTTGCAATACTTTTTTATTCTTTTTTTATATTTTATTTTGTGTGACTCGATATTTTTCGTTTTACTTTTTATTTTCTTACGGGATTTGCAAAGGAGAGCGGAGGACCCAGAGTGACGAAGCGAAACCGTCCACTACAGTTACTGCAGTTGTCTTATCTTGCAGCAAGCCCTCGGACTGTGCTTCGAAATGTTGCCGAAACAAAAAAATGTTATTGTTAACCACTCCCCATCTGTACTTTTTCACTCCGATAATAAAAACAAAACTACAAAGACATCACCATAATATATTTATTATCTGTACCGTATACACAACATAGGGTTATAATTTTTAAAAATTATAGATAGTTTTACAGAAAATGGTCAGTTCATCTGATGGGCAATAACACCGGCCAGTCTCAGTATATATGTATTTACATACAAACTTTCGTGCACATGTAGGCAGCTAATACATGCATATGTCTGGGTTCATGAACATACACCAACATTGTTACATCGTCGTAAATCACACCCTCTTTTACGGCACCGTCCAAGACGCATCGTCAAGAGGCCGTGGTTGTTATTTCGCCATGTCACATGTCGCAGAAGAAATAACAGCTATGGTTTGCGGACATTTTACGTTACGTATACTACATTACGTCATTGAATATTGCATATATTATGCCTGGATGTCAGTTTCGATAGCAAGGGTTGGTTATAAATTGAGTAGTTCTACATTATACTACATTTTAATGTGCCAGAATTAAGGACAATATGATCACAGTTCAGTACTTTACATATTTCAGTGACCTCGACTAATCCATGGACACCCCACGGACACCTCTCACCATCCCCCCGATGAAACTGATCGGCCCCTTAACGCTCTTATCAAAGTATTCTATTTTGAAAGGTAAGATTACGTAATGTTGGATTGTTCAACCTGACACGCATGTGAGGTTTATAATAAATTAAAAGTACAAATACTGCGGTCATGTCCTTGCGCAGTCTCAGTGACCTTCACAAATATACTGGATTTTAGTAACTTGGTCACCTTTACTGGAAGGTAGGTAGGCCTAACTTTCACTTTCTCGATCCGGTATAGTAGCCAATAACCTTACTATCGAAATCCGAGGAAACTAGCGCATATGGCGACGCTTGGAATACGAGCACCAAACCATATGGTGGTATAGAATCATTGAATGTCAGAAAGGTTGTGTTACACAGCATATGTATTTCTATTACTTAGATATATGTCTTATGTTCATTGTAGTGTGTACCTTTTCTATAAAATTGTGTGCTTAGTAACAGTCAGTCTAGATATTGGCATGTTGTATTGTACGGCCTCCTGTTATCAGATACCACAGTTGGCGTTGATTGTTTGCTTGAATTGAACTTTCCAAAGTGTATATTGGGTCTTATCAATTGAGTTTATCTTGAAAATCACAGTTACGTTGTATCTCACCTCACTGGTCATGTGAACTTCATTGTAGCATGTATATTTACATTACACACTTTTATTATTCCACAGTACCACAGACTGCACTATATCATTATCCTACCTCGTCACAAGTTTTGTGACAAAATCTTCTTCCCTATTTTGGACTTTGCATGACATTTTCTGTTCCGTAATTCTCCAACTTGTTATCGAAATGAAGATAGCTGTGTTTGGTGCCACTGGAAGGACTGGTCAGCCACTAGTTAAGCAACTACTCAATGCTGGACACCAAGTTGTTGCAATCACCAGGAACAAGTCAAAGATGACAACTCAACACGACAATCTTCAGGTGGGGGTCTATAATTATCTAAGCATTTTGGCATACTTATTCATCCAAGTACTTCTTTAACACTAAACCTAGATGCAAACAGTCATTCTCTTCGATCTGATATTCGCACAGTATCATAGTTGAACATATATTCACATACAATTCATATCAGACACAATCAACAATAATACGTTAAAAACATGAGCAGGTATATAACATATATACCTTTTTATACACCACACACACACATACACATACACATACACACACATGCACACACGTACGTACGTACTGGCGTACGTACGTACGTACACGCATACACATACGTACACACGCACGCAGGCAGGCACGCACACGCAAACAGAGATATATATATATGTGTGTGTGTGTGAGTATGCAATATATGTATATATATATATACTCATGTTTATGAACGAATTCGGGGGAGGTGGGTTTGAGTCTTGCACCTGCCGCTTTCCTCTCCATGATTCCATAGTGTTTTCATGTCAATGCTTGTTTTGTTGTGCCAATTGTCTAGAGAAGCAGTAAACATCAATTTATTTAGACTATAAATTTGAATAAATTAATTGTTTGTTTGTTTGTTTGTTTGTTAAGTTGAATTCACTGTGGTGTGAGACTTTGCTGAAAAATGTAGTTAGGGGTAAAGTGTATCGTTGGTTTGGTTTCATGTCTGATTGCTATACATTTTCATTGAAAGTCACCGTCACATCATTATCATCCCATGGTGGTTTTTTTTTTCTAGTTTCCTCTATATCTCTACGGTCATGCCATATCAATTGCATTTTAGATACTGCATTGTCATTCAATAAGATATAAAATGACGAATATTTCACATGAATTTGTGTTTTACTAAGGTTGCCGAAGCAGACATATTCTCCGATGAGTCGTTACTTCCACACATCGTTGCTTCGGATGCAGTGATGTCATGTCTCGGAGGCAATACTTTAGGGAAAACCAGTCTGTATTCGGACTCTATGAAAGCCATCGTGTCAGCAATGAGAAAAGCCAATATAAAACGTCTTGTATGTATCACATCATGGTGTACAACGTGTGAGTATTAAGTTTCAATCGAAGTATTATAGTATACGGCTAAGGCGATGAAAGATATATACAGTATCATGCATATTTGTGAATTCCCAGCCCCGACTTCACACCAACAATTAATATTATATTCATCATTATCTATACAGCCCATGAGTGATTGATAGTGTGAGAAATGGTGGTATTTACCCAAATCTTCTTCAAAACAGACCCATTATTGGGAATTTTCGGGTAAAATTACCCAGTCAATTACTTTGTTCTGATGCTATTAAGGTACTACTATGTCTCTTCTAAAGCATGAAGACGTTTTCCATATTATCAACCCCATAATTTGGGAATTTTAAGACGAAAAATCGATCCATGTCTAGGGATTCCATCAAAAAGCGACGCAGGCGTTACTTCCCATTTACATTCTATGGGAGTATGCTTCCCCCCCCCCCCCACTTTGTGCAACCAGTTAGAAAATCATGAAGAATCCGCACATTCTACACTTAAAGATCGCAATTTCTTGCCAAATTTTGTCAATATTTAAACCTACTTCTAACTAGATGACAATGAGTTGTTTTGACTCTGATTAGGTTCTAATTTTAACCTGACATAAGAAAAAGCAAATATGAACAGTTGAAATCATTTGTTCACAAAGGGGTCAATGTACAGATTAGTGATTACTAATACCTGCCAACTCTTAAAATAGATATGGTCCATGATAGCAAACAAATGTATGTCAAACTTTTATGTAAAGTTATCCAACTGATAACATGGCACATAATAACCTAGTTTCTTATCACTGTGCATGTGACATGTAGTCGAATAGATCTAGTCATGGTAAAGTTCCGGGTAAAGTGCCGATTGATTTGGTATATGGTGGGGATATTACTTAGAGTGTGTAGATGAGAAATTGTTCAAATGAAAATGGTGTTTAGAGAACTGTTTTAAAATAATACAAAATAAAACCATGGCCATATTTCGCTACAGACAATAAGGAAGATCCAGGTCCTTGGTTTACTGAGTGGATCTTAAAACCTCTTGTGCTCCGTAATGTCCTTGCTAACATGGAAATAATGGAGACATTTTTGATGAGTGAACAGTGTAATGATATCAACTACACCATCGTTAGACCACCTGGACTTACTGACACGTCTTCCACAGGTAGGTAGCATGAATGCTATGATATGTTAAGTTGCACACGGGTAACAACAAAAACATTCAAACTGCGGGTCACATCATTTGCCATAGACAGACAGACAGACAGACAGACAGACAGACAGACAGGCAAACAATCAGACACATATATACTCGCACACCCACATGTATGTACGCACGCACGCACGCGCGCTCGCTCGAAAGCACGCGCACACGCGCTCATGTACGTGCGTAAGTACATACATACATACATACATTGATCGAATAATGTTGGTTTTTGTATAGCGCTTTCCCGCTCAAAGCACAAGATTACAATTATTACCCCTGGCACGGATCTGTAGCGGCACAACAGCTATACTTCTTGAAATCCCTGCCTCTATAAGCATATATGATTAATGCATTCACATTGCAACCTCTATCCTACCAGGTCCCAATTCTACGGCTGGTTGGACTGTGGTACAATCGTGCTTCAAATCAAGGACTTTAGCCATTCAGAAACAAACGGCAGCGACAGGGCTCGAACAACCTGCAGATTCCAAGCCGGCCACTCTACCCATTCACAAATCTTGACTCCATACATACATACATACATACATACATACATACGTACATACATACATACATACATACATACATACATACATACATACATACATACATACATGCATGCATACATACATACATACATACATACATACATACATACATACATACATACATACGCTTAGATATGTATATTTATATATTACATACAGAAAATAATTAAACTAAACGAGTAACACAGAAACACACACAGACCACGGTTCTTCTTTTGAACTAACATTTATCAATAATTCAATATTCCAGGTCAAGAAATCATTAATGAAGTTCAACGACAGTTCACAGAGGGAGGACGGAAAAGGATGTCACGGGAAGACGTTGCAAAATTCATGTTATCTGTATTATCGACGGCACAATTCGATAGGGTTGGAGTGGCTATAGATTGTGTCTGATATGTTAGAATCAGTGTTTTGTTTTAGATTTAAAAAAAATAAAAATAAAAAGTGCATGTGATTCTGTTGGTGATGATACATGATAATCATCCAGCGTACGAAATTAACGCCGGTCCTTCGGCCCGAGACCAACAGATTTTCGTTCGGACCGACAGTTTTTCAGAATTACAACAACATATCGGTCCCTATGACCAGTTGAAATTTGGAGTAAATAAAAACATTTATTCAAAGATATATCCAATTTCACCTAGATGAATCTGATCTTGTGTTACCTATTTTACTCTCGACATCTCGTTCAAGCAACACAGAGCTAGCTTGCCATGTGTTGTTGTCAATGTTGATACATGTATCATGTCTACAAATGACGTAGCATACAGCATTTACTTTATGAAATTATGGTAGCAAACACATTATTGGCTGAATTTCTCGAATTATTTGTGTCTTGACTAATCAGAACGTCTTAGACATTCAGACACATTTTACGCATTCAGCGCATGCGTCTATTTTACAAAGTGTATGAAACTTTTAACGTGTTTGAGACAGTTCCGCGTTGTATTTCTAAAGTATGTGGCGATATTTAGAAGGCAACAATGAGCTTCCGAAGAAGAAGACGAAACAGACAATGTTTTTAAAGGCTGGTATTAAAGCTGGTAAATGTTAGCGGGTTTCCCGATCAATTTACCAGAGTTCCCCATGTGTGTGGCCATGACCAAAACAAACTGACAGAAAACATATAAACTACTCTGAAAATGGCGTAAGGCAGGTACACTTCGTAAGATATCTCCAGTACGATAGGTTTTTTTTGTAAAAACAGTAAAAGAAATGCGTAGTCTGATTGCTTTCAATTTGATGCATAGGATAATGTATGTCCTGTTATGTTGTAATCAACGTATAAACTTAGAAATGCATCATGCCAAACATGGATTATGTGATTATGTGATTCAGAATTTAGTGAATCGTACAGAGAATAAGGAGAGGACAGTGAGCTCTTAGAGATTGCAGATAATGTAGATTTATTGATTCATTCATTCATCCATATTATCTACAATCTATGGATCTGTATTTCTATGATGGAATGAATACATTCAGTGTCAACCACTATAGTCTATAGGAACAGATTAATCGGGAATGAATATTCAAAGTCTCTGGGTTCATAGTTACAAATGAAAATCTCTCCTCACAGTGTCAAAAATTACTTGGTTGCGAATCCAAAATTTACTGCCAAGTTTACTTCCAAGTTGTATTTTTTGACTCTGTGAGTGGAAATTTTCAATTGTAAGAACAGATTGATGAAATAATAGTGGGTAGTAAACAATTTGTTGCACTCTCTTTTACTTTAGTATATCTAAAGATATGTTGTATCATATTAAAGTTCAAAATCCTTTAATCTGTAATTGGGGGTGTAGATACAGGTCGTGAATGAGAAATGCATTGAATATGGACCAGCAGTATTCCTTAAGGACCAGCAGTATTTGCTACATGTCGGTCCTTATGACCAGTAGTCATTTTCCCTCATGACGTCAAGCTCACTTCCACTAGTGGGGATTGTGGGAGAGGGCGTGGAGGGGGGGGGTCTCTCTTGGGTAATCATGTATATTTTAGGATGCAAATAAAGTTTTGATTTTGTTTGGACGTCCTTAGTTACTGGCCAGGTTTTTGTTGCATGAGACCCCGTTAGGCACGCTTTGGTACATGTGAATCGGACGACTGCTGTGGTTTATCATATACTATGTTGTTATGATATGCATGGATGCATGTATGGATGTAGATAAATAAAAGAACGTTACCATGATATTGACTTGGAACATGTAATACTTAATGTAGACATAAAATTACACATGTTAGGCCCAAAAAAGAAGAAGAATTGTTTCTGGTCAGGTCCGTTTGTCTAACGTGGTGCGACGACGCGATTGTTTTTATTCTCAACAAACCTGTTACTCAATCTACCATTTATGGCAGTTCTTGTTCTTTTTATTTAGTACTTTAGAGCAAGTGCATACGTGGGGCAGTTCTCATTTGCTTGTTCATGATTGACTCTGCAGTTGTCGTCTCTGAAGTATACGTAGGGAGGGTTATTTTTGTGTTTCTCTCCCAGATCTGCAGACTGCATGCATGGGCTGGACAAACAAGAAAACAAAGACCGACGCGAGGGTATTTAAGTGATGCGCGGGCTGACCAAAAAAAAAGATTTTTTTTTTACCTTATATATACTGATTACATTATTTGTCAGTATTGTGCTATTTAGACTGTAAGATATGTCGTATTGTACCACCCTTACATGCAAAGATCGGTTTTGCTCCAGTTGAACTACTTGATATGTATTTGGCGGGAACATTAGTTAGCTTTGATAGGTGACCGTAAATTAACCTAAAAAGGATATAAGGCCACAGTCATTTTAACACCTCTTTCGACATAATATATTTGATTATTAGTTCTGACCTGAACTGGCCAGACAGCCAAGTACGTGAACTACCTACGACTACGTATTAAGGTAAAGCATAAAACATAGTAATACCATGAAAAGAACCTTGTTGAAATAAAATGTCCCAAGTCCAATAAAGTGATGCCATGATGATGTCCGATAGCAACAGTGTAACATGCATGGCGTATATAACTATGTTATAAAATGCTACATGTGGGAAGTTGTTGTAGAAGAGGTTCTGGAAAGAGAGGTTTTGGAAAGAGTAAGGACTGTACAACCCCGGTGTACAACCAACTAGTCAACCTCGCAAGTCAGAGCACATACATTCTATTTCTGCTGAAGCAACGAAATGAGTCTTGGACGTTGCCGTAAAAGAGCCTACAGTTTACGACGATGGAGTAAGTAAGCAACACGTACTTTGTTTTTGTTGTGTTTGCTGGTTGTTGTTGTTGTTGTTGTTGTTGTTGTGGTGGTGGTGGTGATGGTGGTGGTGGTGGTGGTGGTGGTGGTGGTGGTGGTGGTTTTTGTAAACAAACTCCTACGAATTATGTGTTCCTAGTCGTCATCTTATCTAAAGTTAACTGTACTCTATACACATTGGCGAACTTGATAATGACCTGAATATGGCTACTATAGAGTTAGGTTGGTCAATAGGGAATATATTGCATCTATGTGATAGGTCAAATTGACTGACTTACTGAAAGTTGAAAGATTCCTAAAAGAATTATTTTTTTTAAATGTAATTAAGTGATTTATTAGAACTTCGATTCTCTCAGTTACCGTGTCAGGTAATCAAACGATCGTGGCACTGCCCCACACAGAGCCCCATTTGACCTCAAATTCCGTCAAGTACAACACGTAAGTGCGCATGCGTATTTTCAAGACGACCCGTGACTGATGACATACGTACGTTTGTTATTGTCGCCTATTCATTTAGTATAGTGGTCTGAGTTGTCGCCTGGAGCAAACAGTCACACCAACCCTGGTATCTTGTGCAGCGACGTGACGTTCGTATCAGTAACTATAATTTATGTTTATGGGGTAGGTATATTGCTAGAAAACAAAATTGTCAAATTAGAATTGTATAGCATTTACCACAACGCCAGGCGTACCTATGTTTGTTTACATATAGTTCAGTAATACTCGTGTTGTTACTAAGTTATACCCTGGATATTACATGGATGTATTCGGGGAGAATACCACCATCCTAGGTTGTCCAGTCATGGACATTTTATGCTTACGACCATTGCAGGTCAAATCTGTTTTGGAGATGAATAGCCTAGTTCACGCGGTACTAGATCTTATCGATCAATAATGTCAAATTTAGGTCAATCCACTGAACGAGACCCAAAAGGTCCGGTCGTTGTCAAGTTTCCCGCTTTAATAAAAGTACAAATACTGCGGTCCTGTTCCTTACCAGTATATGCATGATCGAATGTTTGTCCAGTGTGATAATCTCCCAGCAGATGAGAGATTAAGCAAACTGTTAATGTAAGTGATATCTCGCCAATTATAAGATAAGGGATGTTTTAATTAAGATAAGAGGCCAATAATGGACAAGGTGTCTTTACTTAGTCAATAAAGAAAAGAGAGAATTACATACAGCCTCAGACTTTTAGTGGTCTGAGATATAGCTGAGAGCAAAGTAACCAGGGAAAGAAAAAAGAAATAGTTTTAAAACATGCTCGCTTCTCCCTGTGATATACTGGGGTCTTATCAATTGAGTTTATCTTGAAAATCACAGTTGTGTCTCACTGGTCATGTGAACTTCATTGTAGCATGTATATTTACATTACACACTTTTATTATTCCACAGTACCACAGACTGCACCATATCATTATCCTACCTCGTCACAAGTTTAGTGACAAAATCTTCTTCCTTATTTTGGACTTTGCATGAGCTTTTCTGTCCGTGATTCCCCAACTTGTTATCGAAATGAAGATAGCTGTGTTTGGTGCCACTGGAAGGACTGGTCAGCCATTAGTTAAACAACTACTCAATGCTGGACACCAAGTTGTTGCAATCACCAGGAACAAGTCAAAGATGACAACCCAACACAACAATCTTCAGGTGGGGGTCTATAATTATCTAAGCATTTTGGCATATTTATTCATCCATTTTCTTCGATCTGATATTCGCACAGTATCATAGTTGAACATATATTCACATACGATTCATATCAAACACAATCAATAATAATACGCTAAAACATGATCAGGTACATAACATATATACCTCTTTATACACCAAATACACACACACACACACACACACACAAACATATACATACATACACATACACCCATACACACACCTACACACCTACATACATACATACATACATACATACATACATACATACATACATACATACATACATACATACATGCATGCATGCATGCATACATACATACATACATACATACATACATACATACATACATACATACATACATACATACACGTACACACATGCAAGTACGCACGCACACGCAAACATATATATATATATTTATATATATATATATATATATATATATATATATATTGTGTGTGTGTGTTTGTGTGTGTATATATACATGTCATGTATATACACATTTACATATGTGTATGTATATATATTATATTATATATGTATATATAATATATATAAACATGTGTGTGTGTATATATATATATATATATATATATATATATATATATATATATATATATATATATATATATATATATATATATATATATATATATATATATATATATATATACATACACAAGTTTATGAACGAAGTCAGGGAACGTGGGTTTAAGTCTTGCTCCTGCCGCTTTTCTCTCCATGATTCCGTAGTATTTTCATGTCAACTCTTGTTTGTTGTGCCAATTGTCTAGAGAAACAGTAAACATCAATTTATTTAGACTATACGTTTGAATAAACTAATTGTTTGTTTGTTTGTTATGTTGAATTCACTGTGCTGTGAGACTTTGCTGAAAAATGTAGTTAGGGGTAAAGTGTATCGTTGGTTTGGTTTCATGTCTGATTGCTATACAAAGTTACCGTCACATCATTATCATCCCATGGTGGGTTTTTTTCTAGGTTCCTCTATCTCTATGGTAATGTCATATCAATTGCATTTTAAAAACTGCATTGTCATTCAATAAGATATAAAATGACGAATATTGCACATGAATGTGTGTTTTACTAAGGTTGCCGAAGCAGACATATTCTCCGAAGAATCGTTACTTCCACACATCGTTGGTTCGGATGCAGTGATGTCATGTCTCGGAGGCAATACTTTAGGGAAAACCAGTCTGTATTCGGACTCTATGAAAGCCATCGTGTCAGCAATGAGAAAAGCCAATATAAAACGTCTTGTATGTATCACATCATGGTGTACAACGTGTGAGTATTAATAAAATTTCAATCGAAGTATTATAGTATACGGCTAAGGCGATGAAAGATATATATCATGCATATTTGTGAATTCCCAGCCCCGACTTCACACCAACAATTAATATTATATTCATCATTATCTATACAACCCATTTCATATTATTGATAGTGTGGGAAGGGGTGGTATTTACCCAAATCTTCTTTAAAACAGACCCATTATTGGGAATTTTCGGGTAAAATTACCCAGTCAATTACTTTGTTCTGATGCTACTAAGATAACTACGTCTCTTCTAAAGCATGAAAACGTTTTCCATATTATAGACCCCATGATTTGGGAATTTTAAGAGGAAAAGTTGATCCATGTCTGGGGATTATTTCAAAAAGCGACGCAGGTATTACTTCCCGTTTACATTCTATGGGAGTATTCCCACCCCCCACCCCCCCACCCCCTCCCCCACTTTGTACAACCAGTTAGAAAATCAATAAGAATCCGTACATTCTACACTTAAAGATCGCAATTTCTCGCCAAATTTTAAGATTTTGTCAATATTTAAACCTGCTTCTAACTAGATGCAAATAAGTTGTTTGGACTCTGATTCGGTTCTGACTTTAACCCGACATAAGAAAAGCAAATATGAACAGTTGAAATCATTTGTTCATAAAGTGGTCAATGTACAGATTACTAATGCCTGCCAACTCTTAAAATAGTTTTTTTTTTTATCACAGTAGTCGAGTAGATCTAGTCATGGTAAAGTTCCGGGTAAAGTGTCTGTGAGTGCGGATGCGCGCGCGCGCGCGCGTGTGTGTGTGTATGTATGTATGTATGTATACGACTCAGAGTCTAAAAACCACCCGACCGATTGATTTGGTATATGGTGGGGCTATTACTTAGAGTGTGTAGATAAGAAATTGTTCAAATGAAAATAGTCTTTAGTGAACTGTTAAAATAATACAAAATTAAACCATGGCCACATTTCGCTACAGACAATAGGGAAGACCCAGGTCCTTGGTTTCTTGAGTGGATCTTAAAACCTCTTGTGCTCCGTAATGTCCTTGCTAACATGGAAATAATGGAGATATTTTTGATGAGTGAACAGTGTAATGATATCAACTACACCATCGTTAGACCACCTGGACTTACTGACTCGTCTTCCACAGGTAGGTAGCATGAATGCTATGATATGTTAAGTTGCACACGGGTAACAACAAAAATATTCAAACTGCAGGTCACATCATTTGCTATAGACAGACAGACAGACAGACAGACAGACAGACAGACAGACAAACAAACACACCCACATGCATGTACGCACGCACGTGCGCTCGAAAGCACGCACACACGCGCTCATGTACATGCGTAAGTACATACATACATACATACATACATACATACATACATACATACATACATACATAGATCTAATGTTGGTTTTTATATAGCGCTTTCCCGCTCAAAGCACAAGTTTACAATCATTACCCCTGGCACGGATCTATAGCGGCACAACAGCAAAACTTCTTCAACTCCCTGGGGACAATACAATTCAATACAGCCTCTGTAAGCATATATGATTAATACATTCACATTGCAACCTCTATCCTACCAGGTCCCAATTCTACGGCTGGGTGGATTGTGTCGCAATCGTGCTTCAAATCTTGCCCAAGGACTTTAGCCATTCACTCTAACCATTCACCAATGTTATGTTATGTTATGTTATGTTTATTTATTAAAGTGTCATGTGTGGACTTACCCATAGCCACACCTAGCCCGGAGGGCTTACAAGACACTAAAGTAATACAAATCTTTAACTTATGAATAAGTAAGCGTACATATTTAAACATTGTACATAAATTCCTTTCTCTTACAAAAAGCATCGCTGACAAAATTTGCTAGGTCAAATGGCATGGTTGTCATGAAAAATTCTCAACCAATCTTGACTCCATACATACAAGCATACGTACATATGACATACATGCCTGCCTGCCTACATACATACATACATACATACATACATACATACATACATACATACATACATACATACATACATACATACATTTTTATATATTGCATACAGAAAATAATGAAACGAAACGGGTAACACAGAAACACACACAGAGCCCCTGAGTCTTCTTTTAAACTAACATTGTCAACAATTCAATATTCCAGGTCAAGAAATCATTAATGAAGTTCAACGACAGTTCACAGAGGGAGGACGGAAAAGGATGTCACGGGAAGACGTTGCAAAATTTATGTTATCTGTATTATCGACGGCAAAGTTCGATAGGGTTGGAGTGGCTATAGATTGTGTCTGATATGTTAGAATCAATGTTTTGTTTTAGATTTAAAAATAAATAAATAAATGGTGCATGTGATTCTGTTGGTGATCATACATGATAATACCCAAAAGTGTAGATATCAGTACATACAAAACAATCCAAATTGTAGCGATGCGAAGCTCCGAGGACTGTAAGGGGAGTCTAATCTCACAGTAATCTACTTGACAGCAAACATTGATACCCCTTACTTAGAATAAAACGTACAATTATTGACCTTAAGCCATTATGTTTTACTCGTTCCAGGTTCCATACCCTTCGTTGCATTTGGCTTCTTTACGTCATGACGCCAAGCTCACTTCTACTAGTGGTGATTGTGGGAGAGGGCGTGGAGGGGGGGGGGCTGTCTTGGGTAATCATGTATATTTTAGGATGCAAATAAAGTTTTGATTTTGTTTGGACGTCCTTTTTGTTGCATGAGACCCCGTTAGGCACGCTTTGGTACATGTGAATCGGACGACTGCTATGGTTTATCATACACTATGTTGTTATGATATGCTAGGATGCATGGATGGATGCAGATAAATAAAAGAACGTTACCATGATATTGACTTGGAACATGTAATTCTTAATGTAGAAATAAAAGTATACATTTTAGGCCAAAAAAGAAGAAGAATTGTTTCTGGTCAGGTCCGTTTGTCTAAAGTGGTGCGACGACGCGATTGTTTTTATTCTCAACAAACCTGTTACTCAATCTACCATTTGTGGCAGTTCTTGTTCTTTTTATTTAGTACTTTAGAGCAAGTGCATACGTGGGGCAGTTCTCATTTGCTTGTTCATGATTGACTCTGCAGTTGTCTTCTCTGAAGTATACGTAGGGAGGGTTATTTTTGTGTTTCTCTCCCAGATCTGCAGACTGCATGGGCTGGACAAACAAGAAAAAAAAGACTGACGCGAGGGTATCTAAGTGATGCACAGGCTGACCAGAAACAGTTCTTTTGGGTTTTTTTGCCGTCTATATACTGATTACATTATTTGTCAGTATTGTGCTATTTAGACTGTAAGATATGTCGTATTGTACCACCCTTACATGCAAACATCTGTTTTGCTCTAGTTGAACTACTTGATATGTATTTGGCGGGAACATTAATTAGCTTTGGTAGGTGACCGTAAATTAACCTAAAAAGTATATAAGGTCACAGTCATTTTAACACCTCTTTCGGCATAATATATTTGATTAGTTGTGACCAGAACTGGCCAGACAGCCAAATGAAAACAAAGTTGATGTGCTTTGATTTCAATACATATTTGCAACAATATGCATAAATATATGAGTTGTTGCATGCTGTGACTGGAATAAAGTTCATTTAGCAGTGTGTGTGTGTGTGTGTGTGTGTGTGTGTGTGTGTGTGAGCAGTGTGTGAGCAGTGTGTGTGTGGAGCTAAGCCAAGTCTGTGAACTACCTACGTATTAAGGTAAAGCATAAAACATATTAATACCATGAAAAACCCTTGTTGAAATAAAATGTCCCCAGTCCAATAAAGTGATGCCATGGATGTGTTACACCCAATGTTACTACGGCGTGTTCTAAGGCATACGTTGAGGGCGCACGACATTTGGCCTACGACAAGACAAGCTAGCTCGGTGACCATTATAGGCTTTTCATGTATTTGTTCAAGTATGTATTACGAGTTTACCTCACCCCAAACTCCACTGGCACCCGTAAATATATGCCCAGGTTTACGAGGATGATAATGACTACCGTAAGAAGAAAGATCCGATAACTGAAACAAAAATAGTAACGAATCTTCAAGTGAAGTACGGATACAGACATCTTGTTCAAAAATCAACAAGTAGGTACTACCGGATACTATTTAAGGGAATGCTTTTCCCATTCCTCGCTAAAACTTTTACATACATTTTTTTTTTCATGTTTCTATGAATTTCCATGGACAGATGATGTCCAATAGCAACAGTGTAACATGCATGGCGTATATAACTATGTTATAAAATGCTAGATGTGGGAAATAGTTGTAGAAGAGGTTCTGGAAAGAGAAGTTTTGGAAAGAGTGAGGACTGTACAACCCCGGTGTACAACCAAGTAGTCATTCTGGCAAGCCAGAGCACATACATTCTATTTCTGCTGAAGCAACGAAATGAGTCTTGGACGGTGCCGTAAAAGAGCCTGCAGTTTACGACGATGGAGTAAGTAAGCAACACGTGCTTTGTTTTTGTTGTGTTTGCTGCTGGTTGTTGTTGTTGTTGTTGTTGTTGTTGTTGTTGTTGTGGTGGTGGTGGTGGTGGTGGTGGTTGTGGTGGTGGTGGTGGTGGTGGTGGTGGTTTTTGTAAACAAACTCCCAGTAACTATGTGTTCATAGTCGTCATCTTATTTAAAGTTACTTAGTAACTATACTCTATACACATTGGCGCGAACTTGATAATGACCTGATTATGGCTACTAGAGTTAGGTTGGTTAATAGGGAATATATTGCATCTATGTGATAGGCCAAACTGACTTGCTGAAAGTTGTCAGATTCCTAAATTTGACTTCATACTATTAAAAGAATTTTTTTTTTTCAAATGTAATTAAGTGATTTATTAGAACTTCGATTCGCTCAGTTATCGTGTCAGGTAATCAAACGATCGTGGCACTGTCCCACACACGGGCCCACACAGCCCCATTTGACCTCAAATTCCATAAAGTAGAACACGTAAGTACGCATGCGGCGTACTTTCTAGACGACCCGTGACCGTCTGATGACATACGTACGTTTGTTATTGTCGCCTATTTAGTGGTCTGAGTTGTCGCCTAGATCAAACAGTCACACCCACCCTGGTATCTTGTGCAGCGACGTGACGTTCGTACCTGTAACTTTAATTTATGTTTATGAGGTAGGTATATTGCTGGAAAACAAAATTGTCAAATTTGAATTGTGTAGCATTTACCACAACGCCAGGCGTACATATGTTTGTTTACATTTAGTTCAGTAATACTCGTGTTTACTTATACCCTGGATATGATGACATATGGATGTATTCGTGGAGAATACGACTATCCTATGTTGTCCAGTTATGGACATTTTATGCTTACGACCATTGCAGGTATTGACAAATATGTTTTGGAGATGAATAGCCTAGTTCACGCGGTACTCTTATCGATCAATAATGTCAAATTTAGATCAAACCAGCAGAACGAGACTTCAAATAGTCTGGTCGTTGTTTCCCGCTTTAATGTATAATGGCCGCCAACGCATGGACAACTGCTGTCATAATTAGCGGAGACACCAAAGGAAAAAAATGTGCCAGTGATGTCAAATACACACGTAAATCAGCTTGTGGTCTAATCTATATACATGATGTAGGTATGATGCATATTTAAAAAAACAAAACTTCTGTTGTCTTGACAATGACGTCACTCACATCATGCAAATTGTAATTTTATCTGCACAAAGCAGTGTATCTGGAATATTAAGTGAAATGTAAGCATCCACATGATGTGTGCAGTGTTTTCATAATTTGTATTTGTTGTTTATAAACAAAACTGGGGGAGGTTTCCGGAAATTTTGATCAAACACTCATTATACAGTTTGGGTGGGTTTTTTTTTAGCACAACTGAACTGACAACATTTTGGTGCAAGAAAGTGTCCATCCAAATGCAGCGAGTGGTTAAAGCGGACCAACAACTGAACCTTTCAGACTATAGACACTTATTTCTATGCATTCCAAACATTTTATTCTTCCTACTTTGCAGAGTCAACAATTTGAGGCTGTTAACATGAAGATCGCGGTGTTCGGTGCTACTGGTGGAAGCGGCCAGCACGCAGTTCGTCTAGCTCTCGAGGCGGGGCACAGTGTCATTGCTATCGTGCGGAACACATCAAAGGTTGAAGCAAAACACGAGAATCTACAGGTATGTGAGTTGCAATGGTCGAAGCGAGTGTTTGGTTCTTTTTAGTTCCCACCAGACGAAGTCCGGACGGGGACTTATGGATTGGGTTCCGTCTGTCTGTGCGTCCGTCCGTCCGTCCGTCTGTCTGTCCGTCTGTCCCCAGCCGTTTCTTGGAGGTGCCTGGCCTGATTTTTTCAAACTTGGTACAGGGGCAACATACTATGGCATACTTATGCACGTCAATTTGTTTTATGATACAATCCAATATGGCCGCCTAGCAGCCATTTTGTTTGCGAATTGTCCCTGTCCAAAGCCATAACTCAGACATTCGTGAACAGATCTCATTCAAAGTTGCTATTAGCACAGTGTTCTATGACATACATGTGCATATTCATTGTTGTCGTGATACGATCCAATATAACTGCCTGGCAGCCATTTTGTTTGCGAATTTTCCATGTCCAAAGCCATAACTCAGACATGCTTGAACAGATCTCATTCAAAGTTGCCGGGTATTAGCACAGTGTTCTGTGACATACATGTGCATATCCATTTTCGTCGTGATACAATCCGATATGGCTGCCTGGCAGCCATTTTGTTGGCGTAGTTTTCACGTCCAAAGCCATAACTCAGACATGCTTGAACAGAGTAGTGATATCAAAAACAACCATATGAGGCCAAACAACATTAACCAGGTTTGAAAATGACAACATAAACAGCCAGTTCCTTAAAACCCAATCATAGCGGGGAGTATGTCATTTTCAATGACTTGTTGGTCGTCATTTTGAAAGCCAGATCAAACAAACACTTCAAGTATTGTACCTCTACATGTAGCATACAACGATATTTGTTCTGGTTATTGCCACAGGGTTATTGTATTCACAATCAAGTTATTATGCTGCTTTCAACATGGCGACTGTTATTTATTTGTAAATGCTGTTTCAAAGAGAGTCAAATGGAAAGCTTTCGACCTTTTAAAGTGATACAAATAAAAACTTGTGCATAACCGTTTTGCTTTCATATTTAGTCACGATTAATGACCAATATGAATTCCTCCAATGCAAAATGATCAGGTATGCAAATAATATCGAAATGTTATTTTTTTGTGAAAATGAAACTTGACAACTACCCAAGGGATGTACACGACGTGTGCTTGTGCTTTGAATTTTGCTTTCCAATCAAAATCAAAGGTTTAAATCCCAATCCGCATAGATGCCAGGCTATGTTCTAAAAAAATTACATCACACTTTGATGTTATAACTTTATCTCTATATGTTTTATCATTCATTTAATAGGTTTATGTTTTGATTTCTCTGACAGGTTGTTGAAGGGAATATATTCTCTGACGAAACACTTGTGCCACACCTTGCTGGTGTGGACGCTGTACTGTCATGTCTAGGAAGCACTACTTTGTGGAAACCTACCACCTACTCAGAGTCTATCAGACCTATTGTTTCTGCCATGAGGCAAGCTGAAGTCAAACGTCTAGTGTGTATAAGCTCATGGTGTACAACATGTAAGTATCAAAAGTATTGATGCATAATATATTGGTGTTTGCGCTGCAAAGTAAATTATTGAGGCGAATATACACTCCTTTTCTTTGTGGCATTGTGAGTGATTTCCAAAGTATTCTCTCAGCATACACACAAAGTGGAATCATTGTTGAAATTTTTATATTACCATTCTACGTTGTGAATAATGCCAATATATTTCAGCCAATAGGGATGACCCGGGACCTTTCATATTGGAATGGTTCTACAAACCATTCATCATTCGATACCTGTTGGCTGACATGGAAAGAATGGAACAGTTCTTGATGAGTGAGGAGTGTAATGACATCAACTTTACTATTGTGAGGCCCCTGAATTGCTAAAAAGTCCTTCAAAAGGTACATAATGTGGTTTTGTATTCTGTATGAAAATGAGATTTAGATACAAGTATCATCATGGCAGGACACGTTATTTTACTACTCTTTAGAGAGAAACAGATCATTAGTGAGAGTGCACATGTTTCTAGCTATGTATGTATGTATGTATGTATGTATGTATGTATGTATGTATGTATGCATGCATTTGTGCATTTATTTTATACATGTGCTGTTTACGAATAGTTGCATATAGACATGTAGTTTACTAAATATTAAAAAAAAATATAAAAAAATCCACTTAAACTATTTAAAAGTCGTAATTCCTTGGCAATGAAGATTATTGATGTATTGTGTTTTATGTACTTTCAGGGCAAGAAATCTTAGCCGAGATACGACAGTTTGTCAAGGGAGGGCGTATGAAGATACCGCGGGAAGACGTTGCTAAATTTATGTTGTCGACATTATCAACTGACAAATACGATAGGGCTGGCGTGGCAATCGATTGTGCCTAGCAATGTGTTATAGAACACATCACAATCCATATATAGTTCATGAAATATTTCACTTATTGTCGGATAAATAGACCAAGTGTTTAACCTTTAAGAAAGACAGAGATTCAATCCCAGGTTCTCACAATAGTATTATCTTATCCATTGCTGTTATCTTATCAAAGGAGACATAGAATACCCATTAATTTTACTAACTCTCTTCTCGTCTTGTAAAGCATCCACCTGGCATCGCATTGTTCTGGGAAGTTGTTCATTTTCAGTGAACTTAAATCAAAAGAACCTTTCCCCTTTTTTCGAACCATTTTTACCTTCCGTAAAGGAAGGTCTTAATATAGCGATGAAGTCTGTGTGTCTGTGCGTGTGTGTCTGTGCGTGTGCGTGTGTGTGTGTGTATCACCATTTCCGAAAAACGGCTGCATAAATTCAAATGAAATTTCATAGACATCTTCCGTAGGGTAATGGCAAGAACTGATTAGGTTTTGGTAATAATCCGATGAATATTAATGACCAATTTGAGTAATTCATCGATCGAACAAGTATAAAGTTTGCGTCAGATTCAGATTCAGATTCAGGTAGTGTTATCTTATGAACGTTATATTGAGCGTCAGACAGCCTCAGATCCGAAGACACCCGACAGACTCAAACCTGAACTAATACTGTTGAGACTACAGGGAAGGATTCTGCTTCACTGCTGTCGGGTGTATTCGGATCTGAGGCTATCTGATGCTCAATATGACGCTACCTAAATCTGAATCTGACGCCAACTTTACACTCGTGCTGTACATAGCTCTACACTGAGAAAGACTCTGTTTTCAGGGGTTTCGTACGTGCCAACCTTATTTTGTGTTTCCCTTGGATCTACACTCTGCATTGGCTGGACAAACACAAGAAAAAAGAAGACTGAGGCAGGGTATTTAAGTGATTCAAACTCACCAGAAAACTTTTTTTCTTGGCCTTAACATAGGTTTACAATGAGCGCGGAGTTCACAAAGAGGTGAAATATTTATTGTTTCAATTTCGTCAAATATGGACTTACCATTTTCAAATTTCACACACTAATGCGCAGATGGATAAAGAGAAATCATGTTTTTTTAGATTTTCGATTAGAAGTTTAGGAAGTATTATATTGACCTCGAACCGTCTCCTTTTTACCCGTGTTCTTTTCCGATTTCTCTCGATAACAAACTACCGCTGTTTGTTGCAAGGCTTGTACATAATCATTTATCTAGCTCTATATCTCAGGATATCAATACACTCTCACATATTTATCAAGTGTAATAATCTATAATTTATACCCAAATCATGTGTGTGGTCAAAATATGGAAAATAGACCAAGCCACACCTAGCCTACGAAGAAAATTTTGCGACAATGTATCAATAATGGTGACCTATACATTGACCTCTATATAATTAGTGTACAGTGAGGGCGCGCCACTCAACAAAATCTTGACAATTTTCCCGTAGTGATTAATGGAATGTGTAAACTCGTGGTGGGACAGAAGGAAGTTCAACACGCACATGTCATATCCCGGGTATGTAGGGGATCACGAAAGCCGAGTGAAGTCGAACAACATTTGAACAACATTTTTGACAACTAACTTTCATTGGGACTTGACGAATCACAGATATAGATCTAAATGTCTTGCATAAATCATAAAATTCCTTACGGAAGGCATTCAGTTTAAATCTTGTCCTCGAAATGGATCAACGTTAGTAGACCCATGCCACGTTTAACGCTAACTTTGAAAGCTGCAGCACCATTTGTTTCTTCAAAAGGAACAAACTTCCGAACTGAGCATTCAAAGTATTTATAGACAATCCAATTGTTCTGTATAGTCAAATATCATATATTCCCTTTACTAGTCTTTGTATCGTTAGTACTTGTATTATTTTTAGGTGTTCTCTTTTTAGCACAACTAAACTGAGGTTCAGTAGAGCTATAGGGATCGCCCAACGTCTGTCTGTCTGTCTGTCTGTCTGTCTGTCTGTCTGTCTGTGTGTGTGTGTGTGAGCAGTGTGTGTGGAGCTAAGCCAAGTCTGTGAACTACCTACGTATTAAGGTAAAGCATAAAACATATTAATACCATGAAAAAACCTTGTTGAAATAAAATGTCCCCAGTCTAATAGAGTGATGCCATGGATGTGTTACATCCAACGTTACTACGTGTCCTAAGGCATGCGTTGAGGGCTCACGACATTTGGCCATGTACAAGACAAGCTAGCTCGCTGACCATTATAGGCTTTTCATGTATTTGCACCAAGTATGTATTACGAATTTACCTCACCCCAAACTCCAATGGCACCCGTAAATATATGCCCAGGTTTACGAGGATGATAATGGCTACCGTAATGAAAAATATCCGATAACTAAAACAAAAATAGTAACGAAACTCCAAGTGAAGTACGGATTCAGACATCTTGTTCAAAAATCAAGCGCGTACTATTGGATACTATTTAAGGGAATACTTTTCCCATTCCTCGCTCGAACTTTTACATACATATTATATTTTACATGTTTCCATGAATTTCCATGGACACTGAGATGATGTCCAATAGCAACAATGTAACATGCATGGCTTACATAAGTACTAGATGTGGGAAATTGTTGTAAAAGAGGTTCTGGAAAGAGAGGTTTTGGAAAGAGTAAGGACTGTACAACCCCGGTGTACAACCAAGTAGTCATTCCCGCAAACCAGAGCACATACATTCTATTTCTGCTGAAGCAACGAAATGAGTCTTGGACGTTGCCGTAAAAGAGGCTGTAGTTTACGACGATGGAGTAAGTAAGTAAGCACCCACTGACGTACTTTGTTTTTGTTGTGTTTGCTGTTGTTGTTGTTGTTGTTGTTGTTGTTGTTGTTGTGGTGGTGGTGGTGGTGGTGGTGGTGGTGGTGGTGGTGGTGGTGGTGGTGGTGGTGGTTTTTGTAAACAAACTCCAAGTAACTATTTGTTCATGGTCGTCATCTTATCTAAAGTTAACTGTACTCTATACACATTGGCGAACTTGATAATGACCTGAATATGGCTACTATAGAGTTAGGTTGGTCAATAGGGAATATATTGCATCTATGTGATAGGCCAAATTGACTAACTTGCTGAAAGTTGTCAGATTCCTAAATTTGAGTTCATACTATTAACAGAATGATTTTTTTTAAATAATTAAATAATAAATACATAATTCATAATGGATGTTATTAACATCGCTACCTATAACGTCAGAGGTTTAAAATCCTCTCTCGGAGCCCTTGATACTTGTGACATGTTATTGATTCAAGAACACTGGCTTGACAAAGACAAGTTATCACTTCTCAGTACGATACATAATGAGTTTACCTCAGTTGGAGTGAGTTCCATTGATAGATCACACAGTGTCCTCACTGGTAGACGCCATATGGGGGCGTTGGTATTCTTTGGCGTAACAATCTCAATGGTGTTTCACCTATCTTATTAGACTGTGAAAGCCGTGTTGTAGGTATTCGTATTCAAATGTCAGATAAACCAGAATTTTCAATGTATGTATGCCAACTGCAAACTCTGACTGTGACGAGTTTCGGTGGATTTTAGGTTTGCTACAAGTTACAATTAATGAGTTAGGCACTTGTTGTTGCCTTATTTCTGGTGATTTCAATGCAGATCCGATGAGCACTTTGAGACAGTTTTGTGAAAGAAAATAATTTTGCCTTTGCAGATATTGAACGCCTCCCCCCTAGTACTTTTACATAGTTAAGTGACTCATGTTTAGCCCGTAGTTGGTTTGTTCACATTATGTTCACCATCGTCTAATAGTATTATTGACTAAGATTAATTGTTAAGATTAATATCATTTCATCTGATAATTTTCCTGTAATGTTCAACCTAAAGACCAATCTGCTTCCCAAGCTGAGTATATCACAAAAAACCAATGTTTGCAAACCTTGTTGGAACAAAGCTTCTTCGAGCCACCTAGCAAACATAGAGTATTGTGTGATAGACTTCTCTCTAAAGTTTATCTTCCAGTTGACGCACTAGCATGTACTGACCCACATTGTTGTACTCACTCTGAATTGATTGACACTTTTTATAATGATATTGTTTCGACTGTGTTGTCTGCAGCAGAGAAGACTCTCCCAAAAGCTGCTAACGCCAATAAGCACACTGTACCAGGTTGGAACACTTTAGTAAAACAACATTACGATAAAGCTCGGACTGATTTTTTAATCTGGAAGGATTATGGGTCTCCTAAATTTGGTCCACTTTTTGAGCTTATGCGTAAGTCTAGAGCACAGATCAAGAGGCAATTTGCACTATGTAAAAAGGCAGAAAAAGAAATGCGTGCAAACGCCTAAGCCGAAAAGTTAAAGCGTGACCCAAAGGCTTACTGGAAAGAGATAGGTAAGCGTAAGGGTAAAACACCAGCTCCATCATCTGTGGGTGATCATTCTGGTGATGCTGAGGTGGTAAGTATGTGGAAAAGCCATTATGAGACTATTCTGACAAAAACTGGTATAGATTTTACACCTGTTATTTCCGATATTAAGCTTTGTGATGACATGTTTGTTCATCAAGAAGAAATTAGTGACTTAATTAAGAACCTTAAAACAGGTGCATCATCGGGTATCGATGGCATTACACCTGAGCATCTGAAGTACGCCCCTTCCAGAGTCTGTGTTCTTTTGTCCCGTTGTTTCTCGGCTATTTTAATTCATGGTGTTGTTCCTAAACAATTAATGACTACGGCTTTAGTTCCAATTCCAAATTTGTGACAAATCTAATTATCGCCCTGTTGCTGTTGCATCTACAGCCTCTAAATTGCTTGAGAGAGTTTGGCTAAATCGCTGTATAGAGTGTCTGTCGACCAGTGATTACCAGTTCGGGTTTAAACCAGGGCATGGTACTGATATGTCAATCTTTGTTCTGAAAGAAATTTTAAATCATAATAAACGTCGTAATACTCCCGTTTTCATCACTTTCATGGATGCATCTAAAGCGTTTGATTATGTTCGTCATGATATTCTTTTCAATAAATTATTAGACAGAGGTTCAAACCTTACTTAATTAAGATGTTAGCATAGCATGTACAGGTATCAAGACTTTGTGGTTAGATGGAATGGGTGTTTATCTGAATCTTTTAATTCAAAGAATGGAGTTAAACAAGGTGGAATTACTTCACCTCTTTTTTTCACTGTGTATTTAGATGATCTCAGTAAGAATCTTTCAACACTTCTCTATGACTGCCTTCTCGGTGGCTATAAAGTGAACCATTTAATTTATGCTGATGATTTAGTTATTATATCTACTGGAGCCTATGGCCAGCAGATGCTTGCTAATACTTGTGGCCACTATGGTGAAATTGATTCTATACTTTTCAACGAGAAAAAGACAGTTTGTATGCTAATTCAACCTAATGTATGTAGGCTCAGACCAGTTGCAATTTACCTGAATGGTAGATTGCTGAATTACGTCGATGTTTACAAATACCTTCAGTTGGTCACTTGATCACCTGTGACCTCAAGGATAATGACGACATCCAGGCTCAGGCTCGACGTTTTTTTTATGTCAGAGGTAATGCTCTAATTCGTGATTTTGAATTGAGTCCCTCTCTATTAAATGTCACTTATGTTCTGGTTTTTTTGTGATATTCCTTATTGTTCTTATTTGTGGAGTATTTTCTCTATAAATACTTTTAATGCAGCCAAGAGAGCTTACTCACAGGTTTTCCGTCAATTGTCAGGTGTTAAACATTCTTTTATTCAGAGCAATAGCGCAATGTTTGTCAACTTTTCGATTTTAATTTGATGAAATCATTGGGAAAAAATCTTTTAGCTTTTTATAGCAGATTGCATCTCTCAAGTAACCCGTTTGTGGTTGCTGTTTTATCTCTTTCAGTGTTAACACAGTGCTTTGTGGAGTATTTGGAGTAAGCGTCTATTTTAATGTGTTTTGTCTGTTGTTTGTTTTGGTATGGATTATTTTTATAATCTGAAATAAAGTGATAATGATAATAATAAAAATGATTTATTAGACATTCGATTCGCTCAGTTATTGCGTCAGGTAATCAAACGATCATGGCACTGCCCCCACACAGCCCCATTTGGCCTCTAATTACGTAAGTAGAACAAGTAATTGCGCATGCGTACTTTCAAGACTTCGATCCGTGTATGACATACGTCGTTCGTTATTTTCGCCTTAGAGCAAACAGTCACACCCACCCTGACACCTTGTGCATAGCGACGTGACGTTCGTACCTGTAACTTTCATTTTTGTTTATGAGGTAGGTATATTGCTGGAAAACAAAATTGTCAAATTAGAATTGTGTAGCATTTACCACAACGCCAGGCGTACCTCTGTTTGTTTACGCATTGTTCAGTAATACTCGTGTTGTTACTAATTTATATATCCTGGATATGATAAAATTGATATGACATATGGATGTATTCGGGGGGAATACCACTATCCTATGTTGTCCAGTTTAATATGGACATTTTATGCTTACGACCATTGCAGGTATTGACAAATCTGTTTTGGAGATGAATAGCCTAGTTCACGCGGTACTCTTATCGATCAATAATGTCACATTTAGATCAAACCAGCCGAACGAGACCTCAAAAGGTCTGGTCGTTGTTAATGGTCGCCAACGCCTGGACAACTGCTGTCATAATTAGCGGAGACACCAAAGGAAAAAAATGTATCACCCAATGATGTCAAACACATGTTAAACAGTTTGTGGTCTAATCTAGATAGGTATGGTGCATATTTAAAAAAAAAACTTCAGTCTCTTGTCTTGACAATGACGTCACTCACATCATGCAAATTGTAATTTTATCTGCACAAAGCAGTGTATCTGGAATATCAAGTGAAATGTAAACATCCACATGATGTGTGCATTGTTTTCGTAATTTGTATTTGTAGATTATTAAAAAAAACACTGAGGGGGGGGGGGGGGGTTTCCGGAAATTTTGATCAAACCCTCACGTTTTGGTTGGGTTTTTTTTAGCACAAATGAACTGAGGTGCAAGAAAGGTATTAGGACAGTGTCCATCCAAGCGCAGCGAGTAGTTACATAAGCGGAACCTTTCAGACTATAGAAACCTTTTTCTATGCATTTAAAACATTTTATTCTTCCTACGTAACTTTGCAGAGTCAACAATTTGAGGCTGTTAACATGAAGATCGCGGTGTTCGGTGCTACTGGTGGAAGTGGCCAGAACGCAGTTCGTCTAGCTCTGGAGGCGGGGCACAGTGTTATTGCTATCGTGCGGAACACATCAAAGGTTGAAACAAAACACGAGAATCTACAGGTATGTGAGTTGCAATGGTCGAAGCGAGTGTTTGGTTCTTTTTGGTCGTCATTTTGAAAGCCAGATCAAACAAACGCTTCAAGTATTGTACCTCTACGTGTAGCATACAACGATGTTTGTTCTGGTTATTGCCCCGGGGTTATTGCACTCACAATCAAGTTATTATGCTGCTTTCAACATGGCGACTGTTATTTATTTGTAAATGCTGTTTCAAAGAGAGTGAAATGGAAAGCTTTCGACTTTGTAAAGTGATACAAATAAAAACTGTTTTGCTTTGGTATTTAGTGACGATTGAAACTTGACAACAACCCGAGGGATGTATCCAACGTGTGCTTGTGCTGAAAATTTTGCTTTCCTTTCAAAATCAAAGTTTTAAAGCCCAATCCCCATAGATTCACCAGGCTATGTTCTAAATTTTTTTTTACATAAGTAGTAATTGTATATAAAATGACAGTTCTGGGAGATGAAGCGACACCCTTAAATTAAGCATTTTTAAGTTTAAAAAATGGTCCAATCTATATTAAATTTAGTATATACAAAAAATATCATGTCGTTCCAGATACCCCCCTAAATTAAGCGTTTTAAATTTAAAAAAATGGTGCAATCTATATTAAATTTTAGCATTTAGAAAAACAAAACATGTCGTTCCAGATAAAACGACAGTGACAACAACCCTCTGCCTTAGAGAACGACAACTTATTATTATTCCCGGCCATTTTTCAAATAGGCGTAACATCCATACATAGGTCAATACATTTACGTAACAATAAGCTCAGCTGTGAATGACGATGACTCATACACCACATGACTCATATAGCAACATATTCCTATTTGTTTTGAAATAAATGGGACACAAGCTATACGAATGCCAACCGTAAAGAATTAGTGGTTATCATTTAAAAATTATCCAAAACAATTAAATGCTCCATTTGTTATTTATGCAGATTTTGAATCTGTAACTCAAAAAGTGAACACCTGCCATCCTAATGAAAACACAATATACACACACCATTACCAAAAGCATGAAGTATGTAGTTTCGGTTATAATACTTGTTTGTTGTTATTATGACACATTCAGTAAAGAAAGTGTCATTTATAGAGGACCATATGCATCCAAGAAATTTATGGAAATGATGCGATTGGAAGTTGACTATTGCAATGATATAAAACAACAACATTTTAACAAACCTTTGCGTATGAGTAAAAACGATGAAACATGTTTCAAAAACGCAACACAATGCCATATTTGTGACACATTATACGAAGAAGATAACATACGAGTCCGCGACCATTGCCATACAGGGCATGAAACATGTAATATCAATTTTCAAGTAACGAAAAAAAATACCTGTCGTATTGGGATGCATGTCTAAAAATGACTAAAACTAATCTCGAATTAATAACGGATACAGATATGCATCTCTTCATAGAAAGAGGTCTCCGCGGAGGTATTTCTTATATATCCACTGGTCACACAAAGGTAAACAATCCATATATGAAAGACTATGATCCAACTCAGGAAACGAAGTACATCATGTATTTAGATGCTAATAATCTCTATGGTTGGACAATGACTCAATCTTTACCAACACATGGATTTAAATGGGTTGATCTAGATTCGCTCATCATAAATAAGTATACCAACGAGAGTGACCATGGATTAATCCTTGAAGTTGATCTCGAGTATCCTGACGAATTGCACGATCTCCACAATGACTACCCCTTAGCACCTGAGAGACTATGTATTACTGAAGGCGTGTTATCCCCACATAATAAAAACATACGTGACCGCTTTAATATCAAATGTGGAAATAAAGAGAAATTAACCACAACTCTGAGACCAAACAAGAATTATATACTTCATGTTTAAAACTTAAAACAATATTTATCACTCGGTTTAAAAATCACCAAAATTCACACAGCGATTGAGTTCAATCAATCAAAATGGATGACAAAGTATATCTTATCTAACACAGAAAAAAGAGAGAAAGCAAGAAATGCGTTCGAAAAAGATTTCTTCAAACTAATGAATAACTCTGTCTTTGGACGTACCATGATGATTGTACGTAAACACCGTAGTATAACATTTTGTACAACAGAAAAACACATCAAGAAATTAGTATCCAAACCAATGTTTGTTACACAAAGAATTATAACCGAAGGTCTAGTAGCAGTGGAAAACAAAAAATAACGATTAATCCTAAACCAGCCCTTATATGTTGGGATAAGCATTCTTGATCTGTCTAAAACTTTAATGTACGACTTATATAAAAGAAAAATATGGACCACGAGCAAAATTGTTATTTAGAGATACAGACTCATTAATGTATGAAATTCAAGCCAATGACTCTTATAAAGATTTCTATAAAGACAAAGACCTTTTTGACAATAGTGACTACTAGCACCAAAGAGTCCATATTACTGTGATTATAACAAAAAAGTAATTGGTAAATTTAAAGATGAGTGTGCGGGTGCACCAATCACTTTTTGATATTGGATATAGAAGTAAAATGTACTTACATAACAGAGTCTGCTTCCACACGTAAAGCAAAAGGAATAAAAAAGTCAGTCATGAAAAAGAATATGACTCACGAAGAATATAAGACAGTACTTTTTGAAAATTTACAGTTAAAACATTCCATGAATACTATACGATTGATGAATCATCAGATCGGTAGTTACACAGTCAATAAAACCTCTCTGAGTTGCATTAACGACAAACGCTATGTCCTTGATCGTTATAAAACATTAGCATATGGTCACGTTAATTTAAGCTGACTTATGTAAGCTCGAGTAGAAATGAAATTGTATAGCCATTAAAATCTATCAGTTCTTTATTTTGGTTAGTTATCCAAATTCGAAGACTAGTTATATCCATTTTTTTAATTGGCACTGGAACATTAGCAGGAAAGAAATAAGTGACAGCTTTTCCCATTTCACCACGGTCCTGTATCGTTAAAATTTGTAAATAATTATACCTTTTCCCATTGATGTAATTAGTAGGTGTATCTATAATATCACAGTAGACTACGTATTCAGTCACAGGAAGAAAATCTGCTTTGTATGGACGAATACTCGATGTATTATATTTTTTCTCTTCAAAACAAAGTATCCCTCAAAATTATTAGGCTTTGAAAAGTCTACTTTAACATTATCATCGAGCACCATCTGTGTTTTTCCCTTTGGCAAAATTCTCTTAAAATTAATTAATTTTGTTCTACCAATCGCTTGCATTAACGTTTCTACATTGTACGTAATTACCTGGTTCTATTTTTTGACTGACATTCTGGCCTTAACATTAAAAGCAATTTCATTGTTCTCTTTTGTAATATTATACCAGGAATTCTATAGTTTACACTCCAACAGTCATATCTGTTTATAATCAATTTATATATATATATATATATATATATATATATATATATATATATATATATATATATATATATATATATATATATATATTATGCCATCAAACAGCAGAAGATATTAACAAAAACATTAAAGATCTTTCTAGTTTAAATTCAGAATATGTTAAACCAGATATGTCTGTTTTTGATAAAGCTGCTGAAAACGAAACATTAAAATGGCGAGAAGTACCAATGAATGAAATATTATTGTTAACTTCAGTTCAAACTATGGTCCTGCTGCTATTGGTGGATTTCAGGGACCCGATGGTGAATTTAAAAGCTGGCTTCCAGCGAAAAATGATTGCTGAGCTCACTCATAAAGTTTTCCCAATTTATGTTGTTTCTTACGGATTAGTCCCATCTCGTACAATTCCAAGCAGACTATATTTTTAAATATGCAATGGTAGCCCCTAATTTACAAGCAAACAATAGTCTTATTCCTATTCCAAAAAAAAGACGTAAGAATAAAGAATAAGAACTAGAAAACAAACACCTAATTTTTTGCCTCGGTTCAAGTGGTTGACTCAAAGGGCAAGATGGGTCATACACAGCTGAGCCGTTGAGCCTATTGTAAGTAAATGTATTTACCTTTGTATGGATGTTATGCATATTTGAACAATGACCGGGAGTAGTAATAAGTTGTCGTTCTCTAAAGAAGAGGGTCGTTGTCACTGTCGTTTTATCTGGAACGATATGTTATATTTTTTGTATATACTAAATTTAATATAGATTGGACCATTTTTTAAACTTAAAAATGCTTAATTTAGGGGTGTCATTTCGTGTCCCAGAACTGTCATTTATATACTACTTACATAACATTTTTATGTTATAAATTTATCTCTATAATATAGTTATCATTTAATGAGATTATCTTTTTTTAAATTTCTCTGACAGGTTGTTGAAGGGAATATATTCTCAGACGAAACACTTGTGCCACACCTTGCTGGTGTGGACGCTGTACTGTCATGTCTAGGAGGCACTACTTTGTGGAAACCTACCCTCTACTCAGAGTCTATCAGACCTATTGTTTCTGCCATGAGGCAAGCTGAAGTCAAACGTCTAGTGTGTATAACCTCATGGTGTACAACAAGTAAGTATCAAACACATCCTTTCAAGTGTTTTCTATTAAACATTTTTATTCAATAAAAATGCAAATATATATAAAAAAAATATGAATACAAATATCCATTCAAATGATTATATATCATTTCAAATGATTATATATATATATATACATGTATAAGTCACACCCTCATGTGTATACAGGTATTATGCAAATGATTTTGTTATTACAGTGATTACTTGCATTAGTATTGATGCATAATATATTGGTGTTTGCGCTGCAAAGTAAATTATTGAGGCGAACATACACTCATTTTCATTGTGCGTGATTTCCAAAGTATTCTCTCAGCATAAACATACAGTGGAATCATTATTGAAATTTGATATTATCATTCTACGTTGTGAATAATGCCAATATATATTTCAGCCATTAGGGGTGACCGGGGACCTTTCATCATGGAATGGTTCTACAAACCATTCATTCTTCGATACCTATTGGTTGACATGAGAAAGATGGAACAGTTCTTGATGAGTGAGGAGTGTCATGACATCAACTTTACTATTGTGAGGCCCCCTGAATTGCTTAAAAGTCCTTCAAAAGGTACATAATGTGGATTTGTATTCTGTATGAAAATGAGATTTAGATACAAGTATCATCATGGCAGGAAATGTTATTCTACTACTCTTTAGAGAGACACAGATCATCAGTGAGATGCATGCATGTATGTATGTATGTATGTATGTATGTATGTATGTATGTATGCATGCATGCATGCATGCATGCATGCATGCATGTATGTATGTATGTATGTATGTATGTATGTGTGTGTGTATGTATGTATGTATGTATGTATGTATGTATGTATGTATGTATGTATGTATGTATGTATGTATGTATGTATGTATGTTTTTGTGCATTTATTTTATGGATGTGCTGTTTACGAAAATTTGCATACAGACTGCAGTTTGCTAAAAAATTGAAGAAAAAAATTAAAAGAAAAGTCCACTTAAACTATCAAAAAGTCGTAATTCCTTGGCAATGAAGATTATTGATGTATCGTGTTTTATGTACTTTCAGGGCAAGAAATCCTAGCCGAGATACGACAGTTTGTCAAGGGAGGGCGTATGAAGATACCGCGGGAAGACGTTGCTAAATTTATGTTGTCGACATTATCAACTGACAAATACGATAGGGCTGGCGTGGCAATCGATGTGTTATAGAACACATCACCATCACCATATAAAATCATGAAATATTTCACTTATTGTCGGATAATTAGACCAAGAGATTGAATCCAATGTTCTCACAATAGTATTAATCTTATCCATTGCTGTTATCTTATCAATAGAGATATAGAATCATTCTTGTCCGAACTGGGCATTTAAAGTATTTAGACATTCCAATTATACTGTATATTCAAATATCATATATTCCCTTTACTAGTCTTTGTATCGTTTGTACTTGTATTATTTTTTGGTGTTCTCTTTTTGTATATTTGGGCCTGTTTCGTAAATAAAGTTATATACATACATGTAATAATAAAATACAAGTATATTAAGATGTTCTCTGACGGCATGTATGCTTGATAAACAGCAATGTAAGTAATGCCCCATCGTAAATTAGCATAATGTGCTGTGCTAACTTGTATTTTTTGAGATGCAAGACTGAATCTATTCCAATATAGGCTTAGGCCATGATAGGAGTCATCTGATTACAGACTTACACTAGCTGGGTTATGATAATAAGATCCATCTGGTTAAAATCTAATTAAAGGTTATCAGGCTCAGTTTGCCTTTATTGACCCACGTCACGTCTACTCTACTTGTTCATACATAGGGTGAATCATAAAAAAGGATGTGCTTGGTTGGTTGGTTGGTTGGTTGGTTGGTTGGTTGGTTGAGGGATTGGTTGGTTGGTTGAGTGAGTGAGTGAGTGAGTGAGTGAGTGAGTGAGTGAGTGAGTGAGTGAGTGAGTGAGTGAGTGAGTGAGTGAGTGAGTGAGTGAGTGAGTGAGTGAGTGAGTGAGTGAGTGAGTGAGTGGTTGGTTGGTTGGTTGGTTGGGTGGGTGGGTGGGTGGGTGAGTGAGTGAGTGAGTGAGTGAGTGAGTGAGTGAGTGAGTGAGTGAGTGAGTGAGTGACTGAATGAGTGAGTGAGTGAGTGAGTGGGTGAGTGAGTGAGTGAGTGAGTGAGTGAGTGAGTGAGTGAGTGAGTGAGTGGGTGAGTGCCAGGTTGGATGGGTGTCTTACAAAGGGTTACGTATCACTGCGGCACAATTGTAATGTGGTTACAAGCTAGGATTCTAGCTAATCAGACACCGTAACATGGGGGATAGAACAATCAATGTCTAGATTAGGAGGCAGCATCTACAATAATTCACCCGTCATATGATAAACTTACTTGTCATCATTGCATTGCTTTTAATCAGTATCACATCTATACGCTTCCATCTCTTTATGCAGTGGGCTATAATATTAGAAGTGATAACAGTTCCTAAAGTTAGTTAAAACCGACATTTCATGCAAGGGCTGGTTGGCTATTTGCACACCTTTGTCGGCAAAACCTTCTCGCGTAAGATTTAAATTTTCTGAATACATCTCATCTCAGATCACTAGTCGTCTGGGATCTCATACATTGAATTTCCGTCAGCTTTTTTTCATGTTTCCCTTTTCAGTAAGTGATATAGTTCCTGTTTCACTTTCTTTCGACAAAACTGTCTGATATATATTTGTATTATAGTCGCGGCCTGTGAGTTCTATTTTACTCTAACACAAGACTAAGACTGAAAGGTGTGACGTCATACGTAACTATAAAGAATATTAAGTAGAATGTTCATTTTCCCCGTAATCTTAACTTAATTTGAAACCTTTTACAGTCGTATTAATTTTGATAGTTTCCATGGAAACTAAATTAAGGATATCCTCTGATATAAATACGGGTAATTCTCTGAGACTATTCAACACTACGAAAGTGGGTCATAAAATTAATAGGTACAAGTAACTGTCGTATTCAATCGCATTTTACACAACTTCTAAAATGGTTCTGTCTTGATTTTGCGAAAGTCTCACATTGTAAGTAAGATTTAAACTCGATTACATTAATAGACCTAGATGGGAAGTTTATATTGCCGCGGTAAAAAGTCCCTTTTGAGTTACAGGTAATGCTTGTTCAAGCCTATTCTTTGCTGGCGTCAGTCGAGAAGAAGAATTGTAAAGAATTGTGATATGCTTATAAGCAGGTTTAGATTGTGTCTTCCTGTGGTGTTGCCTACAACTACTGTACGCAATCAACTCTGTTTATATGCAGTTAAATCTCTCTAGGAATAAGACACGTTTTGCTCTAGAGCAGACCTAGACTGCGAGGATTTATCATTGCAGTGGTTCCTCTCAACTCCATACGAACAGAGGACAACTATTTACAATGAAGATGTGGCATTTTTCTCCGCCACTTGAGTACCTCCTGGTTCAAATCCTGTCTTTGCTTGCAGCACCAACCTACGGTAAGATCTGCCTGTTTCATTCCATAATTCATAATTTTTTAAATCAATCATATTCTAGTGGGGCTTCAAATGACAAATCCATTTGTGGGGGAGGGGCGTGGTTACCATGGCTGTGAAGAGAGAACTTAATTACAACCCATAACACCAAAGTAAAGCGTTTTCTCTATATACCACATCGTTTATAGCATTTTATATAATTTTAAGTTGAAGGGAGTTTAATTTGTAGCATCATGTTTTCGTCGGATGAAGGCTTTGCAATTACGAAACAATAGAATCAATCGACAGTACGTTTAACAGCAGGTGCCTTTCAAGTCTAATACGTCACTTCCGCCTAAGCTCGATTTCGTACCAGTTGGTAAGAGAAAGTGGATGGAACCAACGTTCTTGTCCTAATCCATGTCTCCTCTTTACAGGAATGACACCAGAAGACTTTGAACTTTGTGGAGGTAAGTGTGTGTGTGTGTGTGTGTGTGTGTGTGTGTGTGTGTGTGTGTGTGTGTGTGTGTGTGTGTGTGTGTTTTCAGATCGTCATCTGATCAAATAATATTTAAAAAATGTTTCAAAATATCAAATACAATTTTAAAAAGACACAAAAAAACCTGACAGATATATATTATGATATCCTTCACATGAAGAAGACATTATCCCTGCATTGTTATTTTAACTAAAACGTCAACACAAACCCCTAATACAGCTTTCAACTTTTGCAGGAGAACTGCCTGTGTACTATTGGGATCTAAGCGGCAAATATGGAGTAAGTGATCCCGATCCTGTCGATTGTCTGTATGCTTCTGGAAGTAATTCATTTTATGCAAATATAGGCGGTCGGACAGGAACTTCGAGTCTTTTCTCTACCCAGCAAACTGATGCTATGGGAAATTCGGCTCATAAATGTACTGTCATGATCAATGGAGACAGTTACATTGACTTTGGAGCATTTCCCGACGATTGCCTAACAAGAGTTGACCTTTGCCCCTATGGAGTCACTCTCACTCTCTGGATGAAGTTAGACAGCGTATTGAACTCGGGGACAAAATGCATCTTTTCGTCCGGGGGCCAATCAGCAAATGGTCGTGGACTTTATGTGTTTGTGGAGAATGAGATAAACTCGCAGCGGCTGTATTTTCACACTCAGACAGGAAGTGAGAAATGGCTGATTTATACAGAGTATCCTGACGGTCAATGGTTTCATGCAGCATTCACTTTTAAGATCGGTGATAGCATTGCAATATTCATTGATGGCATTGAGAAAGGCAGACTCAACAGCCCAGCGGTAACGGATAGTGTTACAAGTAATACTGAAAACGGTAGGTGATACTTAGATTTAAATAACCACAAGTTTTCATTACTGTAACAGGTTACACCACCTGACATTTATATCTTAATGATAATATTTATTCATAACATGTGTATACTGTTTATCTTTGATTTCTAACCGAATCGTGCTCTGCTAATCACGGGTGAGGCATTCCTAACGGAATCGTGTTCTGTTTAATCTCCAGGTGTGTTGTTATCAGCGTTATCAAACTTGCCTTTCTCAAGTCAGTTCTACAGTTACGGTGCTTATAGTGATATGAAAGTTTTTCATAGGATGTTTAGTTCAGTGGAAATTACAAGTATCTACACGTGTGAAGCGGGAGGTAAGACCATAGGGGCGTGTAATATTTCTTTTCTTAGATTTTTGTTTTCCTGGCCTACAGACAAAATATAACAACTGTTTGACTATATATTCCTACCTGTAAGGAAAAAGATAAATATTTCTACGTAGTATAGAGATTGATACATTTGTAGCAACAAGATTCATATGATATTTTCCTAAGAAAACGGCAATCTAAACAACAATACGTGCCCCTGTGGGTAAGACAACGCTCGTACTGTATTGTTCTTGCGTGTTTATAACATTACACCATGCGAGGGCGTACTTTCAGAGTGGTTGTTACCTTGACCACTATAGTGGTCTGAGCTTGTAGGCTAAATTGCTCTTCCCGATGACGTAGATTCAAAGTGGGTTGTCACATTTCATAAACACAGTACATTTCGTGAGGGCGTACTTTCGTAGTGCTTGTTACCTTGACACCCATTATACATTTAAGTTGTAATACTTAAAAAATAATTACATGTTGTCAGGAAAAATATTCCAAATAGTCCCTACCTTGAAACCCACTATATTATGCGAGGGCGTACTTTCAAAGTAGTTGTTACCTTAAATCTCATTACCCCTCGTGAGGGCGTACTTTCAGGTGATCGCAGCATTTCCGTCTGGGTGTTCATATCTAACAACACATACATCGTTTGGACAGATTGAGCTGTCTCAGGCACCTGGTCATGAGTTTGGGAGCTGTTGATAACCATAATATTAGGCTTTTATGACAAATTTGACAATTTATAGAGAACTAAGGATGTAAATACTATGGGAAAGGTTCGTAAATTTACTACTTGGTAAGGAATGTATTACTACTAGTACTAGTAACTTTTGCACTCCTACTGTTATCCCAGAGAAGCTCGAACCCTCACATTTACGTACTCAACAAACTAGGGTCAAGCGAGTTGGAAACCATAATTTAAAGAAATTAAAAGAACAAAAAGGGTATCTTGTTTCAACATGAAAATAAGTAAATTGTTTGAAGTACACATGAAGAAAATAAAAATAGAGTTACCACAAACGTATATCCACTGACAATATTAAAAGGTAAATCTTTCACATCCATTCTGAAATACCAACTGACTTTAACTGTGAAGTGACGTTCTATAAAAGTCATTATAACAAGGCGTTCTGTATGTAATCTTGGAATGTTAAATGGGTCATGTTGTTTGACTCTTAATAATTTACTTGACATTCATTTATTTTTTTGCTTTTTTATCTCCCTTTTCTATTCATTGATAGTAACTATCGGTAAGTTTGTTTTCAATGTTTCGTCAAGTATATTTGTATGACCTTGACAAAGTCTAAAATTAAATTTTGGCTTGATCATATATACAATCATATAGGTCTCTTTGTGTGTAGTAACAATTTCGTCATACTGTGTATTTTGTCTGTATTTAGATAAACTGAATCGTGGTCATAATTTATTTCACATGATTAAGCCAAAAAGAGCATAATAAAACAAAACAAATTTGCCTCCCTCTATTTCGAACCATACACAGATTGTATCAGTGTCGGTGCCTTAGATACAGTCATACTGCTCCAAATTTTTCCCGTAAAAGTGTACTAAACAATTTATCCTGTTTATACATTAGTTCCAAATTGTGGCAACCCTGGAGTACCAGCTAATGGCTATGTTATTGGCACGCCAACATTCAACGACGGAACAGTGGTGGAATTTGAATGCAACCATTTGTATGACCTTGACGGTGAATCAGTCATCCATTGCACTGGAGAGCATTGGAATGGTTCTATTCCAGAATGCAAAGGTACCTATTCTATGACGATATACGTTCTCTAATGACCATTACAATTCCACGAATGGTTCCACCATAGACTTGCTTACGATAATAAATAGTTTCTTTTGAGATAATAGTTGGAAAGGTGACATTTTCACTCACATATCCAAAACCTTAGACTTTCCGCACGGCAAATATCTTTTGTATTTTTAGATTATCATTGCATTCAAAGAAGTCAAGTCAGATTTATTCTCTGCCTTTCATACACTTATATTTATTGATTACTGCTATCAACTAAATATGGTTTTGTGTGAAAACATTGCATCTGGATAACCTAACTGACTTTGAAATCTTGTAAAGTCGTTCTACTACACTAAAATTGATTTATATATTTTGGGAATTTTGTCCAAAGGTTTATAGGAACACTTTTGATGATGACAACGCATATAAACTAAGCTCACTGTTTTTTTTTCATTTGTTATGGTTCAGTGAAACAAAAATATTAAAAGATTTTCTACAAATCGAAATTGTTGAATACATGTAAAATGCAATAGGGCTTCAAGACAAGACTTCCAAATTGAGTAAGTTGATATCGATGTGCTTATTTTATCACTCAAAATAAATTGTACGTTGATAGCAGTAAGCAATACAAGAATACTTAAAGCAGAAATATACCAGGAACAGATAAAAATATATATATCTTGAATTGATGTGATATGATAAGATGGAATTATTTATATTTTCAAACAAAATTATGATCAATATCATGTGACATATTTATTTTGAACCAGCGTCGTAGTGATCCTGCGCCCATCTTGTACAAGGTCTGGCATCATTTTCACGATGTTGTTTCGTTGTCATTTTTTTTACTTAGCTGTTACAGGAAAAGTGTGGTCTCCCAGCTACCGAATGGCTACTTTCTACCAACGAGGAAACAAACACAAAGCTGCCACAGTAAACACAGTAATCCACATATATCATGTCAACACTGCAATCAAGTGCGGTCAGAAATGTTTGACACTCGAAGGGTGCCTTGGTTTTAACTTTGGGGAAACTGGTGGCATTTGTGAGTTATTGGGAGACATGTACGACGTGGAGGAACTTTCACCAAGACATAATTATAGATATTTTATGTTAATGGATGGTGAACATCAGAAATGAAAGAAACACTTTTAATTTTTAAGACTTTTAGACAATTAATATGTCAATATTCAAAAATAACAACGAGTCACCACTTATTTTGACCGGTGATGATTACAAAACATTTTTTACAACAATCTCAATTTCACTCACCATATGTTAGTTGTAAGTGGCAGGTATTATATACTCTGTGTTAACGTACTAGGAGTTGTCACTCTTTGACAGTTTTTGTCAATTTTTGTCTGTTACAAATATATTCATAGATGAAGACAGAGCTTTATCCAAGTGTGTGGTCTGTAATCGATTTAATTCAAGATTTGGTGACCTAGACGTCTAATATGATCTACATGTGCAGCAAGGTGCAAAGTCTTCAAACAGGAGTGTCTATTTGTTAGATTTTTATGCATGTATGTATGTATGTATGTATGTATGTATGTATGTATGTATGTATGTATGTATGTACGTACGTACGTACGATATCATTTGCTCAATGTCTCATCTTCTTAAGATTCTTAGTTCTTACACGGCAAACGTCACCACCATCAAAATTAAATTACATACATCAAAAGTCTCAATATATTATATAACCGTATAAAAAATAGTATACTTTATTGCTATGATACTTGTACATTTTCTCCAAAATCGCTCTAAAGCTCTGTAAATTCAACAACTTTTACATTCTTCAAACTTTTTAACAACAGTTACTCTCACAAGTTGGAGTTCTCATTATTGTGCATTCACACAGATTTTCCTTGTTGTATAATAAATAACAATTAAATTGTGCTATTGTTTTCCACGGTATACATTTAATATTCCCTGCCTATATTTCCTTACAGTTACAATCTTTCCCACAATCCCTTTTCCCCAAATGTTTGGAACATACGTCGTAGCACACCTGTTGCTGACTATATTCCAATAAAAACCTTTTATGCAAAATCAAAGATGTCTTTGTAATGTACAAATAAACTAATATTGTCATATCAGTAAAGAATGGTACGAACTGTGTCAAAATGACCGCTGCGTCACATTGCCATCTGTCAATCAATCAATTTAGAATATATATATATATATATATATATATATATATATATATATATACATATATATATATATATATATATATATATATATATATAACTCGGTGAGTATCAATCTCAGACAGTGCTCTATACCGCAGTGGCAGAGCGCAATAGTTTGTCAAACTATATATATATATATATATATATATATATATATATATATATATATATATATATATATATATATATATATATATATATATATATATATATATATATATATATGGCATCTGCCCTCTAAATATCTAACCAAATGTATAGTTTGTTTCATTGTCAAATATATCTATAAAACTTGGCAAATGTATGCCATACTGGTAATATGAACAGTGCTACTTTTTTTTATGTTTTGTTGTTCTTTTGTTTAAATAAAAATATTTTATCGTTTTTTTTTATTAATTAATTGAATAATTCATCCATTCGTTCATTTGATTCATCCATCCATCCATTCACCCATCCATCCATTCATTCATTCATCCATCCATCCATTCACCCATCCATCCACTCATTCATTCATTCATTCACCCATCCATCCATTCATTCATTCATCCATCCATTCGTTCGTTCATTTTATTCATTCAGTTATTGATTTACTATTTAATCTATTCATGAACCCAAAGTAAATACAATAAAATGTCACGTAGTGTATCTATGAAAATTACAAGTTGCACAAAATGTGACAAATCATGTCAAATGACGTGTCGTGATTTTATCCCTAATGTATATCAAGTGTATTTCCACCAGGTTGGAAAATCATCCTCGGTGACAGGTAGCCTATTTTGTAATTTACAAAAATATCAGTTCTCATTTGAGGTAATTGACGCAGACAGACAGACCATGGAGGTGGGGAGACGGGTGGATAGCTCACATTCATGACGTTGTTAAAGTTCGTGACCTTAAAAATCGACGTCGATTGGCGCGAGAGTCTGCGGGATTTAAATAGCGCTGTGCATTGTGGGGTATTAAAGGGTTTCAACATGGCGGCCATGCATTGGTTAGACTTGCTGGAAAAAGAATTCGATAAAGCCTTCGTGGACCTGGATCTTCTACTGGGGGAAATTGATCCTGATCAATGTGAGCTGACATATGACGGCCGACAGAAGATGACGGCGCTTAGCGCTGCGTTTGCACAGCTTTGTCATAAAGCACAGACGATCTTCCAGAATAACGCCAAGCTAGAGGTGGGTGCGGGAAACCTTTCCCCGATGACACGCACACAAACACACGTTTTATATTACTACCGGTGAATCACCTGCCTTTACTTTCAGTTCTGAAACTGTTACCTCAAGGGCTGTATGTAGGCAGAGTGTAGTGGTGTATACGTGGCCAATGTAAACTCCCATTCTCATTACTTTATGATGACAAATTTCGCTCTAAAATTGAAAAAAATTGTAATTTCATTGTTTTTCATAATTCATTTATTATAAATTAAATTTTGTTATATATGAGGAAAGAAAAGTGACACAGCAAACCCAATTAATAAATTAGTATGTAAACGCTAATGAGTTGCGCTTTTTAATATGTACGAATATTATTACAATTTATATATGAGTTTTAGTATAATATTGATATCGGAAAGAGACAAATAGCTGCTTAAGTGCAAATGCCTGTACGGAATGTGAAGGCCTTCATATTGTTATCACCTGGTACGTAGTAGTAGTCCTGCCTGTAGATGGGGTAACGGCCCAGTTGCATGGGATGACTCATGAAACAATTCGTCACATGCGACGAGGCTAGGAACTACAACTGAGAGTGTACACGAAGCCACTCATAGCTTGGCAAGACAAACTGTTGTACATGCCTGGACATATACATTTGTAATGACTACTAATGTTATTGGTCAGTTATAAAGGTCATGTCTTCCAGTGTGACAGGAACTTAGAGGATATGTTATAAAATTACTAATATTACCAATAAAATGACTAAAAACTTGTTGATGTATAGATAGTAAAACTGTATTCAATTCTAAGTTCGTTCATATTGATATTGACATGATTTATCCGATGTCATTGTATCCAAGGAGAGATTAAGCTTTCATAAATGTTGTATACCAGTGATAGATGGTAACTGTGGTGATAAATTTAAATTATACCAAAAAATATTTGCCGTAATAGAACACATGGCTATATGACAAAGGTTACTGCTTGTGGCGCGATGAGGTGGTTGGTATCCAGTCAAAACGTCCCCGGGTCAAAACGTCCCCGGTTTCCATAAGTCAAAACGTCCCCGGGTCAAAACGTCCCCGTCTTTCCATTTTCCTCGACCCAAACTATTTGTGTGTGAGTGCGAGCACGGATTGTTTGGTGTAAGTTATGAAACGGTGTTTAGGTCAGGGGAAATGTGCTACATGGGCGAAAATAATCATTGTCTTGGGCAACCATCACTTTATTTACGGGAAATCAGACAGATTTGAGGTCGTAAAAGTCTTGCGTGTCAATATCAATGGTCGGTGAAAATGAGCATGTAAATCACGAACAGAAAATGGTTCGGAATATGGGCATCGATACTTGACCGTGTTTTAGGGAAGGAACGGAAACTGTTACACAATCAAGTCTCTTGGTTAAATTTTGGTCATACCCGAGGACGTTTTGACCCGGGGACGTTTTGGTCATACCCGGGGACGTTTTGACCCGGGGATGTTATGACTGGTAAGCAGGTGGTTACACGGGGCAATTCATCAACTTGAGAAGCAATGTGCGATAAGTTGCAGAAAATCCAGATTCCTTGTGACACACCTAGCAATGTCACAAGGCTGTGTGATTATGTGCATACACAAAGCAATCCATTGCATACAACGAATTGCTTAAGTACTGCGTTGTTCAAGTTGCCTCGTGTAGCTGGGCCTTAAGTTGGGACTTGATTCTGACAGTGTCCCATTCTTTCTCCTGCCTACAGACGGAGTAAGTCGGACTCAATTCAGACAATGTCCCTTTCCTTAGGGACAGAATCGAGTCCCATACACCACCTGCAAGCAGGACTAGCAAGAATGTAGATAAAAGAACTGACTGTAGTAATAACCTTATACAATTACATTGAACTTAGGAATGAGGTTAGATAAGGAACTGGTTTCATCATAACTGGAAATTCTCATGAACATTGAACCCAGAGTTAAGGAAAATGGTCATTGTGCTGTTATAGGTCTGTGCCATAGATGATAATTATAGATTTGAGCAGATTATGGGAGGAAAGTTGTCAATAAAAACTTACATTATTATTATTATTTAGAAGCAGTTGAAACTCTGTTTCTATTAAATTTGATTGTCTCTCTGCCAGACATGCTGAAATCAGGATTGTATTTTCTCAACATGCCAAACACTCACAAAACTGTCTAATATACTACTCAACTATATTTTGTACCTGTACCATCAACAGTACCTGTATGTCAAGTTTGAGTGATGACTGTAGCTATAACTAAACTATATTGTAACTTCATCAGGAGTGTATACCTCAGAAACAGCATGAATTTAGAGATTCTTATTATTATACAAATGTAAGGTGTTAATCAAAAGAAGAGATATGACATATTTTATGTCACTGTAATTTCTAATCATGGATTAGTATTAGCCATTGTTTTCCTTGGTATTCTCATACTCAAAATATGAAAATTATGATACTGTATTTGATGCCATAACTAGATGATATTTTTATTTTAAGCTTCATTATTTAATTATAAAAATTAAGCAATAGAAGACGTAAATGGATGAGATTTTATGTTTGTGGATAGTGTTTGGTTATTTATTTTGTATCATATGACTCGTATACAATCATATTAATTTGTTTTTGTGGAAGCAATTCTCCAGAGACAGCTGCCACACAGGATTAATAATAATATATTGTATATAAGGGCAGCTGTAGTGTAACCGTATTGATAGGCTTTGCATTAAATCTTGTCATACACAGAAAACAGAGTCTATTTTACTAGTTAATTTGATGGAATGTACAATTTAATGATAACCAGTTATGTGAAAAATTTACATGTAATAGTATTACTAGATGTCTAGACACCAAATATAAATGTTAATTACAGGATAGTTGGTCAATACATGTACATGATCACAGATACAAAGTTTACTCACAGACTAGTTAGTCGAGTCAGGGTTTTGATTTCCAAAAACTGTTTGTGCAAATTTTTTTAATCCAGATACATAAATCCATGCATGATGAAATGCATTATCAGTAGACCCCACACCCCCCACCCCCCACCCAAACACAACAACTTAAAGAATCTAGTATTTTATCCTACATTGAAGTATTGATCTCGCCCAGAGGAGGATAGATGTCTGCCATTAAAAGCTAGGATAAGTGTCCATATGGTTGATTGGCAACCAAAGATTAATGTAACAGGAAAAAGATCAAATCAGACAGAGTTGCCTAGATTGTCAACAGTCTCTCGTGCCTTTTTGCCTACGTTTTATCTAAACTTAAATCGTCGCCGTGCTCCAATTCGGTGCAACACTACTATGATCGCATACTGATATCGATTTCGGCCCTCGATATCAGTATTCGATTATAGTAGTATTGTGCCAGATAGGAGCGCCGCAATGACTTAAGTTTAGATAAAACGTAGGGGAAAAAAGGACAGTCTAAGAGTTGCCTAAATATTTAGTAAGCCTTTGTTTTCTTCCAAGAGTATGGTTTGAACATTATCATCTTAAATTTCTCCATCTTTATCAATTACAGAAATGTCTAAAACCTAAAAATTTGCAAAACATCATCTGCCCTGATTCACTGATCTGTAGTGTAAACCTAACAAAATATATCCCATCTCTATGAACTACAGAAATGTCGAAAACCGGAAAATTTGCAAAAACTTTCCTGCCATCTTTGATTCACTGATTTGGAAACCTGAAGCTGTTCAGGCCAAGTCTGATAACACACGTACCACTAAATTCAGTTCTTGTATGTAAACTAACAACATTCAGAGATCATAACCATGTTTGTAAACTTTCTCAAAATCAGCATCATCATGTATATTTTGTAGAATTGGAAAAGTTTCATTGAAGAGATTTAAGTGGTGTGAAGAAGTGAATGAGATTGAAATCACAATAACAAGTCTTTTGTTGCATTGCAGGCTCAGGTGATGAACCTTAGAACAGATCTATGTGAAGTACGTGCAACTAAATCTGTACTGGAAAAAGAGCTACACAATCAGTTACTGCAATTACATGCTGTACAACTACAACTCCATGCTAAGTCTGGTCAGGTTGTCGATTCTGATGCTATCAAGGCAAAATTGGTAAGTGTACATCCTTAATTAGATTGTCAAGAGTTGTTGTGTTTGGTTAATTGGTTTGTTTGTGCTTTGTGAAATTGTATGTGTATGTGTGTATGTATGTGTCATTTGTGTGTGGATCTGATGCAGTCATCTTGAAACAAGGCAAACTGGCTTAAATCTTACTATGTCACAGGAAATTCTTGCTAATTTTAATTTGTTTGCTTTGGTTTCTGTTATTTGGCTGCATGATTTCATTTATATTTGTAATCACAATAAATAAATGAAATTACTTGGTGTTATAACATGTAGGGAAGCAACGTGTAGACTGGAGGGGGGGGGCATGACTTGGGTTTACTTGACTTCATGTATGTACAATAACAAATTGTTTACCCTTGATGGGTACTTGACTGGGTAATGGATGCAAACGTACCCAGGTGGATTAAAATTTCAAGCACAAATGCTACAAAGATAGGGGTCAAATTCTACATTGAGCCAGAAACTAGGGGGTCAAGTGTCTACATTCAGCCAGAAAATAGGAGTCAATATCTCAGAAATTGGAAACTACAATCATTGAAAAAGTCTCGAAAAAATTTGAAAATCAGCAACTTGGAAACTGTGTTGTCCAAAATATGGGGTACAAAGTTATATGTGCATTCAAAGAGAAAGTCAAACTACTGTATAATTATCAATCAAGAATCAGAAGTCAAAAATAGATGGCTCGAAAAGGGGGTCAAAACTGCACTACATAATTTATGTATATTATACCCTTAATATTTACTATTAATTTCACGGGACTCTAATTTCCTGCTATACTCACATCAGAGCAAGTTCTTGCAGGAGACTATACTATACTGAAAGAGGTACATTTGCAAGCAACCAACATAGTTAAAAGATTGTATATGTTGGTACTGACAGGAAAGTGAAATAGAAACATTTAAGAAAGATGCCATGAAGGAAGCCATGTTGGAATCTGAGGTAAAGGAACTCAAGAAAGAAAACAGTGAATTACGTCAGCATATACTAGCCTTGCAAGGAGAAGTGTATGGTGCTAGGTTAGCTGCCAAGTATCTTGACAAAGAACTAGCAGGACGGTAAGTACAAAATTAGTTTAGCTAATAGTATATATTTACTTGTTTCCTGGATGCACTTAAGTTATACATGTATACTATTACTTATAAACTCACATACAAACTACTTCCAATCCCAGGTTGTTTACATTAGTGTTATCTTATCAATATCAGTGAAGCCATAAGGATATGGGGTGAGATCAATAGTTCAATGTAGAATAACAAGCTAAATTCTTTTAGGCTTTTAGTTAGGCCTCAGATCCCCCCCCCCCCCCCCCCCCCATCTTCTATCTAAATTGGCCAAATTGAAAATTGTTTAAATTGCTTCAGGCCACACAAACAATTCCGATCTGTATGTAGTGCTATGAATATAAATCCAAAATATAGTAGGGGAAGAATAGCTTTTATTTTCACTCTACTTAATGCATACATGTCCCGTAAATGCCACAATGTTCGCCAGTATGCGAAATATATATCTCACCACAAGAGGGCAGCAGGATGTATCGAGCTTCGAGCGAAAATTCATGGGTCACATGGTCAATTTGAAGCGCCCTGATTGATTTATTCGATGCCATGTCCTACCCCTCTGTATTACTAGTTTAAGCAAGGAATGCGTTTGAGCTCGAGTACGCCTGTCACGAGCGCACTAAGCATCGATTTTGCACATTAATATTGGTAAGAGATAAAGTATTACTTACTTAATCTATCCGTATACTTTCTTTTCCTTTATTCTTTTTTGGAGTCTTCCATATTTATATAAAACTTTTTCTGCGATTATTAAAAAATTTTCATTTTCTAAAAGACCAGAAGGTGTACAAGTATATACTTATAATATTACTTTTTAATCATTTCATTTCTGGCCTTATATCCAAAATAACAAACATGTGTAGACGTGTATGATGAGTTTATTAAAATATACTATATAAATAAAGAAGTAAGTATGTAAATGTGACTAATAGCTAACTCGGGCCTTTATTACCTGTATCACATCATTATCAATTTCGGGTTTCACCAGAATTGTTGCCTCATGCCCCTGGTCAACTTTAAAAGCAAAGTGGCCATATTTTTTTGTTCAAAGCCAAGTATTTGTACAGTAGCTCAAGAAACATATTGCACATACCTACATTTGTAGAGACATTTGTGAATTGTCTAGTCCCATATTGTCAGACATAGTGTGTTCTGACAGTGAAAAGACTTGAGTGACTGACTCTAGGACCCTCACTACCATGAGTGTTTACCCTTCCATAGCAGTATTGTATACACCAGCATGCTATTCTGACTGTGTTAAAATCTTAATATAAAGTTCTGCAATGTACTAACAAGGTCATATTTGATTTCATTTGTGTCAGAATTCAACAAATCCAACTCTTAGGAAGAGATTTACGTGGACCAGAACATGACAAACTATGGAACCAATTAGAAGCAGAGATTCATTTACATCGACACAAAACAGTCATCAGAGCCTGTAGAGGGAGAATTCACTCTAGGAAAAGACTACCACAGCCTCCGGGACATGTAAGTTGAGTTCTGTTCAACTTTACTCATCTTTTCTCATTTGGCCTGAAATACAATTCTCTGTGTAACAGTAAGCATTGATTGTGTAAAACGAGATAAACTTATTGAAACAACTGATACATATATTACAACCCCCGAAAAAAACGCTGGTGCATTTGCTTGAATGAAGCTAAGTAAAAACTTCATGCAAGGACAAAGTTAGGTAAAAACAGCAATACAACTGTTAAAAACTAAACAGGGAGTGACTCTACTGTGTAGGTTTGTTAATATCTGTGGAAGTTATAACATAACACTTAAAGTCGTACACGATTGTTATAACATGTAGCATACTATCAGTGAACAGAGTCATAGGACCCTGTCTACTTATAGGCTACTGTGGTTTTTATGCTTATGATAAGCTAATAAGACTAATAATTGTGTGTCTTTGCATGAAACTTGTGTCTCATTCATGCTTACCACAAGCAAGCAAAGGCATCTGTGTTCTGTCATGGGTTGTATATATGTATTTACTTACTCTCGAGAGAAAAGTAGTGCCAAAGTGCTTTCTGCAGTATTAATTAAAGATAAACTGAAAATTGACAATCGCAACAGGTATAGAAATGACTGAATATTTTCCTGTGTACAGTCATGTATATTTGTCTTGGTTTTGTACGTTACTAATGAGCAGTAATGCTCAAGGTGAATAAATAATTGTAATTGAATACAGCACCAGTAAAGTAAAATGAAATAAAATGACTAACTCACTAACACAGATACAACAGTTAGTTCATGTGAAAGGCAATAAATACCAGGAAATAACTAAAATACAACTCAAAGTATAAAAATACTCTATAAAAGAATCAAATACAAATGATCTATGACACTTGTGAGTCTATGTTTGAATTGTGACATGTTATTTGTCCAGACTTAAATTGTCAGTAAGTTTGTTAAAGATTACTGATGCCTGGTATGTTAAAGTAGTGTATCTAGTTGTTTTGGCGCTAAAATCTTCAAAAATGTTGTCCCCTCTCAAGGTATGAATATTGTCTCTAGGTGTCAACATGTCTGTGATGTAGATAGGATAAAACTAACATCTGAAAGTAATTTAGATTCTAAATTAAGATTCAATACATATTTCTTTGTCGTCAAAGAGTGACATAGCTGTGATTTAGATAAAACCTGTTGTATATGTAACTTCTATATTATAATCAAAGAAGACAAAACTGAGTACGTTATCATTCCATTTTTTATCAAGATTTCTGTTTGTGCTACCACTCTATACAGTACTGAAATACTATTCACACACTGAGCCTATGTACCAATTCTTGAAGAAAAAAAATGCCATCCCAGACATTTAGCAAACCCTGTGTACTAATCGCCCTAGATTTTATTCAATACACTACTTCCCTTGCAACATTAACTGTTATTCCAACATCAAAATGCTGATACACAGTGTTTTTCTAGCTTTTTAGTGTGTGACCTTTATTGTGATTTCAACACTTTACATACCTACTGGGATTTTTAATGTCAGTATGTAATATTCTTAGATTTGTTTTCCTTAAGTGGACACACTTAACAGAGACTAATTTGCCCCTAAGTAGACGTAACAACTTGGATCAGTGATTGATTTTAGATAGTTTATATAGAACAAGTAGCCATTAAGTAATGTATGTGACATTTGGCAATGGCTACAGACTAGTTAAATGACAATTAGATGCTATTTCCAATACTTTTCTCTGTTCTGACAAGGAAAAGACTACTGACCTAAGCTAAGAGGCCTCATTACTAGTATGAGCCACAAGACAAAGCCCCTTAGGTTATGCGTATTTTGTGACAATAAATTCAAAGAAATATATTAGGAAATAATATATTTATAGATCGTCAAACTTCCAAAAGTAATGATTTGGAATGTTTTTAACTCGTATTTTAAGCACCACAGAACCAGTGATGTAGACACAGGTTGTCATGACGTAGGAAGTAGAGGGTACAATACTTATTTTATCATTACCTCAAACTCTTCATATACACCGGGCCAATGTAGCAGTAATGTATGCATGTTTGTGTACATATGTGATAATAATGTCAGAACCCCTTGCCATGCCAGTTGAATGCTGGTATGGGTAATGGGGTGGGGGTGGGGGGTGAAAAGTACTTGAAAAAATTAAAGAGATGTTGAACTTTTAAGACCTGTTTACATACTATCCTTGTCCCAAAACACTGATATTTGTTCATACTATGAATGGACACTAAGTAAAAACACCTAGTAAATCAAAACATTTTATGTACCTACAATATTTTTGTCTTTCTATTTCAGGATGATAGTACAAATCGAGGGATAGGAGAGCTGAGAACTGTACATCTTGTAAAAGAACCTGACGAAGGTTTAGGAATGTCAATAACAGTAAGTACTACAATATAATAAAATATTCGTTGGATAACTACTAAACTTACTACAATGTGTAGGCTTCACTGCTATCAATAAGCCACATCTGAGATGCTTGATCTTCTGGAGATGCCAAATGAACCATTTTCAGGGGAAAAATGCCTAAAATTTAGAATTCAAACTGAACTAAAATACAATATACAGAAGGTATTCAAGTCTTCTCATTAACATGAGAAGAGTTCCTTCGTCCCTGTGATGTCAAATTGCTACCTATATGTAACTGGCGAAATACAATGTATTCCTGGAGACTCTGAAAATGAAAATAAAATGTTGAAAATTCCCATTGCTTGCCAGGTACAGCTCAAGAATGTTTCTACCCTTTGCTGACAATGTATACTCCTGGTGTATGTATACAAAGGTTTACTACCTTTACTGTTTACCCTGGTGTAAACAGTGAAGTGGTATTGTCAGTGCTAGACATGCAAAATTTTTAACACCATGCTGATCATGTCTTAGTTTTGAGCTAACTCGGTACTAGTCAAATGATAATTCATGAGCTGTACCATATTCTTCCCCTTGTGACAAGTCAAATGGCTATGTGACTGTAGGATGTATTGTGAACAACTGACTTTAATTGTGAATACTTTCTACATGACAGTTTCTATTCTTTCTCACGAAAATCACCTAAAAACTGGAAGTGAATCAAAACTTACCTTTGCTCTTTACAGGGTGGCAAAGAACATGGTGTACCAATTCTTATATCAGAGATCCATGATGGCCAACCAGCTGATCGATGTGGTGGTCTGTATATAGGTGATGCCATATTGTCTGTCAATGGTATTGATCTAAGGCAAGCTAAGCATGCTGAGGCTGTGGATGTATTGTCAAGACAGGTCAGTGACAAGCTTGTATTGATATCAAAATAGAACATAAACTTCCCTGCCATTTGTACAGCAGGGTTGACCTGAGCGTAATCAATGTTCAATTCTTGTCCAGGGACTTCAGCCATTCAGAAACAAATACTAACAGTGTAACAGTGTGGTTCAAAGCTTTAAGTCAATTCATCAGTGTAACCACAAACTTGACAAGTTGGCATGGTAACCTTGAATGATTGACATTTACTGATTCTTTCCACAGACTGGTGAGATAACGTTAGATGTACAGTTTGTTGCCCCGGAAACAGACAGTGATGATGAGGAAGAGGAAGAGGAGGATTATGTAGACGAGACTACAGGAGAAAGGTGAGGAGCTGAAAACTTAAGATTAATGCAACAGCCCTTCTAATTTATGATTTTAGTCAATAACATTCATAATTTTTATGGTTCAATAAAGCTGGCAGGGTTCTCCTCAGCGCCAAAATGAGTGCAGTTGGGTTAATGATATTCATAATTATTAATATTCCATCAGATAATAAATATTACAAGGTGTGAAATCAGGCTACAATCAAATGTTAGATTACATAAACAGAAGTGGTTAAAGAGGAACGCCACTCCGGGAAATACAGACATTTTCATAAAATATGGGTTCTGGAGAATCATTTCATGAATTTACCTCACCTACAATTACTTGCAATTTCAGAGAAAAGTCAAGTTGATCTTCTGCATTTATAGGGTATCTTTGCTATGAGCTATTGCATCATGGGAGTGAGCAGAAAATGTGTATTCAGAAAATATGTATGCATTGGTTGCTCACTGAATATTCATGAATACAAAAATGCTATACACATCAGTGTAAAACAGCTCTTATGAATATTCAGTGTTCAACCATTGAATACATTATTTCTGCAGACTTCCATGATGCAATAGTCTATAGCAAAGATATCCTATAAAGGCACAAGATCAAGATGTCTATTTTAAGTTGCAAATAATTGTAGGTTATGCAAAATCATGAAGTGACTCTCCAGAACCCATGGTTTATGAAAATGTCTCTATTTCCTGGTGTGGCGTTCCACTTTTAAAGTGTGTTGTTCAGGTGTCAGTTGCTGCAGACCAGTCTGGGGCGAGAACCCGTACCCTGAGTAAGGGAGTATCTCTCGTACATACTTGTGTGTCATTAATGGTGTTTATATGGACATCTTTAAGGTATCATGCTTATGGAGAACAGGAGGAAGAAGCAATGAGTGAGACCAGTGGTGATAATCCACAGTATAACGGTAATGCTGCCATCACACCACCACTACACGAAGGCAGGGCTATCATTCCCAGACAGAACGCGTCAACGTCATCTCCCAAAACAGTCAACAACACGACACCAGGTGGAGCCCAACCGATATCATCCGATAACCAATCACCACAACGAAGAGAGCTGCCACAGATACCAAAGAACTCCCTAGCAACACAAACGCCACCAGAGCAAGTGGAAACTATGACGATAGGAGAGTTGACACCTAATGCTTTGCAGAATAATCCTGCAGTACCAGGGACTCAGGAACTCTTCACTAGTCAATGATAAGACCCATAATATATTAGTATTCTTAGTTTTGGTTTCCAAATTCCAAGGATTTTTGTCATGAAATTTGTCCATGCTTCGTCTAAAGCTGATCAAATAGCTTCACGGAACTAGCCGCTGAGCTCACTCTATGCTTGCTGGTATGTCTAGTACATTGCATATCACGTTGTACATGTCGTTCGTCTTGGACATTGTACATCAACTGGTGTTGGAAATGCTAAATTTCACACAAGTATCTAGTAATCTCTGTGTATATACAGGAATGAATGCCCATTCCTCAAACTAAAAATGATTGTATTACCTATTATAAGAGGACAATTTGCTATGAGAAATTGGAGAAATTGGACATTCAAAAGAGAATGCTGCATATTCAGTCTACCCTAGGGGGGTCTGAGCTATCCTTATCTATAACCTAATTGACCTAAACTCCCTAGTTTGATGCAGGTGTAATAAAACTAAGGTTGAGTTTCTCCATGGTGTTCACATATCAGTGTATGTAAAACACAAGTCTTTTCTGTATCCTTAGTAAGACCGTTCAATGAAATTTTACCTTTCTAGTAACTGTGTTGTACAGTACATTTCTACAGTGTGTTTCTTAATCTCAAGTACATGTATTCATTAGTTTGTAACTCTTCACAAAATTAAGTATGTGTCTCCCCACCTCCAAACCCCTTCGATCTCGCTTTTGCCCCCAAACTGCAGACAGGGCCGAACTTTTAATCTGTAATGTTAGGGTTTATCGACAAAATAAGGGAGGGTGTTATTACAGTCAACTTGAACTATAACATTTTTTTTATTCCATAGAAAGCAAGTGATTAGAAGGAAGTAATTTTTATTGTTTATAAGGCAGTATTCAAGGTACTGTACTGTAAATGTGTCCATGTAGGTATTTGGTTCCTATATGTGTTTACTGTACTGGGTGCAAAAGACATGGTCAATGAGTGCAAACAAGTGAAATATGTTACATTTCCCCCCGAAATGCTTCCACTATTTTTTGTTTATAGATGTATAATTGAAATGTACATTGTTGTTGTTCTTTGGCTTAGCTGATAACAGTACCCAATGTAATGAAACTACAATTAGTCGATGTAAAGCCCTGGTTAAACAAATTGTTATCATTCAGCATACTGAAAGTTCATCAAAGACTTATCTCTGTGATCAGCTTCACTGCAAATAGTCAAACGGATCACATTCATTCAACTGCAATGTCAGATTTTGACTGAAATATGTATAATATCACAATAACTCGTAGGCTAAGCTGAAATGTCAGAGTCTGATCCCCCCCCCCCCCCAACCCCTCCCCTCCAGCTATGGTAACAATCAGATTTGTTTGACTACCTCAGATTGATTGTTTGAAGTTACCATGGTAATAGAACGGATAGTGCTTTTATTTTAAAGATACCTGAAAACTTGTACAAATTCATTATGTATATTTAGATTCAAGGTCAAAGGTCATACTTTGCATAAAGTACAGTCCTAGCCAACCAAACATTCCTAATTCCTATACTGCCCTCTATCCTGTCAATTTTATTCCAAATAATCATAGGCCATGATGTAGTCTTTTCACTCTTAGTGCATGAAGATTTGTCTGAAATTCTTCCGTTTATCACACTTTTATTATGATTAATGAACATTTGCTATGTACTAAAGGTTACTTGAGTCGGGGTGCTCAATGGGCATATGTGCAGTAGAAAGCAAGAATTTGCTGAGCGAGGTCAGAGTTCAGAGGTCATTTGTGAAAGATCATGCCTATTAAAACAGAAAACGTTGTACTGGTGAAGTCTGAAAGTTCAATGTAGGGTCTCCATGTCATGTGATATTAAAGACGCTTGAAAAGTGTGTTGATATGTACACAATTTCTCTGTCCCTTTTTTGAAAGCGTCTTTTGAAAAGTTGTAAATATAGACCTAGAAAGAAAGGGTAACTTTTTCTTCTTTTTTTTTAATCTCAGTTTAATATGTCTTCTATATTAACTTGTAATATTTTCTAAAAGGAGTCAACCAATGGTGCTTAATCATGGTGTTTATCAACGTACTATGACTTGATGGTGTGTCATGAAAACTTAGATTTAGACTACAAGATGTCCGTCACTGTCTTTCGTACTTCAAACTTGTACGTTTTCTTTATGAAATATAATCTTTTATGTTTGTTTGCTTTTAATTTTGAGCATGCGTGTCAAATTCCTAGATTTTCCGTCTTGGTTCTTGAAATGATTTATCTCTTGTACCGGTACTGGTTATTATGAGAACTTGATCAATTTTGTATTAGTGTTTCAAAACTATCAATATAAGGAGCTGGATTGTGCAAATAGGTTAAACTAAGGGGCTTTATCATGTTCTGTGAGGTTAAGCTAGGAAGCCATATTGGTTCAAATCAAGTAAGCTGAGGAGTCATTTGGTTCGAATGTATGAAGCTAAGGAGCTGCATGATCAGGACTATCAAATTAAAGGGATGGTACAAGAAATTAGTTGAATTTATGAAATGATATACATACTGACATTGGAAATTGAACCATATGAATTAATTTATTTGCATATCTAATATATCTCATTCTAAAGAAAAAGAAAACCTGTTTTTGCCATTTTATGTATCTGTTATTTGAATAGTGAATACAGCTCTAAGAGTGGCCATTTTATAACTATACAGGAGAGACATTTACTCAAGAAATGAAAGACAAAAAACAGTTTTCAAAAAGGTAAAAAAAAAAATAATCTGTTGAAATATTGTTGGCTTCATATTTAAGTGCAATATGATATGTGTATTTAAAAAAAATGCTATTTATGGGGTTAGCTTCAGATACAGATGTTGGGGGATCTCTACAAATTCTTCAACCTGGTGTGTTGGTACAGAGGTAAGTTTTGTATTTGGGGCTTCTACAGTAGCTCGGTATACATTGTTTCACTGATACTGAGACACAAGTATGTCATTGTTATGTATCAAGATCAGGGCATAAAGGGTAGGGTCATCATCAAGAGGTTGGGTAAAAATATCATTTATTTGTACATAAAATAAGACTACATTAAAAGCTGTTATAACTCATTCTCAACTCGCACACCAGCACTGTTAATTCTTCCACGACACTGCGAAATAACGGCGCGTTTTGGACGGTGCTGTAAAAGAGGCTGTGGTTTACGACGATGTTATAACTCTACCTGTAGCATTTTTGTCCTGACAATTTTGTTACATTTAATAACTTACACGTCATGTTGTACATTCTAAAATATATTGATTCATTGACTAATATTAATGTATATTATGTAAAGGCTATACAGCAAGGCGCATGAGCAATTGAGTTGTATATCCTACTAATACCATGCAGCCTTTTGTTGTGATGACTTGATAATATTCATTATACGACTGCATCGGATCCACATACAAAATGTATAAGAAACACACTCAAACCAGGTCACATTGATCGGTTGTGAGGGGCAACGTGGTATTAAGCTTTTATATATATACCAGTATATATATCACTGTAAACATGATGAAAATTACCATAATATGAAGTAAGCAACTTGCAGTACTTTTAACCACGTTTTAATTTCCTCTAGTGGGATGTGAATAAAGTAATTCTGATTCTGTAATATGTCAAGCGCTACACACACCAGTCTCATGCATTTCAATATACTTTAGGATGTGCGACACCAAGAGATTAAAGTGTAAAGTGACAATAAAACTGTCCCCCCCCCCCCCAAATACTCCAGTTATAGCTATTACTGCATTAGCTCAGAATGTGTGACCGCTATCAAAGCTGTTGAAATGAAATAACTCAAGATTATTATGTTGTAGCAGTAAATGGATTTGATGGTCTATAATTAATCAAATCTCAATTCTTATGGGTTCCACCTAGGTTTTCCATACAGATTTTTATTCAGTTCTAAATAAAATTTCCATCATATTGTAATTGTAAAAACTCATTAAAATGGGATGTATAAGTATCGTTTTATGAAGTCCTTAGTGCATGTGTTTTGTTTCCATTTACTTAAACCATTTGTCAATACTTCAGACCAACTTTTTTATTTCCGATTTCAGTACATGGGAAATCTATGTTTAACGTTTGGTATTTTTTTTCTAATTCTTCTAGGTTTGTAATTGAAAAAAAAAAAAATTCTATATTAAAAATGAAAGCATTTATCACTAAGATTGTATTTATTTGGAGGAATTTTAACCTTTCTTTTGTATGTGTTGCACCGGTAGTAGCCATCTTATGGTCAATAAATATTTTCTTTCAGTTCATAACTTTGATATGGGATAATTTGTGTATTGTAATGGGGAACTTTTTGGCAGCAAATTGGCTTTGCTGTAAATGATGTACTTCATGAACACAGTAAATTATATGGAATGGAAGTATTATATGCTGACTTGTCATTGTGTCTTGATTTGAATACAGGGTCTCATGCAAATATCATGTGGATGTGTGAAAATGGGTTTCCTTGTTTGCTGTATGTACTGTCAATATTGTTCATATCACACATACATGCAATACACACACATGTACATATGTAGTTACGTACATACGTACGTACGTACGTACGTATGTACATACATACATACATACATACATCCATCCATCCATCCATCCATACACACACACACATACATACATACATACATACATACATACATACATACATACATACATACATAGACAGACCACAAAAGCATATGTATAAATGAAAACGCAAGTTAGTGTCAGAAGTTTTAGTATATTCTGAGGGGAAAAATGACACACGAAAACAGTAGCAATTCGTTTTTAAAAAAAAAAACATTTCCACACATGAACACAATTCACCTCATAAAGAGACATTTGTGAAAGTATGTTATCACTATGGTTATTTATTGATTAAAACAATTCATGACGAATCATTTCTACTCCTGTCTACAGCAAAATGTACAAAGGCTTTGTAATAGGCAGCTCTGTAAAACCTCGCTGAAAATATAGATCTAAAATATATGTATGTGAGAGCAGTCTTAATACAATTATAATGAAACTGACAGATGCATGTTTACTCGGATCATTACATCAGCAAACCAGTGGAAACTGGTCACTTTCATAACTTATGACATTGGGCATATAGTTTCTGTATTACAATTACAAATGCAAACTTTCTAACAATAAATCAAAGTTTCTCCACAAGTAAAAATAACCTCTAGAAGTTCTAAAACAGATAACTTTGGTTACCAAGTTACCATTCTGCATGCTATACCATGTACCAGCCCAATATACAAATGCCAATGAACCACTGTGTGAATATTTTGCAAATCACAATACCCTACATCAACTTATCACACTAATTCATAATCCTTGTAATACAACCATGGCTCAGAAATTTATGTCATTTTGCATTTATGTTGAAAGTTGATCAAAAAGATTTTGTATGACACATTCAATAGCTGACCTAATCAACTTTACACCTTTGTAATAGATGGCGCCCTCTAGAGTACTACTAATGAAACATCTGTTGACAAATTGATAAACACTGTGTCGCTCGCCACTTAGAAGGCACCATTTATTGACTGGGTGTATTCTAAGATAAATATTTGTACTGAACACAATTTATAATATGTACAAAAACAGGATAAAAAAAGGATAGGGTGATAGATCTATGTCATTACAAGCCTAGTGTGGTGACTTCAAGTTATTTCAAATTACTGAATCTCGTAGCACTGGGTAGAACGTAAGCTATGACATTACATGTTTCCATAGAAATTTTGTATTTAATACAAAATGATATTTATCATGTGAACAGAATGTGTTATAATGAGCAGTACCACAGTCAAGGTAAAACAGCTCAGTATGCATGGTCTTCTACTGTAGTCATATGCTGTATGGCGCTGGATTATTTTCGGTGAATATGCACTTTAATTTTTTGCAGAAACAAGTCCCACTAACAAACATACTTTGCACGATGTCATATTTCTATATTCAGCTGGTGTCAAAAGTGTCAACAATATTTGCACTGAGTATATGGCAGGCCAACAGGATAAGTTATTTACAAGTAGTGTCTAGTTTCCGCTTGCAATGTCCTCCAAATTAATATGCATATCACAGGTACTAAACAGTCTGCCAAAAGTTTAATTCGCCAAAATATGTTTACAATACTAACAAAGAACTTGTGAAAAAAAAATTCTGAGCTTATATCAACAGATTGAATATTTGTAACAAAAACTGTTTCTTAAAATAATTTGTGCAAGTGCTGTTCTTAATTATTCCTGGTGATAAATTTGACATATTAGTAAATCATGTCAAAATATTGGTCCACGTATGTATGTACATGTACTTTTAGTGGTATGTATTGAAATATGCATGATATTATGAACTATGAAATTACTAATTCGTAAGTTTTTTGAGTAACATATGCAGAAGGAACCCTTTCAAATAACTAGGTCTTCTAACAGAGAATTAGTAGAACTCTCACGCTAGAAAAATACACTTACATCGGTGCAACCTTTTTACAATAATTCACTTACACATGAAACAGTTTAATTTATAAAGTTGTGTGCATTTGGTTCTTACTTTTGTTTATACTGAAATATTCTTAAATCCAATGCCTGACATATGTTGAAATATTCCTAGCAACTGTAAGAGCTCTCATCAGATATGATATAAGGACAATTTGACATAATACAGAATTATGTAAATTTGTGATCATCAGCATATTTGTTGCCTCTGTTAACAATGTACTTTGGGAACAAATGTTCTTCAATTCTCTCCAAACTTAACCATATGAAAGCTTGTTCCTGGTCATTTTGAAATAATAAACAAATTTAATGGTTTAGAGTTACCACAGTATTCAGCAGCCATATTGGATTCTAAAAATTGACTAAATTTTATCATTTTATTAAAACCTCCACGTCAAAAGTTTGTACAATGACCCTAGATTTGCAATTTTTCTTGATCTAAATACCAGCAAAAGTTTGAAGTTCATTTCCAAGGTGCATAACACGTTAAATCTCACCACTTATTTCACACATTTTAAAAGGTTGTCACCCAATACTATGGCTGTGAATATACAGGAAAAACTTTATTACTTTCCCCTTTTACATTTTTTGTTCAAAACCTTACCAAATATACTGATAAATACTTTAGTTCTAGTACACTCATGGGACATTTGGAAATCAATGTAATACAAATATGCCATCTAAACTTTTCAAAATTCTGAATTTTGAAATTTCATTGTCATATGTTGTACATTTCTTTTGCCTGAGAACTCATACCACTGATTTGGATATACAGAAACAGTTGTTACATTAATTTGCATAACAATTATCATTTTCATGAAATAAACAAATAGGGTTAATTGAGGTCAGTATTCATCAGAACCATCAAACATGAATGAAGTCATCACTTCTATTCATCAGAACCATCAGACATGAATGAAGTCATCACTTCTATATATGTCATTCAGTCAATCACCCCACTTACCAGTGAAGTGTTCCATCCATGACATTAACTTCCAATGGGATATTCCAATAGCATGCAGACAGCAGGGGTGATGGGCATGGGAGGAGGAGATAAATAAAACTGAGAGACACTAGTATGCAATGGCATGGGGAACACAGAGACACCGAGGCATTGTAAAAGAAAAAAAAATTCCAAGACCACAGAATTTAATGTGCTTTGAGGCCTATTAACATTATTAATACTACAGGTGCTACAAACCGCTCAGATAAATGACAAAAATTACAGAATATAAAATACCACTAAATTAAATTAGCAGTTGGGGATATCTCTTACAAATGGTTATCCAAATATATAGCTCACATCAGTCGTTACCGAAGAAAAATAGGGCTGGTTTTCTCAGGCTTTCCGACATCGTGGCAAAATAGCAGAGCATTAAGAGATGTCTTAATTTGGAATTTCCTGAAAGACAAAAACGGTAATGAACTGAAGACAATTTTTTTTTCAACCCTGCTTTTTTGCTCAAGATGACATTTCCTGAATCCAGCATGCAAATGTTCACTCTTACTTTTAAATGGTCCGCACTACAAGCATCAAATGTCTACAATGACTGTACACAACTAAAAAAAATAACAGGAAGCGAAAAAAGTACATTCCTTCAGTGCTTTGAACTTAATTTCCTTCTTTAAAGCTTTCCTATCTTTGAAATCAAATTCTGTGGACTAATTCTGTAAATGTCTCACCTCATGTACTTACAAATATCAGAGACAATAAGTTGTTTTAGGGGGAGGGGGACACTGCAACGTCATAAAAAATCTATACATAGCAGTCAAACACTGACTAAAAGCTCAATGCTTGAATCCCATATTTTAAAGAAGTACGATCTCATACGTTGAGCCATATGGATTAGGTCAGCCCAATCCTTTGTTCACAACAAATTTTTTTACGAAACTTTTTTTCTTAGCCTGAACAAAATTTTAACCCTAATCTGACTTGGGCCTTTAATTCATACGTTACATAACCTTTACAAGTCAACAGAAAATTTTAAACCAAATTTGAATATAACTTAAAATTCATCACTGATTTACAAGACTAGAAAGTAGAAGTAAATATATTGCAGTCTTGTTGACTTTAAAAGATATATGAAGACTCGGCTGGTACTAATTTAATGTTGTCGTGTCCATACTTTTCTGAGGGCATAAGATGAAATTAGATATTCATAAAACTTTGGCACAAAAGATTCTTGACAGTTACTGTAATTGTATTGGTACAAAATACAGGTAAATTAATGCTACACTCTCCTTTCTGTCACTATTTAAAAGTGCAATGTAAATACTGAATTTTAAAAGGAGCCGTTGTAAATCTACAGAAATTGTTCTTGTTTGTACATAAGAGATACCGTGTTAAAATTCTTCCCCAAATGATGTTTATGTGGATGGTGAACGACAAAAGGTTGACATATCTTGACAAGTTGTCCTTATATTGATAAGATTCTGATAAAATTAGGTTTGTAATATTTTAATTTAAGTGGTCTGTCTAGGGTAGCTAGCTTTGACAACCTAAGAATAATTAGTATTAGTTAACTACTAGTATGTTATGCATACCAGTCATCAATTTTATACCGGCATCTCTGAATATATAGAAGAGAATGTCATTATACAGTATTTGCAATACCTGTACAAATATACCTTGGTTAATAGTGCAGTCAGTGTTAGTATACAAAACTTAAAGGTAGAACTTCTTAAATCACTTTTAGACAAATCAATATGTTTCTTCAAGCGATGCAAGCTAGCAATTTATACAGCTACTGATGGAGCTGCCGTTGTTAATAGCTTTATATTGACAGTTTATCAAAAATCTGACATTTGATTCAAATAATTTGGACCATTTTCTAAGTACTTTCACCAAACAGTTTGATTTACAACTGATAAAATATGAGTTTAAACTTCATACACTTGTCAACAGTTTTGTTCCAATAATTCAAGAATTACATGATTATAACTTCGTAGATATAAAACTGACGTGAACAAGGAACAGTAACTGTCCAGTAGTGTGCTCTTGCCTCTATTTTGTTTTATTTGAAACATCAATGATTCTATTAATTTGTAGGGACTGTATTAGGTAGGACTTTTGCACCCTTGATAATAAGGTACCAACAGATGCTGTACATGAATATATAGGTTTGTAAGAGACCTAAATACATGTAAACAAATGCAGGTTAATATTTCAGCAAGGATGTCATACTGTTTGGCAAGGCTCAATAAAGACAGAAACTAAAGCCATGTTACTTCCACCATAGTCAAGATAAAGGTTTACGCGATATCTTTCTGAAGGATAAACTGGTTCTGAAAAGAGATATTTCCATTGTGCCAAACTAAGTTCTGATGAACATTTACATTGGTGCAGGATTTTGTACAGTAAGAAAAACTAATAAGTAAATAATTTTGGATTAGTGAAGGTGAGTTTGAGTCTGCACAAATACTACAGTGAGTTTCATTTCCATTTTTATAATACAACATAGTGCGCTTACGTAGTAGGTAGTACATTACAAAAAGAACATTTGACTCTTTGACTAGCTTTGCACCTCCGCAGACTTTTTGAAGAAAATTGAATAAAAGGAAGTAAGCTGACGCATTTTTTCTCGATTTCAATGTGACGAATTTTGCTCTTTTGAAAACAGAAGTATTAATCAAAAGATATTCATAAGTTTTGGGGGGAAACCTGCACAGGGCAAGAAGTACTGAGAGCATTGTAATGTAAGATGAGGCAAAGCATATCTAAGAAATAGGTATATAACACGAATGTAAAACACATATATGTGATAATAATATGTAATAATTAGTTTACCTAATTATATTTGATAATTATACATGTACATTATTATATTCGGTAAGGTTGTACACATATATATGTTGGTTCTAAAAGTTACTATTGGAACAAAACTATTGATGAATACATGGCACCTATTCATCCATTATCAGTTGTGTTTCAAAATAGTTTGTGGAATTTTAAATCTAAGGAGACTAAAGGTGTTTAATATTGAAAAGTACCTTAACCTCAATTACTTCTACAAGTACACATGCATACAATCTTTACACAAAATTAAAAAAAAAAACGATCCTAAGATACCACATTCTAACTTTTAACATAACACATGCATTACAATATTTTCTTATCTAAATACAGGAAAGTTAATGTACATGTTTGTTATAGTGATATAAAGTACCTCAGTGTTTTTGTTAAAGGCAGTAGGTATGTGTAGCATAACGTAAGAATCACTCTTCTATTTGCTACACCCGTTTAGCCTGGTGTTAACACCGTGTTGGCCAGTTTAAAACACTTTGCGAGCCAGATGTAAACATTAGGCTGGTTTGGAAATAAACATTTAAAGTTGTTGAACGAATGCTGTTAGGGTGTTACTGCCAGCCTGGTGTTAACACTATGCTGATGCGTCAATATAGTATTGCACTGAGCTAGCTCGTTGACAGTTCAGTCCGGACACAGCACTGACCTAGCTTAACAAGCTAAGTCGGAACAACAATTCTTGAGCTTTTCTAAACTAGTATTACACAGATTATCACTAAGGTTTCTGCCAAAATTCTTTGTTAATTGCATTGCGAATTGTAAATTTTTAATACCAAATTCCTCTTTCATAATAAAGAGAGCTGTTAACCCTTAGCAAAAACACTGTACCAGCAAGCATTTTACTACACTACATTGCATCTCATAATAGTGACATGTAGGAATAACTAAATACTTAATATTTGACGCTAGTATACTTTACAAAATGGGATGACAATAACAACAAAAATATAACATTGGATTTACAATTATATTTGCCATTGACTATTATTCAATTCCTTCCTGGCAAAAAACTAAAATGTAATAAAGCCAAATAAAAAAACTGTGTGTTTCTGATAACCTGACCGAACCTAGTTTAAGCCTGCGATCCTAATTATTTTTTTAAACAGTTTATAACAAAAAGATAAGAAATTCTTTGTCGTCTTGACCTTCATGCACGTCGGTTTTCTTTCCCCAGCGATGTCTGTACATGTTTCATCAAACTCACAGAAGGAGTATTCTGACCGACATCTTGTTTGTTTTGGGTCGAAGCACCATTTTTCAAAATTAAAAACAATTAAAAAGATTAAATAAAATAAAATAAAAATAAAATCCCCACCTACATACCCTATTTTCTGAGGTCAAGTTATTGGAAACACACAATTATTTTTTTTTGCCTAAATGATTTTAAACTACAGAGCAGATTTCACATGCTCTGAAATTATGGAAAGAGTCGCTGTTTGAGCCATTTACTCATTACTGTTAATCTTAATGACCATGTACAAGTTTTCTATGTATTCCGAACCTTGCCAGGGACATAATTTTTGTCTATTACAGGCTCCTGCAGGAACATATGAAGACATCTTTCGTTTTGTGCCAAGGGGTGGCCTGCAACTCTGTAAAAGAAAAGAAGAATATCAGATGATACATAAATGAATTCACTGGGACATGGACGTGAGAGAGTTCAGAAATTTTGATGAGACACTCATCAAAATGTGCCTGCTTGCCAAAGCTTTGGTTAATTTAGAGCACAGCCAGCATTACATTGGCTATTTGTATACTGTAGATTGACGGCATTAAAACTGTATTGATGAGCAACAACAGTGAGTCATTCAAGGTGCAGTCATTCCCTGAATACTGACTGTAACATAATGTTGTCATCTTCTACAATTTTTTTTTAAGTTCGAGGTTTGACCAAAATTTCCTTTTTGATGTAATTTGCATACTACTGGTCTACTCACTCAGCTTTGAACATTTCTTGACTCCTCATTCAAAGTAGTATCCCTTCTAAGAATCTCTGCATACGGCCCGTCAGGTGTTTAAATTTAGATTGTTTTCTTACTAATTCACTCAAACACACACACACACTCACTTTGCCCTGCTTACAGCACTAACTGACGTTTAATTGAACTAAATCAACCAAAAGACTACCATTACACACAGGATGAAAACATTTTCAATTTTTCAGCACTACATTTTGTGAGGATGAAAGAATAAATGGACAGTGCACAAGTCAAGTTATTGTCTTTGAACAGAAAATATGGATTATATACCCTGGTTGCTCAATGCCACAACAACCTGTGTCTACATCACTGCTCTGCAGTGCTCGAAATATGATCCCAACCATTCCAAATAGCCATTATTTTTCACGATATTTCATAATTATATGTATGCGTGTGAAGATATAATTAAATCGTGCAAATATTTCATTTCATTTTTCACGCGTTTGTTGAGTACAAGTCGACAAGGCCCCTTAGGTCACTCACATTTTCTTGGCTGAACAAAGAAAAATATTGAGGAATAATAATAATATATAATTACATGTTCCTTGCAAGTCTTCAAAACTTTCAGATTCTCATGTTTGAATAGTGAAAATATTTACCTATTTATAAAGGCTTCAAGGCCTTGCCTTCGCTCTTCAATAAAATCTTCTTCAAAAATGCCATCATCACCTCTAAAAGGTAGCTGCCTCTTCCAAGCTTTTCCAGGTAATGGTGGCACTACAATCTGTATATATAAAGGGATGAACTGATTAATTTCTAGGTTCAAAAGGCACAATAGGTGCAGGAAGGGGACATGATTGCTTATGCCTATGGCTGTGCTATGGTCATGTTTTGAAAGACAGCTTAACATCAGCCCATCCCACCCCAGGTCCCCCAAGCCCATCCCCGGCTGTGGATAAGGTTTGCAAGTTGGGAATTCCAACACCAGAAAGCTAATCCATTCATGGGCAAGGTGATAAAGTGATCCCAACAGACATTACTTCAAAAGATGGTTGCTGACTAGTGCTCTGACAGGCACTTGTACAACATGTGAACAAAAAGTTTCCAACCTGTCCATTTAAGTTTACTCAACTATGCATTTACCTGTTATTTTACCTGCAAATCAACACGTACCAATTCATTATCAACTACTGACAACATTATGAATATTCATGACTGACTGACTTTCACATGATATGGTTGGGGAGATCCCTCAGAGATCAGGTGACCTGTACATAGTAGCCTCAAGTTTGGTAATCAAAAGTAAGTATAATTGTTACAAGTACTGTCATGATACCTACCTTACTGTCTCTTTCTAGTTCAACTCGTAACCATTCAAAATCACTATATCGCCTTCGTACTGATGATTCTTTCAATTTAAATACTGGCAAATTTGTCTGATACAAGACAACAAGAAAATACAAGTGGTTAGAACAGGTCAGCAGAAGCCCAGAGACTTGTCTTGGTGTGGAGATATTTTTGAAATTAAATATCAACACCAAGACAATTTCTCTGGGCTAGTTTAATACTATTTGTGGCACTGTTAGTCTGAATAGACTTCAGCGTGTTGTTGACGTTGGTGAGAATTAGTTTTACAAGCATTCTAAACTGGTGCACCATCAAAAATGTATTTTATACATACCAGTAATTCCATAATTTTGGCTTGGGATGCTGGTGCATGTAGTAACATTCATTCAGCTACTATTGACTAGTACAACAATTTTCAAGATGGTAACAGTAAAACACCACCCACCACCCTCCTGCCACCCCATCAATTTTCAAGATGGTAACACCACCCCCACCACCAGCCCACCACCCTCCTGCCACCCCATCAATTTTCAAGATGGTAACACCACCCCCACCCCCCACTCCTGTCACTCCCTCATGTTCTGGTGAATGAAAAGGATGACTAATACTATAACATCTCATAGAGCTAGTGTGTTGTGGATTGCCTTGTAAACTACATGTACATCATTTGAATTTTACAGAAGCTGAAAAGATATCAACAAATTATTGCATACATACATTGTATATTGTAATGTAATAGCTGTGAAAAGGCATTGATTCAACTGTATTTCAATTTGCTGTATATCATTGTTGTGTACTCATTTTGTTTAGTTTCTACTTGATACACTTGCTAGACTTGTTCTCTCAAGGAGAAAATACATACATACATACATACATACATACATACATACATACATACATACATACATACATACATACATACATACATACATACATACATACATACATACATACATACATACATACATACATACATACATACATACATACATACATACAATGTCTTTGAAAGGGTCCTTCTGATTTGTTTGAACAAAAATGGAAGTAGAGACATCTGCTTACCATTCAGTTAATAATTATCAACAATGATACATTGTATACATGTACATGCAATGATGCTTTCTCAGTATTGAAGTGATAAACTTCCTATAAGCTCTGTGTCACCCTCAAATTTCAAAGGAGATAAATAAGACTGCCACAATGTTCATCATTTACATATATTTTTTGTAGTTGAAATTTTGAAAAACCTCAGGGGTTATGAAGTGTAAAAGCACAGATTCTGGAATTGGTCAAGTTGACAGAAATAGACAAAACATATGACCAGTAATTCAGCTAACTTTTGAGTACACTGTTTTAATAATAATATATTATAAAAGCTGCTCAAAATTTAGTTCAAGAAAATAATATGTCGATATAACCACAGACAGTCCCCTCCACTGTCTCTGATATAACAGAGATTTAACTTATGGCCCAGATAAGATTATAAAAACAATTTTGGTGTGAATAGCAGTTGTCTGGCAAAATTACAGAGAAAATTGGTCCAGAACAAAAGAATAATCCTATATAAACAATCCTTTTGGCCACACTGATAAGATAACACCATGGTAACACTAATGTGAGAAACTTGGATTGAAGCTCTGGCCATGCAGTAGCCATGCTCTGGTCTTTATGGATAGTGGAAGGAATGTAATTGTCCTTGTCGCCTATTGTCTCAGTTTGGAACCATCAATGAACTAGTATAGTAACAACTTCCTTCTTTTCTAAAGTCAATAGAATTGTGAAGGCTATTGATTTTGTCCTTCATCAAAAAATATTCTATGATGGAAAATAAACCAGAAGTTACATGATTTTTACGTGATGAGATGAAAATGTTGTTTTTATATTTCTCTTTACGCCCAAGATGTGTTGACTTCTGGGTGACGTGTTTTTCGCAGTGAATGGATAGTATAAATGTGTTCACAATGTGTATTTTGTAACTCAATGAGGTGACAAAATGCTCACGTCAAGCGTCAACACACGCTTTTTTGAAGTCACACATATGTCTTTGAACGATCCAAGATCGAAATACTAATTGCGATCGTGTTATGCTGGTACACTATCGAACGGAACTAGAACACCGCCTTCTACTTGTAACGGAAGTGTAAACGCTTGCCCCAAACGTTCAAGTGTGCGAAGTGCTACACTGTGTTGAATGCATGTACATACGTAGCGAGTGGTTACCACCCCTTTCACCTCACCAGCGACTGAGTTTACTTACCCTCATTCGAACTTCATAGTCTGTATATCTCTTTTTAGCAAAACCGTGTGTTTCTGGATTGCATACATCAATTTCTAAGAAGTTCGCTGGTGCCGCGTAAGCGTCATCTAAGGTTTGTTTTTTGGGGTCCATTCTACGAGTATCGGCATTGAGCTGGTCGTCCGCCATCTTGAAATGTAATATAGAACCACGTACGCACAAAATTATTCTACAAATATTTAAGTGATTATAAATATTTCTCATCAGAAGTTTCAGAGAAAGAAAGATTAAAATTTAATCTAAATAATTGATTATTTACGAAATATATGTAAGGATAAATAAAAAAATTAAATTATTTATGGGAATTATTTTTTGTCTCTGTACGAGGTAAATCTGCGAAAAGACAGAACTAGGAAGTGACGTCACAGACAAGAGTTCAAAGTAGGTTAATATTATGGCGAGAAATGTCGCGTTCGTGTCTCAGGGATTTTGTCTACTTTGTCGGCGAGTTCGTCTATCTAGACACATAGTAACACGACTAAAGACAACAGCTGTAACTGCTGGAGGTACTGTATAATGTTTGTTCAAAAAACTGTCATACTTTCTCAGGAATTAGATTTTGTCGGTTTCTGAAGCGATAGGAATGACATTCGGTCAACACAGGTCTAGGTCAAAAGTAATAGTACGAGTGGTACAGTTCTCAACATTGATGTTATTGTCACCTCCTGCTAACCACTGAGTCATGGTCTGTGTTTCAACATGGTCGTGCTTTCTTATCCATATATACCAAAGTAAATATGTTCAGTTGATGACGGTCGCCGGTCGGCAAACTCGGCGAGTGTGTTTTGTAACGTTGACAGGAGATATTCCTATCTCAGATGTTGGCGTTGATAAGGATAGAGCATAGATTATATATGCACAGATACGTTTTCCTTGTCTGGTAATGATATATGCTCGGGGGCGGTACCACTGACCAACTCTGTTAGGGATGTACGGCCAGTGCCGACCCCAGATCCCAGTTTAGAACTTTTTCGACCAAAAACCAATAGCAATACCCCATTTTTAGGCCATTAGTTTACTACAAGTTTTTAGATCAAATTTTACACTGAAATATATTTGTAGTAGTTCCATATTAAGGAAGCGGTGGTTTCCATTCCTGTATGTTTTTCCTTTAGGAAGCAATATTTTGGGGGCAATTAATGACACAGTTGTAATTTGGTAAAGGACAATGGACCACATTTTATTAGACCAAGTAAAATCGAAAACAACGTTCAAAAACATTTTAGAATTTGTATAACATCTTAATCAGCAATCTAGTCATTTCATAAAACTTGCAATTGTCCAAGTGTCCAGAACTAGCTCAAAGATTTGGCTGTCTAGCTTGAAAAGGTCATCCAGTATGTCAGGTCAGATAGCCAAGTCTCAGCTGCCAAGTCTCTGGGCTATACTGTCAAACTAGTATGTCAAGTCAGATAGCCAAGTCTCTTGGCTATACTGTCAAGCCAGTATGTCAAGTCAGATAGCCAAGTCTCTGGGCTGTACTGTCAAGCCAGTATGTCAAGTCAGATAGCCAAGTCTCTGGGATATACTGTCAAACTAGTATGTCAAGTCAGATAGCCAAGTCTCAGCTGCCAAGTCTCTGGGCTATACTGTCAAACTAGTATGTCAAGTCAGATAGCCAAGTCTCTTGGCTATACTGTCAAGCCAGTATGTCAAGTCAGATAGCCAAGTCCCTGGGCTATACTGTCAAGTCAGTATGTCAAGTCAGACAGCCAAGTTTCTGGGCTATACTGTCAAGCCAGTATGTCAAGTCAGATAGCCAAGTCTCTGGGCTATACTGTCAAGTCAGTATGTCAAGTCAGATAGCCAAGTCTCTGGGTTATACTGTCAAGTCAGTATGTCAAGTCAGATAGCCAAGTTTCTGGGCTATACTGTCAAGCCAGTATGTCAAGTCAGATAGCCAAGTCTCTGGGTTATACTGTCAAGTCAGTATGTCAAGTCAGATAGCCAAGTTTCTGGGTTATACTGTCAAGTCAGTATGTCAAGTCAGATAGCCAAGTTTCTGGGCTGTACTGTCAAGCCAGTATGTCAAGTCAGATAGCCAAGTTTCTGGGCTATACTGTCAAGCCAGTATGTCAAGTCAGATAGCCAAGTTTCTGGGCTATACTGTCAAGCCAGTATGTCAAGTCAGATAGCCAAGTTTCTGGGCTATACTGTCAAGCCAGTATGTCAAGTCAGATAGCCAAGTCTCTGGGCTATACTGTCAAGCCAGTATGTCAAGTCAGATAGCCAAGTTTCTGGGCTATACTGTCAAGCCAGTATGTCAAGTCAGATAGCCAAGTCTTTAGGCTACACTGTCAAGCCAGTATGTCAAGTCAGATAGCCAAGTCTCTAGGCTATACTGTCAAGCCAGTATGTCAAGTCAGATAGCCAAGTCTCTGGGCTATACTGTCAAGCCAGTATGTCAAGTCAGATAGCCAAGTCCCTGGGCTATACTGTCAAACCAGTATGTCAAGTCAGATAGCCAAGTCTTTAGGCTATACTGTCAAGCCAGTATGTCAAGTCAGATAGCCAAGTCTCTGGGCTAGTCCAGAACACACATGGCAAATACTTTGATTCTTATGTAACAATGCATAGTAAACACTTGATGCACTAAAATCTTCATATTTGTATGTCATGTACATTTAAGAATTCTAAACCATTAGAAATAAGACATGCTTCAAATTTTCCCTGTGTCAGTAGTTCATCAGTTTACCCTCTCAGTCAATTTGATGTGCAACTGACACATAGCAATTTAAACCCAGTTTTCATCATAGAAACACAATAAAGAATTTTGTCTTTCATTAGAGGGCATACTCTACTGTTGGTTACAATTACAAAAACAGAAAGTTCAAACATAGTAATAAAAGTACACAAAATTACAGGTGATAATTTTTTAAAAACCTTTTTAACATTTATGTCATTTTCTCCCATAGTGCAACATGTTGCCACGACAACACCACTGAAAGATGAACCACTTGTGGAACCAGAAAAATCAGACATTAAAGTTGTTGAGTCAGATCCAAGCAGTGGACCTCTTAAATACTATATATCACTTGTAAAAAAAGGAGAACTCAAAGCAGACCCATACCAGAAGAAAATTGTACGACATCTACAAAGTTTACATGATAGAATAGAGGGCTATGAACCAACACAGCCAGGTTTCTGGGATAAGGTGTGTTGTATTAATATGATCATTAGTATTATGTATAAGATGTTTTCATGCTTACAATACAATACAATACAATACTTTGTGTGTGTTTTCTATAAATTGGCTGATGAAGCATGGGTTGTCAGCAGCCAAGCGGGTAGCTTATGTGCCTCTTATTACTGCAGTCAGAGTTTGAACCCACCCAGAGTCGACTGGGTTTCATTACAAATTCCCCAGATCTTTATATAAGATTTTTATGAAGGGTAATGCTCAGTTTGACCCTACTGAACAATGTAGGTTTTTCCTTGGTACTCTAGTTTCCTCCTGCTAGGGCACTTGGGTGCTGCATAAGTGGCGACCATATTTGAATTTCGAAATTTGATTTGGATTAGTAATATTATGTGTATGTAACATTACTAACAAATATACATTAGTGTGAAACCTAGTTGGGACATTGTATCTGTTTTTGTTTATTAAAGGCTCATGATTCAGTCTCATATTCTTGTATTTATGTTATCTAATCAGTGGAGCCATACAGATTAGCCACTCTTTTGTTCAGGACCATCTTTCTGTGTGAGTCTGCCAGGCATTTTTTTTTAATGCTCAAGTTTTAATCCTAATCAGACATTTGCCTCATATAAAGAATATTTAAAATAACAACAGATATTCATGTGCAATAGCTTTTTGCATCAGTTGGAATTTTCTTCAGACAGTCTACAAAATAATCTTATTTATTTTCTCTTCATACATTATAAAGATGTTTGCAAAGAAGAAAAAGAAAAGACCAGGACCTAAAGGAAAGTATCTGTATGGTAGTGTTGGATCTGGTAAAACTATGCTGATGGATTTGTTGTATAAATGTGTAGATATTGACAGGAAGAAAAGAATTCACTTCCATTCATTTATGTTGGATGTGCATGCAAGTAAGTTTTATTATAAATCAAGTTACCTCAAATTACACCATAATCCAGTAACCAAAGTTCTGGCCATCTCGCAGGTAAACATCACACGAGGTTGTCCCAGATTAGGAAAAAGTTGGCCTAGAATTTATCTCATGGCAACAGGTTGTACAAGGTTTTACATTAATATGACCCCCTTCCTTATCTCCAATATATGGTCCACATTTTAGTATTATGCAGCACCTTTTACCCAAAAAGGTTTGTCTGTCTCTAACACCAAACTTCAATCATAGACAGTGGAGGCCCCTCCAATCTCTATACTTCAATGATATTTGCTATCTACAGTAATGCAATTTCAGTTACCAGAAAGACAAGAGATTGTATAGTTTGGCCACTAGGAGTGCTGTTCAGAGATAGCTTTTGGACCAGAAGTGAAAGTCCTGATACAGATGTAGACAGGTACCATAGCCCCCTTAAAGAAATCATCGTTATCCGAGTTTCATATGTACAGCAAAAGTTGGTTGCATTCTGAACCAGTGAAAACAGCCAACTTTGTTTCAGGACATGTTATATTTTAGGAACTGACAGAGTTGTTTTAGCCACATGTGTTGACTCTGTCATCAAGTTCACATACAATGTACCGCCATGTGGTTTTAGGCCTCATTTGTCCTCATGTGAAGTGTTCTCATCTGAGTCTTCTTTTGATTATGATAAGGTGGGTCACTTGAGTATGGTGTACAATGAAGTGGCTTACAGTTGTATGTATTTTTTCCAACAATTTATGAACTGTGACCAAAAAAAATGCGATGTAAATATTAGCGTCCATACATTAGTTTATCATGTTTGTCTTCTTTACAGAGATTCATGAGCTTAAGAAGCAACAACCTAAACTCCTTCCTGGGAAGAAACCTGTGCCCTTTGACCCCATACCACAAGTGGCTGATCACATTATTGAACAAAGCTGGCTTCTCTGTTTTGATGAATTTCAGGTTGGTTTTCTTTTCAGAAACAACTACAGTTTTGAGCAAAACTTTCATTCTGAAAGGTGTGACTATTTCTCGCCCAGGTCTCATGACAGTGAAGTGAAATATTTGTCACTAGGTGCTCCACAAATGGCAGTTGCACAAATGAAGGGTTACACACAAAAACAGTGCTTTCAATTCATAAATGCAAAGATTTTCAACTTAAGAATGAAGTAATACTCCCATGCATTTGTATTGTGATGCCTTTTTTTTGAAGTAAATATTTTGAATGTGTCTGTGAGTATCATACATTTGTTAAAGTATTAATGAAAGAAAATTACAAAATGGTTGATGTCACTGGATAAAGAAATCATGTGTATTTATCAAAATATAGATGAAATATTACTGGTTTGTATTCAGTTCTAATGATTTGTTATTCTTTGTTGCCTAGGTAACTGACATAGCTGATGCAATGATTTTGAAGAGACTGTTTACGGAATTGTTTGATAAAGGTGTTGTTGTCATAGCAACATCAAATCGACATCCTGATGACCTCTATAAAAATGGACTTCAGAGGAGTGCATTTGTGCCATTCATTAAGGTTTTGAAGGTGAGGATTATTTTTCACAACTTCTGGTACATGTAGTTACAGGAAAAGTCCAGTCCAGTGTGCCTTCTAAGCCAATTTGACATGCCACTGATGCACGCAATTTCTAGTGATACACGAAAATTTGGTGTTCCCATATCTCTTACTATTTGGTGACTCACCAGAAATGCCAGTTTTATCATTTTGACTCACAACAACAAGATTTGGCTGTCATTAAAGGGTACATAACACTGGACTCTTGTCAGACTTATTTCTGCCTTTGGTACACTGCTATCAACTTAAAAATGATTCAGGGTGATAAAATAGCACCTTGGTAACTTACTCAACTTTTGAAAACTTGTGAAGAAGTCCTGTTGCACGTGATGTGTTCCGCCATTTTGGAGATTTCCTGCAAGGGTTTATGGGAAAATCTCTTGTGATGACATCATTAATCAAATGTGTATCTCTTGATGTTCATGGTGAGAGTAGCCTATTCATTATTCAACAGTCATACCTCAGCTATTATTTGTGCATTGGGTAAATTTTTTCTAACAACTAAAATATAGTACATATGCTGTTAGCAAATGTCCTAACTTGTAAATATCTGATTCCTTTCCATTGATTTATAGGACCATTGTGAAACTATGTCATTAAAACAAGGCATTGACTACAGACAAATTGGTAAGTCAAATTACAATGATTCATTCTAATCTAAATACAACTGATGAAAAAACACTGGTGCATTCGCTTGAATGAAGTGAGCTAAGAGAAAACTTCATGCAAATTTCAAACTAAGTAAAGACAACAAGAAAACTGATACAAAAACAATAGTGGGTGCCTCTGATGTAGGTTAATGTGATGTTTTTATCAACTTAATTATATCTGTGGAAGTTAGTCATGTTGTAAAATAAACTTGCAGTGTGTAATCTTAACAGTATCAGTTACATTTGATTGTCATAACATGTAGCATTCTAATCAGTAAACTGGGTTACAATGTATGGGATCCATGATCTCATAGTGTTTATACTTTTACAAGTTACCACCACTAATTACATTGTATGTCTTTGCATGAACTGTGTCTCGTTCCAGATTGCTATGAGTAAGCAAACACATCTTTGTTATTTCACAAGCCGTAACCACTGCTAAAGTCAGATGCTTCAAAGTCATTCTATTCATCTCTGTACAAAACCACCGTCTACTACAATCCATACACCATTTATTGCTATGTGTACCTTGAAAGTGTTTTGATACCTATGAAGACAAAGTCAAGGAATGCACATTTAAGGTCTGGATTAAAATGAATATGTTTATTAAGTACATTTAGTATGCTTAATTTCATTATTCAAAATCAACTAGGAATGCCTGCGGATGGTGAACTCTACTTTGTCAAGACTCAACGTGATGCTGATGCTGACTTGGATCACATCTTTGGAGAACTGGCAAGGAGAGAGGATGCAGGTAAGCAGCTGAGTGAATAGATGAAGGAAATATAAACAATTTGGTGTAAGGAAAATACTGGATATCAGTCAAGGGGACATTATATATCACTTGGTTCGTTGATACAAATTAATTGGTACTTGGTTGCTGCACTACAGATATTGTGCATTACATAAATATATCTGTATTTTGAAGTCCATCATATCTTTGTCAGCACTATTTTCCCATGTTACCAGCCCAAGTGCTGTAACATCTAAACATCTTGCATGTGGTGTACTTGTAATGAGCCATGAGTTTTCTTGTAGGGGGTGGGGAAGGGAATGGAGTAAGTTGCCATGCACATTGCATATATTATATGAATGTACCACCTATGTGTAATTTTGTGTGCCATAGATATTTCATATACTGACATGAGAACTATATGATATCTTTCCAGCCATAGAACCAAGAACACTCCATCTCCTGGGTAGAACAATAGAGGTACCTATTTGTTGTGGTGGTGTAGCTGATTTCGACTTTTCAGAACTCTGTGCTAAGGTATGTGTATACTCGTTCAATGTTACTTTCAGTTAGGTTCTACACATTCAGCAAAATACTGAATGTTAGCTATGTATGCACAGTATAATATAACAGGTACTTTAACTATGTAACCTTTGAACCGGTAAAGCTTTAGAGGTTTAAATTTTGTACTGAAAGGCCAGCTAGACTGACAGGTCAGCTGTTGTGGACATGGTCTAATCTCCCTTTCCTTTATTAGGGCAGGGTGATAAGCCCAGACCAATGATGTCATTACAGTCTAATTGCCAGTGGGCTAGTTTATGCAGATAGACATTGATTGATTTGCATAAACACAATATACCAAGAGGGAGATTGACACTTTATTCTTTGTGCACATCTTGAAATACAAAGACCTGTCTGTCAATATCTTTTAGACCAAATACAGCAGGATTTTTTTAATAGTCTGGGCTTTACCCACCTTTCTCAGGTTGTGGCAAGAAGATACTGAGTATTTGAACAATTTATTAATGTAATTCCGGGTTTTTTCTATCCTGAATGATCATCCCAAACAATACATACATCCTGGCTAAGTCTATACATGCTGTGAGTTAAGATAGAGAGCGTTATCAAAAGATGACTATTTCTATCTGTTGTATACTTTTCTAGCCAAGGAGTGCTGCAGATTACATTAGAATTAGCCAAGAGTTCCACACAGTAATTATTAGGAACTTGCCACAGATGAGTCTTAACCAGAGAACTGAAGCGAGAAGGTTTATCATTTTAATTGATACATTCTATGACCACAAGGTTAGTATTTATTTGATGTGATTGACTAGTGTGTGGATGTAGTAATAAGGTTAGCGGTAATGTTCATATAATAATTACGTTAATGTGCATGTGATAATAAGCTTCATGGTCATATCAAAATTTGAGATATATAGCCATATTTGTGCTCAGTCATTGCAGATAACTTTTTATTGTGACTCTTTAGCCTGTATGCAATGGTTTTCTTATTGTGTCTGCATTTCAGGTGCGGTTAGTATGTTCATCAGATGTACCAGTCAAAGAATTATTTCTAACAACAACCTTGCATGAAGATGACATCAAAGCAGCAAGAATCATGATAGCAGATCTAGAAATGGCAGCGGTAAGTCAATCTTTCTGTCTCTTTGTCTGTCTATCTGTCTGTCTCTCTGTCTCTGTCTCTCTGTCTCTCTCTCTCTCTCTCTCTCTCTCTCTCCATATCTTTTGTGAAGTTTTGGTGGTCGAAAGGTTAGGATAACTGACTCATAATCTGCAGATTAATTTACCAGTTTGAGCTTCATCACTACCATTTGTTACTAAATCTGGCTAAAGTCCATGTATTGTTGTTATTTCTTTCAACAGGATGCTGCAAATGCAAGTATATTTACTGGAGAAGAGGAAATCTTTGCCTTTGAACGAACAATGTCACGAATGACAGAGATGAGAACAGCTGAATACTGGATGAGTAGAGATGAAGAATCAAATGATCTAGAACATCAAACTGAAGAAGCTGAGCAGCTGTAAATACATAAATTACCTAATAAGGAATGCTTGATGCAAATTCTCTGGCATGTTTCTAGCCAATGAAATTTTGTAACTGTCAGCTGACTTTAATATGCAATCATGTGACCACATCACCAAGTAGTGGGTCCAAGTTTGTGTGAAGAAGCTCTAACTGCAAACTTTGAAAAAATTGATTTCCGCTTTCAAAAACATTGCTTATATTTGCTGATAGGTTGTGTAGTATTTGGATATGTCTTGCAGCTGTGAAATTTGATACTAAACATTTACATGAGTTTCAAAATGGTGTGCTATGATTTTTATTTACACGCAATCTTGCATTTTCATGTAACCAAGCGTCCGAAAGCTGATAACTCAGTTTTATCTATACTAGTCTACATCTAGTCTGTAATAATACATCACCCTTATGATGGCCTTATCATCCCTTTTCCTTGAGAGGGATGAGAAGAGTGCCCACAGCGGCTGAAATCTTAGTCTAGTTTCCATCATACATGGTCAAAACATTAATTGAGATCAGTATTCATTAATTTTAACACAAACTGTGTTCCTTATACATGACTTGATATCTTCCATGATGGTAAAATGTCTTTCACTTTTTTGAGTGTTTAAAGGTAGCCTGCAACCCATACTTACTACAGTGCACGTTATTTCATTCCCGTATGTAAGTTTTGTAGACTCAGAAATGAAAGTTTTATGAAGTGGTAATGTTGAGCACAAAGTAATGTGAATGATCAGTTATATATATATAGCATGCATTCCAGGCTACTGATAGCTATACTATACTGTAGAATAGAACAACACAGATTCCCGACTACAGTGGCCATGCTGTACTGTACTGTACTGTACTGTACTGTGTACCATACTGGTACTGTACTGTACCGTACCGTACCGTACCATACTGTACTGTAGAACAAGACAGCATGGATTCAAGGCTACAAATATCCATGCTATATTGTAATTACAAATGCATATATTTCAGTTTAAAAGTTGAAATAACTGTTGAACTGTTATTACAGTAGAAATAACATACTATACCACTGTTGAAGAGAAGAGCATTATGGAATTAAAGCCTCAGTTGAAATAGCCATGCTTACACTGCAGAACAGACTGCATGGTCTTGCTTGTAGTATTCCAGATCAGTTTACTATTCACTCTGTGATACGTAATATGTACATGTATTGTTTTATGACACATACTTAGGGAGTAATCACTGTGTGATTTGTTGCACTGTAGATCTCAGGGACTCAGCAATGTAGAGTTTGAGTCGATGAAACTCTTTTAAATCATGACTGAAATACAACAAATTATTTAATAACCAATAATATATGTCACTTTTAGTTGAGAAGAAATCAGTGTATATGATGGTGGCTATGATTTCCAGTCATCCACTTGACAAAGAGTTATTTGGATCAGAATTCTCGGTACCCTGAAATAAAAAGTTACTGCCTAGATGAATCATAAAAATCCTGATCATTCAAATTCTTGGCTGACACCATAACTTTCAGTCTAGCTACACATGCATTACTATCGAGTCAACCTTGTTCTATTTTGACATTCTTGCATGAGGTAATTTGCTATTTCAGGTTCCAAGTTATGTGTCTTGGATCGACACCATGACTTCTTCTTCACGCATGCATTGCTCTATACACACATGAGAATAAGTCAGCCTTCTTGTTATAATAATTGGGGTAATATTTGTAAAGCGCTTTGAGCACAGAGTGGGAAAGTGCTTTATAAAAACTAACATTATTATTATAATTTATCTGGACCATTTAGTATGAGACAAAATGATATTGCAGGTAACAAGAATTAGTCTCACTTCTGCAATGAGAATATTATATTGTAGCTATATTGGCACAGCATGGGAAAACACAGTATGACAGTTAGCTTTAAGATATGTTATTTATTCTTTGAGTTTGGCACCAAAAATTATCAGATGTAAAACGTCCATTTTCAAAGAATTTGATTGTAGAGAATTTTTTTGACAATAACACCGATAACTAATCTGGATTGGCACAATCAACAAAAACATACTTTTATAAGTTCTGCAATCAGTACTGTCATTTTTATGAATAGTTAATTTTGTTAGAACAAATTACTTTTTCTGGTACAGTATTGAGAAAATTATGTTTTTATAGCAATTTCTGATGATATCAATGATAGGAGAGTTTTGCTAAGGTGTGTATAAGTAATTTGGTTTTTTGAAAATTGTATAATCATCAAATCAAATGCATGTGAATTTCTTAGCTCTAACTTTCATTGTAAAAGTGTGGGTTTAGTAATTTGCATATTCATACAACTGTTACTAAGATATGTACAAAGACACATATCTAAGAAAGATCTGAAATAAAACTTTTGAGTTTTGTGGTAATCGGAAGATCACAATTATAAAAAAAAGAAATCTTTGAAAGTAGACCCTTACTGATACAACTACAATGTGATACAAATTATTGAATTTATTATATTTTCAGAATGTCATCACAAAATTTACAAAGAGATAGTATAAATGCAATAGCTTGGACTATTGAAATTTAACATAATAAAGGATCACAAACCTGACTATTTGTAGCTAAAACAAAGAAAGAAGTAATTCTGGTGACAGCAGGAAACTTGCAATTGTACATACTAATAGTAGAAATTAATCTATGGTACAGAAATGGTCACAAAGGTATATTTCATTAAAGCTGCACTAGCTGCAACTTTGACATTTTGTCAAACTATTTTGTTAGATATTATGAATTACTGGTAATACTATACACCCTGATCAGTATTGAATCACCTGTTGATAGATGTATTTGTATGGCTGTACACATAGTATGGTACACAAAATCAAATCAAATTGATTTTTGGGTCCATACCAGAAAATCAGTGTCCCCAATGCAATCATGATTTTGACCTGTTACTATAGGACATATAGATAAAATTAACCTCTAATTGACATGGACAGTGTCTTATTATCAATATTTTAACAATTTCCAGTCAATATATTGTTAGTTGTCTGATCAATAAATAATTCTCTAGTTGCAGCCAGTGTAGCTTTAATACTTATCTGATTTTGAATTCACTTCAGCCTCTAACGTATATTCACTTGGTTTTATTTGAAAAGATCTATTTTTTAAGCACGGAAAATGTTTCCTAGATTCTTCATATCTCGCAAAAGAGGAAAATTGCCACAGTCATACTAATGAAAAATATTTTTACAGGTATTGAGAACAGAATAGAAAATCTGTTCACACTTTGACAGTGGAAAACTAAAGTCTATACGTTTTTAGTCTAGAAGCTCTCTGTGGCTTTGAATCTGAAGATATCTTTCAACATGTCTAGAGGAATGGGAAGCTGAGATGACATTTCAAATTCAAGCATAGCCACCCACACAGCAATTAACACTGTGATGTCATGCTTCTCGTATTAATCCATCTCCTGATATTTTTTGTAATTATTTTTTTTTCATCTCATTTGAATAAGTGATCATCTCATTCGGGTCAAAGGGTAACACAACATATTGAGACTCAACTGGATTATTACCAGTAGAGAAAAAATAGTATTTTTATTTATGAAAATTATTAATCTGTATGATAGAAATGTTTCAGAATGTTTTGAAGTTACTTTTGACAATGTTGTCAAATTTTAGCGTAATAGTATATTACAGAATTTAATGTACATTCATATTTATGAATTTTATGCATGTACAGAATGTTTTCATGAAAATCAATTTTTGTAAATATCTTTTCTTGGGTGTGTTCATTTTACTGATGGTTTGAATGGCTAGGTTTGTGCACAGAATAAATTGGATATTGAACAGTATGCTTGTATTACAGTCTGCTGTTTTTTTAATTTTGTTTGTCTCTCAGTTTTTTATTTATAGTCGCATTTGAGAAATCTTTGAAGACATTTGCAGTGTTTTTTATGTCTCTACCCTGCCACTTTGGCAAATTGAACATTTTGTCAGCCACACCCATATGTGGATTTTATGTTTGATGACTATCACATTATCACCATTGCAATCAGGACATGCCCTGCATGCATTTTCTCTTTTACGAATGGAAATCAGACCAACACTCAGACCAACAAGTGCATTTGGGGATCTTGGTATATCAGGCCTTGTAGTAAACAAAACTAATGATGACCACAATAATAATTATATTTTCCTGTCTTCAGAACGATGCAAAATATCAGCATACAGACATTCAAATTTTGAGACACTACATACAATTGGGATGAGTGAAATGTATGACCAAACCAGAACATCAGACTGTTGAACAAGTCTACAAGTCTGTGGATGTGGACGAAAGGTTTAGTTTTGGTTCACTAATTATAAAATGTGAATTGAGTGCAGTGTCTCAGGGGTTAATTAATGTATGTGATACAGTAAGCTACACAGATAATGTTAAATATCAAGATGCAAAATATGTTCAGCACCGATTAGCATATCCCGGGAACATAGCAAGGAATTGATTCGTTGATTATAATGACAAGCACTAGTATATTAGTCGTGTAATTCACCAGACATTGCCGTTATTCATATACCATTTATAACATCTTTATCTTCGCTCTGCAGTGAAGCGTTACTCAGTCCTTCTTCAACGTCTTCAAATACCGAATCTGGGTCATCATCATCATCAAGTTTTTCTTTTTCATCTTCTCCGTAATCTGACACTTTGTTAGGCATGGCGGTCGTTGCTGGGATGAGAATGCTCTTGGCAGCCACACTCAGTAGGAAAATAACAACAAGCCCAACAGAAATAGCAACGGCCAGCTTAGCTCTAGGGTTCCATGCGTTATATTTTGTTGAAAATGTATCGCAGCTGTCTTCCCCTTCCGCCTCGACCTCTCCAAGTGTGATAGTGATGATGCACGCTGTGTGAATTGTCCAGAATTCTAAATCTATGAGTTCATAATTGGATATCGATGGGTCGGTGATGTTTACGCTTTCGCTAGCGAGAGTTAGTCGATAACTTCTGTCGTAAGACAATCGATAGCCTACTATATCAGACATACATTGCGGTAGAGACCAGGCGATGACGGCTGAGGTGTAAGTGATGTTGACAGCGGTGACGTTGGTAACAGCTTTCGTTCCGCTGCATTCTGTTGCTTCGCTTGATGAAATTGGCGATGTAGTTGTGTACGGATAGTCCGATGGTGTTGTGGTATTTTGAGTTGTAGCCAGAGAAGTTGTTGTGGTCTGGGAGGTAACCAAATAACAGATACAGGACAGACACAGCAATATACAGCTAGTAGTAAAACTCATCATGCTGGTAGGTAGATATTAGATCAATAAGTAACTTTTAGAAGCCACACTTCTTTCGTCTTATTCGACAGTTCAATTGTTTGATATTCAACCTCTCTCAGCTTTGTCCAAGAGTTTTGATTATCTGAAAGAAGAAAGTTTAACATTTATCAACAACCCACAAGGCGAGACAACAGTTTACTACAAAGACAAATCCTCAAGCAAATTTGATGGTCTAGCTTTTAATGTCTGTATAAATATTGGTGCCTTCAAATCTCATTGGTCAATTAATATTTGATAATTGAGAACTTCTATTAATTAACCCACTAATCTTATTTGTCGCATTCTCTCAACCAATAACGATAAAGCATCAATGTTCTTACGATATTCAGTGTCAAGAAATTAAATGAACGCTAGAATATGCAAACATATACAAAACTTTTATGGGAGAAAAAATTTATAATTAGTTCTTTAGTATTTTATATCAACATGGACATGCATACTGGCCAGGTTTTAAAGAAGTTGTTGATATACCCGCTGTCATGTCATCAAATCTAAATGTAAAACCTTGTTGATAGAGATAACGCCAAGTACATCGGACCTACATGTACGTATGGATCTATAACCACTGTGGTCTGAATGAATTGTATCGGAAATCCAATTGCATGCAAGCACTGTCAGGTTGAATAAAAAAAAGTTCAGCCTCGTCATATTTTACTTGAAATTTAAATTTGGACATCCCCTACCAGGGTTTATAGGGAAACCTCTTGTGATGACATCACAGCTAGCTACCCGAAACTATATGGTCTTGACAAATACAACATTGTCCAAAAATGTACTAGTATGTTAAACCTCATCAGGATGATTAAGACATTGAATCAAGTTTTCGTGTGTATTTTGTACAATTAAGCCGAAAGGGTGTCACCAACAAAATTTATCATAACAGCATTATTAATATAAAAATAGTTTCGAATATAGTCTATAGTGTTGTGATGATTGTAACTATTGCAAAGATGTACGTCACAAAGAGACGAATTCATATGTGTTGACACTTAAATACACAGGAGATGATACATAGCATTATGTTTGCAGAACACTTCAGTAGACACGTCTCTCCAATGACAACGCATTGCAATGTGTCTAAAGATTCCTAGAATGATAAGCAGTGAAGTTCCGTGTTGTCTATCGTCTTTTACGGATATGACAAAATTGTACGTTTTTCCTCTTAGGTTATGGTATAATGGGGGAGTGAGAGGGGGGGGCAGCTATATTGTATGATATGAGAACATTATGACAGTTCGTTCTTTGACAAAGTTTCCCTTCCTTATAACAATTTCCAAAACAGTCCTGTAATTATAAGGTCATATCGTGGTGAGAGAAGTCTACCTCCACTCGTGACGATATATAGTATATAGAGATGATAGAAGTACACACCCTCTAGTTTTCTCTTCAAATTTTCTTTACTAATTTCTTTCTAACAGAGCAGTATTGAATATTGAATATTTTCCGTGAAATAAATTCGACCACAGGTTTCAAATCTTTGTTCCATATTTTTTCAACGGTTAAAGTGTATTGTCATCCAGACACACAGTGACAGATATCATCAGTCGCCATACTGTTTCCAACAACGATATACTACTGTACTTACCATTTATTAGTGACCAGTCCCGCCGTCAGATAACCGAGAACGCTTTAAAGCATACAATAGCTATGTCATCTTCAATGCAGTGGCGTCATAATATTAAGTTTGTATATGTGATCGGATCTCCCAAAAACGCAGAAATCGCAGGTTGTTTATGTCGTCGATATTAGGTGTTAGACTGTATATCATGTATTGGATGTGGTTATCCAGTAAACAAATAACTAGTTACTGTTTAAAATGATAGCACCGTTTGCTAATAATCAACCCGTACAATCGCTCTTCGTGTCCGATATTAGATGAAATATTAGCTTAAAGTCTTCGAGCGATATCATTGATGGCGCTCTTCTTGTACGTGCCCAGAGTAATTGTTCCATAGATACTAAATATTATGATGTATTTTAATATAAAATATCACATTTTTATTTGCCCACGATATTTAAAATTAAATGGAAATTCGGGTTTTTGGTTGCTCTGGACATGTAACATACAAAATATACAACAATAAAATTACTTATTCAGTATTTAAAGCAAATATTACACATCAATTGCAACACGATTTGTAATCACTAATTTCATAAAATCAACATTCTCTAAAATGGTAGAAGGAATAAAATACTGTAGTAGTCTTTTTGGAAGTTTCTGTGTACTCAGAGTCGTGATACCCAGAACCTCCAATCCTGTTGAATTTTTTCAAAGTTGGGTGTCATCGCATATAATTTATTTTTATGGTCTATTTCAACTGAGATTAAAAACTCAGAATGATTTACAAACAACAGCAGTATGGTAATTAATTTGGTTATTTCATAGTATTATATTATAAAGATTCACAGATGTGGTATAATGTTATGTCATTATGAGATCTATATATAGCAGCCTCAAATCTTGTATTGTACAATACTTCCTCTACATTCATGACAGTTTTATGATGCGTACTTCATTTGAATAAAACAACATACTAGTAACCATTTTTTTTTCGCGATCGGCTGGAAAAGGTCGATAGAAAGATGGAATTGTTTGTATCTAGGCATTAGTATGACTGTATACACTTGTATACGTAAAGTCGACTTGAGTTGTAGAACTTCCATTAGTCATGTTAGTCTTATGACGCGTACCAATGCAATGTTGTCATGCGTTCGATTTTGCATAATATTAATTATGTTTATGACGTCATAATTCATATCATAGAATCTTTGGTACATGGAACAAAATCGGATGGTTGTGTTTACATGATATGAGTTAGAAAAACTCCACATACACACTTTGTCAGGCTGCTTTGTATAAGGTGAGTATAATATCGCAAAATATGATAAACTTAATTAGATACTAACAGTGAGGGATTATAAGAAATCTGCTATCAATAAGAACGTTATGAGCAAACGAAACGAATTGAAAGAAAATTCGAAAAAGTGTCAACTTAAAGAAGTGCGTAGAATTTCGAAAATGTCATTTAATAAAACTACGCAAACAAATTGCACAATGAAAGTGAGGGAAATGTTTATATGAGGCAGTAAGCTGGTGACTAACGTCTGATTTAAAAAAAAATCATTTTATTTGTTTATCATTTAATTCCAATTAGTTTGCATTGATACATCCTGTCACGTTTACGGTTTAGCCAACAGGTACGGCAACTCAACTTACAAGATGTTTCTAAACATAGGTGCAAGAAGTCGTCATCGCAGTTTAAATGACCAGGAAACAACCTCCCGATTGTTGCTATGGGAACTTGAAGCGCAGATGAGGCACAAAGAACAGTTGCGGCATAAACATCGATTGGACAGTGCAACATGTTATAATTGGCTCGCTCAAGGATTGCCTGCAAACCCTCTAGAGAAACTACCTCGCTCTCAGTACGAGGAAGTAAAGAAGCTTTGTCGGCAGATTGAACCCGAGAACAGTGATCTTGTCGTCAAAAGATTTCGAGACACTCTTCAAGAAAGCACAGAACTAGAAGATATTCCGAAATTATTTGTAGCTGTGTTAAGATATATTTTACAACTGCAATCGGAAACAAAGAAGACAGGAAAGAAAAGGTCCCTTATCAAACAGTCTGTTGTCTTCAAAGAATTATCGATTGTTGAATCTGGACATCCTGTTATCAATTTAGACGTTACTCGAAGTTTACCCGCTGCCCATAGATTTGAAACGTTGAAAATGGTGGATTCTAATCAGGCAACTGTTCCTGGGTGCGCAGTTAGATATACACCAGCACAAACTAATGACGACGAACGCAAATCACGCCCTGCACCTTCCGTTGTGAGTACGAGTACGAGTGAGGATGACTGCGAGCTGCAGTCAACGCAGATTTTCAGACAACAGCATCAGAAGTCGCCCGTTGATGACGACGAGGATCTGGGTATGACCCTGCCTGGACAAGTACAAGATTTTGTCGTCTAATTTATGTATATATTTATATGACGCCCTTGATGGGTTTATTAATTTTTTTTAAAAAAGTATTTTAGTTAATACAGACGTTATACACACCCATGCATGAACGGTGTATATTATTTTGTGATGGTGCCGTTATTCCAGATGTGTCTTTATATCACCTTGTTGACCTAGCTACAGGCCATTCTTACAATTTGCCATTATGCATCATAAACATGCTTCACCTGCATGTGGGGTACTATGAAAAGAGATGCATTAATTACATTCTTTGGGACTAATCTGATGAGGCAACAGATTAGTTTGCGGAGAGGGATGCTGACTTATCTTGAAGAGCGCCCACAACGGCTGATTTTTCAGTCCAAACCAGCACCGCCCCTACCTGCAGATCTACTTTTATAATGTCTGCTTGATTTTTGACATTGGTTGAGGTTAGGCAAAATATGGCATTAGGAACTTGGTTCACATTGTTGCATTTTGATTTTTTAAAGCCTGGAGATCACTTTTGTCAACTGATCTTGCCATTGTCACTATTTAATCACTCACTCAAGGGACTATGATTTATCCGACTACTAAGGCTGCCGTTCTGATACACCTTTGTGAATTTCGTTACATACCTGCATGTCTCTTTAAGAATTAAAATAATACGTTATGTATATCTCACTTTTGGCCGACGTTTTATTTATATGGTCTTCACATCCATAAAGCACAACTTCAGAAACGTGCCCTGACAACCATCTTTAGTTTTGTTTCCCTGCACTGCAGACTCTGGCCAACTATGAGGGCGCACTTTGAGATGGAAGTATTGTCACATTCAATAACCTTACAGTAAAATGTTTGCATGATTTCCCAGAGCCATTTACAGCACCGATATCAAGTGTAAAAGTATACTCTTTCAATTGCTTTTATCATCAGCTCTGTATGTGGTGGCTGTAAATAAAATCAATGTGTAAACAATGTTATTATTAGCAGTGCAAAGAAAATAGTCAATGACTAGAGTGTACACATTATATGCCATAAAACACGGATCTCATTGTGAGCTACATTTGTAAAAATTAACAGTGTGGTTGTCACAGCTATCATTCACTATAATCAGTCTGCTGTTCATGAGCAGAAAACGCTTTGGAAATTTACTACATTAGGAAAGCCACATATACTAGACTTATAATTACAGGAAATGAAGGAGTATACTTTTACTCTGGATATACTATAAATGAGTGTGACAAATATAGAAAGTGTTTTACTTGAGTGTTAAGGGTTGTAACAGAAAGTGTTTTACTTGAGTGTTAAGGGTTGTAACAGAAAGTGTTTTACTTGAGTGTTAAGGGTTGTAACAGAAAGTGTTTTACTTGAGTGTTAAGGGTTGTAACAGAAAGTGTTTTACTTGAGTGTTAAGGGTTGTAACAGAAAAGTGTTTTACTTGAGTGTTAAGGGTTGTAAAAGAAAGTGTTTTACTTGAGTGTTAAGGGTTGTAACAGAAAGTGTTTTACTTGAGTGTTAAGGGTTGTAACAGAAAGTGTTTTACTTGAGTGTTAAGGGTTGTAACAGAAAGTGTTTTACTTGAGTGTTAAGGGTTGTACTAATCACATGAAGTAAGAGTTTTAATCCTCTTTCTATCAGGGGGTATTTGTTTTACACAAAAAAATCTACAAGTTGAGTAAAACAGGATTAATAATACATGCTTTATTCATGTATCATATACAAGATAATACAATGTATTGCAATACATTAAGCAATAAGTGAAATTGACCAAATTATTTTTAAATATTTACAAATAAGATCATTCAATTTTAAAGATACAGAGCAGTAAATCTATTTTTTACTATCGTGTAACATCTTTTTCATTTTCCGGTCCCATGATTCCCTGGAATCGGAAAACCCTTGTGTTGTTTTGCCAAAGGAATTAGGTCCGGCTGATGTTGGTGTATTCCTGTTGAGATCAAAATTTAAAATATGGTCATGACTTCAAATAGCCTGATAATTGTACCCCCCCCCCCCCCCCCCCACATCACATATTTAGTAACATTCTGTCAGTACGTCGTAGATTACACAAGTAGATGATAGCAGTGCCTTGGTTGGGTGGATATTTAATCAATCTTAGAATGTCAGATACATCACAGTTCTCCACCCTCATCATCCTGCTCTGCTCATTTTAACACCTTTTATCATGTACCTCAGGGCTAAAAAATTAACTTTTTTTCTTTGGTAGTCCGAGTGGGCAACTACTTTCAGAAAGGGGTAACCCAAGGATATATTCCTGAACTGAAAACAGAGTTCCTCTATTGGAAATATGTGTGGTATTAATTATGTTACATAAATCTTCCATCCTTAAATCATTACATAATCAGTGGTAGCCTGTGCAGGCTACCAGCTGCAAATTATGGTAGCCCCATGACAAGAATTGGTAGGCTGTGGCGCAGGACTACTGTTAATTTCGAGTACTGTACCTATTATGTGATTGGATGCAACCAGATCTGATTGCCAATGCTAGAAAGGGCATAGTTTGATATACACATGAAAGGGGTTGGCCAATATGTGAGGGCGCCCTGTCAAGACATACCTAACAGACTAAATCAGCCTGTGTACTGATAAAGACAGGGTAAACACTGAATGGGGTTGAATGTGCCATCACCTGACCAAAACTTGTTCTCACAAACTGACATCTTACAGTGAAAGTGTAATTACAACAATGTCCGTTGATAGCTTACAGCAACATTACACAATAATGCGTTAGTTTGTGTCTGTGTTTACTCGTCAATACTTCATCTACCATGGCCATTATAAGATTCTAAACTACCAATAGAACTATCAATACATTTATACGAAATAACACAAAAATTAATGTGTAGATAAACGTTCTATTTGTACCTGCCAATGTTCTTCATTCTCATTTTGGCTTCTGGTGGCATCTCTTCTGGTTCATCCTATAAAAATCACAATCAATTGATAGCTTGTAAATTAATCGCATATCATTTTCATCTCACAACCTGTTTTCAAATAACTTTGTCTGTCAAAGTGATGCACTGTGACAGACAAAACAACAAGTCATTGAGAATGACATAGTCCCCGCAATGATTGTTTTTTAAGGAATTATCACTACTCTGATCACGCAACAACACCTGTGAACCTAAATCAAACAGACTTAGATATGTTGTGTCTGCTTGTTGGACATGGAACATGCCTACAACAATAAAGGATGGGTCGGGTATGGGGATCGTATCACGACGAAAATGGATATGTACATGTATGTTATAGAACACTGTCCCAATACCAACTTTGAATGAGATCTGTTCAAGCATGTCTGAGTTATGGCTTTCGACATAGAAAAATCTCAAACAAAATGGCTGCCAGGTGGCCATATTGGATCGTATCACAACAACAATGAAAATGCACATGTATGTCATAGAACACTGTCCCAATACCAACTTTGAATGAGATCTGTTCAAGCATGTCTGAGTTATGGCTTTGGACATGGAAAATTTGCAAACAAAATGGCTGCCAGGCAGCCATATTGGATCGTATCATGATGAAAATGGATATGCACATGTATGTCATAAAACACTGTCCTAATTCCAACTTTGAATGAGATCTGTTCAAGCATGTCTCAGTTATGGCTTTGGACATGTAAAATTCACAAACAAAATGGCTGCTAGGCGGCCATATTGGATCGTATCATGACAACAATGAATATGCACATGTATGTCATAGAACACTGTCCTAATACCAACTTTGAATGAGATCTGTTCAAGCATGTCTGAGTTATGGCTTTTGACAGGGAAAATTTGCAAACAAAATGGCTGCTAGGTGGCCATATTGGATCGTATCATGAAACAAATTGACGTGCATATGTATGCCATTGTATGTTGCCCCTGTACCATGTTTGAAAAAAATCGGTCCAGGCATCTCCAAGAAATGGCTGCGGACGGACGGACGGACGGACGGACAGACGGACGGACGGACGGAACCCAATCCATAAGTCCCCGTCCCGGACTTCGTCCGGCGGGGACTAAAAACTTGCATCACATCTATAGTGTACACTATTTGAACAGTATATGATGCACAGTCATGTTGGTCTGCACATAAATAAAAGAATACTGTACAGATTTGTTGGAGATAAGAATCACATTTAGTGCACAGACTCCGTACACTATAGGTGTCTATACATGTATCATAAATTCATGACCAATCCGACCCATACATGATATCCCAGCACTGTATATTCCAAGCGTAGCGCACAATTACAGTGTGATGCAGATTTTTGTTTTGATTGTCACAATCATAAAAGAGGTGTGGGATGTTTTTTTCCTGTAGTCTACCTTTATCAGGTCATCCTGTATGACTCGACAGTCACATGCAACAATTGTATCCTTTCAGACTGATGATTCTATCTGCACAGTTTACTTTCCTACGCTGTATTTGCCTAATGATATAGAACGCCTCAATAAATAAAATGCTGACATGTGAGACTGAGTTTTATGCAGTAGAATACTACTATAAAGTGCCTGTTGTATGTAAAGAGTTTTGTAAATTACTAACATCATCACTGTCATCTCCAAATGCCTTAGCAACTGCACCTTTCTTCTTCTTCAGTAACTGTGTGCTCTGTTCTTTAGGTTTCTGAAAAATTAAGACATTAATATATCATACAGTCATCTTTGAATGGCTTCATAAACCATATGTAGATTCTTGCATTATTTGTATATGTTTGTGTATATGCATGTGCATATGTCTGTCTGTCTGTATGTATGTATGTATGTATGTATGTATGTATGTATGTATGTATGTATGTATGTATGTATGTATGTATGTATGTATGCATGCATGCATGCATGCATGTATGTATGTATGTATGTATGTATGTGTGTATGTGTGTATGTGTGTATGCATGTATGCATGTATGCATGTATGTATGTATGTATGTATGTATGTATGTATGTATGTATGTATGTATGTATGTCTGTCTGTCTGTCTGTCTGTATGCCTGCCTGCCTGCCTGCCTGTCTGTCTGTATGTATGTATGTATGTATGTATGTATGTATGTACGTACATATGTATGTCGTAGTTATGTTATGTATTATACATAGACTTTTAACATATTTATGTAAGTAGTTTTTTTCTACTGTTCATGCTTTAATACATTGTATATCCAGTGACAATCATAATAAATCGATAAACAAACATCATTTCAGTATAAATTATGTACACTAGTGTGCAACAAATCAACAAATAGATATATAGAGAGACGGAAAGACAACACCCAGCCCACACACACACTATGATGTACAGACAGTGCCGTCCATGAACAAAGTTACAGGTGACGTCATGCTCTTGATAACACATGGAATAAAATGTTAAGAAAACACTGTACCTGTATTCCTATTTTCATTGATATTGGTGCTACACCTGGCGTTGTTGTCTTGCTTTCTGGGTTGAAATCCTTCAAACCTATTTTGGATAAACTCCCAATTTTGATCGTTATCCCACTTCCAGTTTTCGTCGTTGGGAGTGACACCCCCTTGTTCGTATGTGTATCTCCTTCTTTGAGCTTTTTGTCGTTCCGGAGTTCGAGATCCGGGGAAGCTTTCCTTTTCTCTCTCAAACTGCAGTCTCCTGCATCTGTTTTGGGATCGGCATCTGCTGGAGGAGTTGAAATAACTGGAGAAGATGAGATACAAGAAAATTCCCAGTGCAAAAGTCACTAGCTCGGACAGAACTGACGAATTCAACTCTCTCAGATAAGCACCAATCGATTCGAACATATTTTTTTTTCTCAAATTAAATGCATCACTGTCCGCAACCTCAGCATCGAAAATTCAATGTCACCGTAATGCAGAAAGGGTTCAATACTTTTTCTGACAGTATTTAGGCGAAAGGAAGAATTTTAAGGGGCAAAATAATGCAACAACCTTCCTGCTGGCGGTGCGATATTGCAGTCTTTCCTTCGGCCATCTTTGAGTTTTATCTTGTTACCCTCGTTCAACTAAGAATAAATATCGGTGGTACTTTTTTGTCATTAGATATTTAGGCAAAGAAAAAGAAAACATTTCTCATATTTCATAATATATTAAAATGCATGAAAGTATGAATATTTTGTCCTTTATGAAAGAAATCCCCAAGAGAAAGACACTGAAATTTCATTTGGGAACGCGGTAAAATAAGCCTCGCTCTCATCGGTAATATTTGGAAAGATATGGCGCTTGCTTCGTACTTGTTATGGAATGCTATGCCAATTTTTTTTCTTGACACCGGTAATTCTACGGTATTCTAAGAGCAGGAAAAGGTAAAGTGTTATACATATTTGAAATAATAAATCCCAAGTCTGGGTGCTTGTAAAGTACATACAGTGCACTCACTGGTATGCCATAACTGTCTATTGTGTGTACTGCACCTGTCATGTTACATGTTTATGTTCAAGTCAACGGTAACTTCTTTATACACTATACTTGAGACGGACGCTCAGAAAGCAAGACCACTTGTCAGCTGGCAGCCAGTTATCAAAACAAGTCAAGCCATAAGAGGCCTTCATTACTGTTGACAGAAAAAACTAACCTTGGATATTGATGCATGGTGATCAAAACAAATTTGACTACATGTACGTGCATATCTTTTTAATCTGACAGTCGTGCACTCACAATGTATGTATGGATGTTATACGGTACCTGTAAACATTGTGACATATAGGGGTCATGCTGTTACTGTTTATACATAGACAGAGCTTGTCTAATACAAGCATTACCATGTGACATGGTTACAGCATAAATATAACATGGAAACTGTGATGATAGTTTATGGTATTGTGTACAATGTGTTACCATGGAAATAAAATGAGTCATATTGTTTGACAGGCAGAAGTATAATGGCACAATGTGTTGGGTACGTTGACCAGTCATTCATTCTCCATTCCACTAATTTGGTGTTGACGGCAGTTGTGTGTGTGTATGTCACAGTATGTGCAGTGTGTTGCGTTTTTCATATTTTGACAGGCATTGCAACATTTAAAGTGGCGATATGGATGAGAATTGGTATTTATTTGGGATTTTTAATTGATAAAATAACTATACTATCAATGCTGTTTCACATTTGTATTGCAAGTAGGAAAAAACATGGTAAAGTTGTTTTAAACGAAAAATCCAAAATAAATATAATTTTGTCATCCACATGGTCATTTTAAATTAATAACAAGAAAATGTAAAGAAATGAAAAAAATGTGTTCGAAGACATTCTCATGGTACCATACATGTATGGCAAATCTCAAAATAATTCTTGCATTTTCTGACCATATGTTTTTGCATTTTCTGGTGCCCTCATAGGGACAGGTTTTTTAGGGGGCATAATACCCTGTTGTGGTGATAAGATTAATAGTGTGTTGACCTATGACTGGGTGAAAGGTCATGCACCAAAACTGATTTGACTTCTCTAGAGAAATGAGAATATATATAGTGATTTTCCTTCAGGAAGATCTTTATGAGACATTTCGATTTGAACATAAGAATTATTTTATGAAAATTACTACGCACAGTCAAAATATTTCTTTGAAGCAAATCCCAATTTTTTGCCTATGTCTAATCAGTATTGTCAGGGTTGTACTACAGTTGGCATTGTCAAGTGTCGCAGAAGAGATATATGAATAGTGAGAAAACATATACATGTAGGTAATGATGATGACTGAAATAGTCATTCTTACATGTATGTTATCACAGTGAAGTTGATGAATACAAAAGGCAATGAATGAAGCCCCAAAAGTGTAATTATCCATTAGAGCATTGTTTCTATATGTGCCAGTGACAGGTTTCAAACATGAATTTCACTCTCCATATCCAATTCTTTGGCCTGTACTTAGATTAATCTGGATATCACTTTGACTTCCCAGTCTGACTTCCACCCTGAGATGATGATCAGAATGCAAGATAGCATGACCTGTCCTCACCTGACCCCGACTGGGTTTTGTATTTACACCATCACACTTCTGTCTTCACAGTGCATTGTTGATACCCTAATTACAGATACATGTGGGGGAATACGCCTTAGTTACAACTCTATTAGTACTACTTGTAAGGACCATGAAGACAAATGGGAAACCAAGTGAACAACCGTAGCTGAGTGTAAACATACCTCCAGACCTGGTAGCCAGACTTGAATAGCAACAACAACCTGAGTGAAGTTTACAAGCTAAAGATCCATACCATGGCAAGTCGTGATTTTAGGACAGTGGCCCTTGGTCAGCCATCTTTGTCTGTAGTAGGTGGCCAACCTGTGAGAGCTAAACCTAGAAGTAGGACGCTCGGCCATGTTGTCTATCGACGGAATGTACAAACATTTGGAGGTGATAAGTAAGTAAATTTAGAGAACTAGTATTTTTGTTATGGGTGCTATTAAAAGTATTATTACGTAATAAGTAGATAAATCTATTCAAGTTCCCAAGTCATTTACCAAGTTGCCCAACCAAAATTATGGTACTGAGTGTAGGGCATATATATTCTCCCCTATGCCCAGCCCTTTTCTGGTCAATGTCTTTCTTAAGAGCCGAGGGCAGTAAGACTAAGTATGTGAAATCTACCCAAGTTCCCCGGTCATTTTACCGGGGGGTCCCAACCAAAATGATGGTACAATGTAATGGAAACTATGCCAATTGTAACATATTCCCTCATTCTGTTACTTGGGTTCCCCTACATTAGCAAAAAACATTAATGTTACCAGTGTTCTGTTTGAAAACATGTAAATGAGTATGCACCTCACAACATGGCAGTGTTTAATTGTTTAATTACATTGGTGAATGAATCCTAAACATACCTGCACCAGCTATTACTAGAATATTATTTTATTATATTTTTTGATCAAATAATCAACAATATATTAAAAAATTGTTAACATTGTACATATTAATTAGGGATCAAAATAATATATAGTAATACTGGTAAATTGAAATCATGATTTCTTGGAGATGCTGACGTTTGGGTGCTGACTCAAAATTCACTTTGTTTGGATATCTTTCACCATACTTTGTTCCCCTACACAAATATGTTTACCTACAGGTGATTCAATACTGTACAAGGGTGTATGATTTTACAATATAGTCATTATACTCGATAAAATAGTTTCAAAAAGTAGTTCCAGCTGCTGCCAGTGTAGCTTTTATATCTTAATATCATTTGATACTTGTTAGATATTATTTACTACTGCTGAAACTAAGATACTGTAATTTCATAAGTTGTTATTTATTTTATCTTTTCAGAGACCCAGATAACGAAGATATCAAAACGTTACTTGCACGATTGCAGACAGCTTCAATATCACAAGACAAACCAAAAAAGTCTGACAGACTAATGAATGTCAAATGTTCTTGTGGTGATATCGCCAATTTATTAGTACAAGGACGTCTGAAACTCCAAGACATCTCAGAAGATGATAGTGATAGCGATGCTGAAGACTCAACTTTTGCATTCAGTGAACTCCTTAGAACATTAGTTATTTTCAATAGAAAGAGTATGAGAGATAAACGAAGTGACGCTTTGAGAAAAGTGGCATCTAGCTATAATGGAGATGAAATCCTCACTGATGTACAACTCAAACAGGTACTTATTATTTTTGGTTGTATTAATTTTTTTCTAGTGTGTAAGGACTAATAGGTTATGGTATTTCAAATGCAACCACATTCATCATTGCTGTACAGTTCAAACAGGTGTGTATGTGTGTGTGTGTGTGTGTGTGTGTGTGTATGTGTGAAATTGTATGTGTGTGAGTGTCTGTGTATGTGTGTGTGTATATATATATATAGATAGATATATATCTATATATATATATCTATATCTATCTATCTATATATGTATATATATATATATATATATATATATATATATATATATATATATATATATATATATATATATATATAGTATATATATATAGATATAGATATAGATACACACACACACACATATATATATATATATAGTTAGTTAGTTAGTTATTTTTTTCACTGTACTTTTTAGAAGTAGATACACAAAACCCAAGGCAATGGTACCGATAACATAAGTTTAACACACTAAAGTAAAAGTCGATAAGTACAGAGGGTCAACCAAAGGCAGATGGCACATAATTATATTACATGTAACAGTTCAGACCTGGAGTCAAAAAACACTGAAAATTTATACATACACATATACATATACATATATACACACATATACTTATATATATACACATATACACACATACTTATATATACATATACACATATATATACTTATGTTGTACCTTTTCACATTCTTTTGCTATCAAGTTTAATATTAAACTAATTTGAATAGCTCTTTAAAAGTCAATGTCAAGTGACAAAAAGAAGGCCTTTCATTTTCTGCATGTGATCACTGAAAGCTGAGACTGAGTAACTCAAGTACAGTAGAGTAATTGTTTTCACAATGAATTCTTCGATATCCACTTTCCCATGAGTCATACAATTGAATTGTAGGCCATATATAATACATGTATGTACACCTACTGTCTCAGCTGTGTACCCGATACTAGTATTTAATGAGAACCATTAGGCAAACCATGACAGTGGAGGGGCCAAACTACAAGTATTTCACAGTTATGCGGGGGATTAGTTTTATTTATTATAAGCATATAACTGTTTTGTCTGCACTTGAATACTTTTATAAAAAATAAATCAGAGTAGAGAACTGACAACAATTGAACCAATCAACTATGGAAAAAAGACTCAGGTAGCTTATGTTGTGACTCCTAAAAACCAAACAAAGAGAGGTCATGACCTTTACCGCTGAACAATAGAGGGTTGCCAGTCTAGAATCCAAAAAACATAGACACACCTTGACTAAACTGCATTTGATAGCGGTGTACTGATTGTTTGTTAACTTTTCTCCGGGTCATTTGTCATTTTCTCTGGGTCAATTGTTGAATGTTCTTTGTATATTTCGTCAAAGAAAGGTAGTTTATATTATAGGGTTCCGTATTTTTAACAAAGAGAGTACTTTTATCAGTTCAAAGTTTGATAAAAAAAACTATTCAGTTCCAAAGATATTCAATTTTCAGTTCAGTTCTTAAGATATTGTATGTCTGTGAGCCTGATTTCACCACTTGTGGCATGACTAAGCATATATAAAGAACTCAGTAAGTGTAACATTTCACGGTTTAAATGTTACTAAATTAAAAAAATACACCAAACCATTTATTGGGAAACTATTATAGTAAGCTGAATCATATATCTAGTAGTTACAGCAGTATAAAAAAAAACAATTCACATTGTAATCTCTTGTCAAAAAACTGTAAATTTGTTTGATGCTGGGTACTGTTTATTCATACAATTACAACTCACAAGTAAGTAAATTGAAAATGTGAACAGAATTTCATAAATCCATTCATACCGTATTTTGTATCTGATATGATATGATATGATATGATATGATATGATATGATATGATATATATTTTATTACCCGATCAAAAATAAGTACAATACAAACGTAAATACAGGAAAAGCAAACTTGATCGGATAACAGGAGTCAGAAAATAGCTATGCTAATCGTGTCTGACCCCTGGCCAAAGTAAATAATGGTACAAGTTTAGAGTGCAAATAAATATACAAAAAGTAGCTCTACCCTTAACCCCCTCCCCTCACCCCCCCCCCCCTATAGACTAGTATATGAGTGCCATAATGAAATCTGTATTCCTAATGCATGAACAAAATCATACGCTTAATATAGGAAGAATGATATTTATTTTGATACGATAGGCTACTGGCTTTAAGGTATACAGTACAAAGTTGAAATTAAATACTTTACATGAAAATAATCTGGAGGGACACTGTACATGTTAATGAAAAAAACTTTAACATATACATTCATTTGAATCACTATTACATGATGACATTTGACACTGTCACATCACGTTTTGTAATTGCATGAAAAATATATTTAGATAAGTTCCTTCAGGACCAACATAATACAACTTGCAATGGAGGGCTATGCAGCACAACATAACACAACAAAATTCTGCACAGTACAGTAAAATATATCTTACATGTATGTCTCCAAATAGACATTTCATTGTGCGACATATAAAAAAAAGGAATATTCTGTTTTTCTCTGCAGTTGATGGAGATGTATGGTAGTATTAATATTCCCTTGAAAGAGGCTGTGATCACTGTAATGAGACAGGTAGCATGTAATCCTAGGAATGCAGAGAAAATGATCAGAAGGAATGTGGTGTACCAGTTGATGACATTGTTACAGAGGAAAGATATGAAGGTGTTGACAGAACCAGTATTGTGGACGTTAGAAAAGGTAATAGCGTAGTAACATCCATAGGGTTGGTTCCCATGTCAACCAGTATGCCCTCTAAGGCATTTCACATACCACTGACGCTTAGCAGTTTCTAGTGACCCACAACATTTGGTTATCCTTAATTCTTACTGTGTGCTGGCAGACAAAAAATCCTGGGCACAACATGTACAATATCACCACCAACAACAATCAATTTGTCTTTTAATAGAGCACACACTGTTAACAATATATTTTTACCATCTAAGATACCATTTTTCCATGTATGTCATCTTTGTAAATTTTACAACTTTTGAATAGCTTTCAGTTAGGGAAATTGTAGTGCTATAAACTGTAAAAACAGACCAAATGATAAAAGAGGTCAATCAAATTATAGAATGACAAACATTATGTACTATGTGTTTATTGCCCAATAAAAGACCAACAACAGATAATAAAGAAAATTTTCTCAACTTTCAATCATCCACACCTTGAGTTTGACCTTAGGTACCGTGTAATACTTGCGAGGATGATTTTTTGTGCCTGTGTAAACAGGGTTAGTATCTGTAGATTGGCTCCATATGACATAACATATTGTACAGACTTTGACCTTTCACTTTTCAGTTGTTACTTCTACAAGAGCACTCTGATATCTGGATGGAATTTATGGTTGTTAGAGGATTGTCAACTCTTAGCACTATCCTAGCTAGACACAACTCAGATGGCGTCCGATTGGCTGTCTTGTCTGTATTCAAAGTATTAGCAGCCAATGACAAGATTGGTATTTTAATCATAGACCAGTGCATGGAACCAATCATGGACTTTGCTTTTCATAGTGACAAGACAAGGGTAAGCCTTTACTTTTACTTCAACTTCTACATTGCCACTGTTTGTTCCTTAATGCCTAAAGTTCTTGGGCAAGACATGAACCACTATGCACGATTGTACCCCAGTCAACTCAGCGCTATAATTGGGGACCTGGTAGGATAGAGGTTGCAATGTGAAGGCTTTAATCTTATGGTCTCAGAGGCAGCAATGAATTTTATGCATCTCAGGAAGTTTGAGGACAGGTAGTATAAAGGGCTGTTGTGCCACTATAGATCTATGGGCTACAAGAGGACTGATTACTTGAGATGTTTTGGTATTGAAACAAAAACTAAATTATAATTTGTGAATTTCTTTTTAGGAGATAGTGACTGGTATCCTAGCCAACCTTGCTGCACAGAATGATCACATCATTGCAAATATTCTAGACTGGGATTCACTGCCAATTATCATCTCTACTCTCAAAGAAGGATCATGGTTAGTATATATTGAGATCATAGTATTCATCATTATTTCTCTTTTGTTCAGCAGTGGAAAATATGAGTGACCTAAGGGGTCTTGTCACTGAGTCACGGATGAGTGGTGACACATTCTTATGTCACATGTATTTTCAGGCTGAATGAAAAAAAAAGCGTTTCAAATAATATCAATGTACCTTAAGTGCAAGCATATGGAAAATAATGGCATTTCTGAATATTTTGAACATGTGCAAAGCCATAGATGTTGGAGAGAAATTTCTCTCCAATGTCTATGGCAGAACCGATGATGTACACACACATTGTTGTGACATAGAACGACCTGTGTATAAATCCTGTATTTTCTGTTTGAATGCTTATGACTTGGTTTACATGTGGTATAAAGTAGTTTTCATCTAAATGAATAAAAGATTTAAAGTTTAATACATAGCCCTAACTTGAACTTTTGGGTTGGGCATATTTCCATTTGAGTTCAAGCGAGACAAGTTCAAAAATGACAAGTCCATAATCATATATACCAGTAAAACAGCATTTATTAAAAAAATTCCTGGCATTTTGATATTTTGTTCATATTTTTACATCTAACAGTTATGGTCAGAATGAAGGGATGAGATTTCTTGCCAACCTGTCAGAGTGTGAGTATGGTCTGTCAGTTATATTAGAAGATCACTTGGTTCCTTATATTATCTATGCACTGAAAGAATCCAATTGTAGGTAAGTTAATGCAGGTTGTATATTTATGAGTACTTTTGCAGTTAAAATTCTACAAAAATAATCATTTTACCATTTACAGTATCTGTAACATTGAAGTGTACATGCAAAGAATGATAATTTTTTAAGTTATTATGTCATGAAAAATAAAGGAATTTGTATTCATAACTCTAAATATTATGCACATTGGCTAAAAAAGTCCCCCTTTTTTCCCCCGTAATCCTTTGTGCTTCGACTAACTTCAGCACCTCAGCTGGAGCTCACAAAAGGTGTCACCGCTTGCATGTGTTGCAAAAGCCTTTTAAGCCTTTGTGTAATGTTTAGTGATCAATTACTAATTACACTCGCCAGATATTATGCAATTCGTAATTGTACCTTATTGGGTGTTTCATATTGTTGTGTAGCAGTTTAGTCTTCCGGCAACAATGGTTGGTCAGTGTTTTGTCGATGGGTGCAGCAGCACCTGCAGTGAAACGATCACTCTACACACATTATACTATAATAGTTCAATCAAGGTTTTATCTAAGTATTTTTAATGGAGGAAAAAGCATATAAACTCTGCCTGTGCCACTATAAGTAATCTTAAACTATAGAATATTGCAGAGGGACTTGAGTATTATGTATTTCATATTTTTTTTTATAGGGAAGTAAGACAGACAGCTTGCCAAACACTGAGAAACATCTTAGCAAGCAAGAAGGTTCAACAACTCAGAGATTTGATGTTGCAGGTCCAAAAAATTGGAGAGAAGAAGGAGAGGCGGCATAAGGATGATGACAGGACAGCTGTGGACACAGAGACTCTCCTAAAACTAGGCATTGGAAAGAAAGAAGTCACAGAAAACACTGAAAAGGGAATAACGGATGTAGTACGCACACTTGTAAAAGTTCTGATAAGAGAAGGTAAATATATTTGTGATATGTTGTTGACATTGATTACAAATGTGTAGAGAGGTGCTGATTGAAGAATGTTTTACTTTTATGTATTTGTAGTATGCTTTCCCAGATGAAAGTAGTATGCTTCCCAGAGGTTGAAAATTTAGGGAAAGAGTTGTTACATAACAGCACAAGATGTAATATGATGTCTACTACTGCCTGAATAGGGCCAGGCAACCAGTGTTTTATCACATTCTTTAGCAAAAATTCTTACCATAGTCAAAGCAATCCTGGTAGGATTCCCATCATAAATGAGTAGTGCAATAGAATATGAAAAGTGCACGCTCTATGTAAATTGAGGTCACTATGGGTCACTGGTTCATAATACATCAATCACTGAAGGCTGTATGAACACCATGTGTTATATACCGGTAAATGCACTGCAGTCTTTGTGTTGCTATTACAACTACCGACATTATACCATTGACAGATGGAACCTGTTACATAACTTACAAAGGGGAGGTACATGTAAGCAAGTGAATTGGATTATTAACCCCTGGCACAGCATGTTGGAACTGCAGAAACTTGAGTTACATATAATGGTTTGATAAAGAACAGTTTTGTGGCCTCTTTGCATGTACATGAATTACCAGGGGAAGTTCAAATTTGTTTGTGAACATGAACTATTATGTCAAGAGTCCATACAACTGTTCTTATCAAATGATGGAATGTAATATTTGTCTCTCTGTATTTCCAACAATGCTGTGTGAAGAGTTATTAATCCAATGAATTTATTTACTTTCCCTGTTTGTAACAGGGTCCATTCATCCATGGTGTGATGCCTGTGGTTGTAGCCCATGCATTATGTATACTTCATATTTCTGATGAGTTGAATGGTATATCATGTTTCAGCTAAAATGGACATCAATGTCGTGACAGGAAAAGTACAGTCTGTTGGTTTCAGACCCAGTCTTGACAGATTTCAGACACTGTCCTTGGCAGTAGATTGTTTGAGTAGTATTGTCACATCACCACTCAATAAACCAAGATCACGTACAGCCAGTAGTCGAGGTGGAGGTGGTGATGCTGAAAAACAGTAAGTGGTCATTAGAAACTGATAAAGCTATCCATACTGGTACCAAGTGTTTTAACCAATTTCACACAACTGCAAATAGGAAAGCATTTACAAAAGCTTTTGACTAGAACCTCTAGCCGCATTAACTTGCTGCCACTAGAGGGCACAGTAGTAGATTGAGACCAAATGTGAAGTTTTTTTATGGGCCCCATAGTTGCTTGTACTGTTTTTGCTGTAAATAGTAAACAGATCTGTATTTTGGTGTTGAGCTTACACATATGATCACCAATCAGCCACTGACATGGACTTTGCCTCAGAGAGGACTTGGATAAATGTGTAATGATGTAGCCCATTTGATATTATAATATATCACCAATACAAGTATGATATAAAACTTAGTGGTACTAAAATCAAATATCACCCATAATGTCCTCATTGTACATGTCTTCACAGGCTGCAAGATGTCAGCACTTTGGTTGTACATAATAGGGGTACATGTATCATGTGTCAGCACTTGCAGGCGTAGCAATATTTCTGTCAGCTTTTTGCGGCTTTGCTGCTCAAGGCACACTTTTGCTCCTTAAAAATAGCAAGACATTCACTTATCTGGCTAGTGAGACTAATGTCATGATTGGACAAATGTTACTCAGTTTAATATCTTTATCTCTACATTTGTATATATTTAAATGACATGTACTGCTTTCCTTTATTTTGTTTTTTGAATTTGTTGTGTTTGTTCTGTTTTCAGGGTGAAGGTCAAAGGTCAAAATCTAAACCCAAATATGGTACGCATCTTGACTAATGAAAATGCTCTTTGCGTCCTCGACCTTTTGTTTGCATACACCAGGAAACTGACTGGAGATAATCAACCTTGGACAGCCACTGATAACAACATTGATGTTTTACATTTGCAAGCACTATTGAATGCCTGGGAAAAACCCAAGAACACATCTGAGAATGCATCATTTATGTTTGATCCCTCAGAACTGAACTTTGTCCTTCAAATATTGAAGTTTATAAGTTTACTCACCGTGAGCTGTTCACAGCTTGTACACGAGGAGCTGGAAGAAAAAATAGTGGAAAGAATGAGAGAAAGTGAGATTGAGGTCACTGAAGATGTCGATGAAGAGAGTACAGAGGTAACGAGCTGTCATACAGAGGATGATGACTCCAAAAGAGTTACATGGTGTGATCCTGTTAACCTGACAAAATTATTACATGTTCCGTCAGACTCATCCAGACCGTCTAGTAGCTCAAAGAGAGGGAAATTGTCACAGCGACTGAGGCCTTCTTCTGGTCGGAAACTGTACAGGAATCAGGAAGAGGAGCTTGATGAAGATGTTAATGTTGAGAGAATGTTATGTGATAAATTGGACAAAGGAATGACAGAATTCAAAAAACATCTCAAGTTTGCACTCGTGAAAGAAGGAATAGTAGAAAGTGTTGGGCCATGGATACAATGTGATGTCATTGATATTAAGGTATGCTTCATGTCAAATATCATTATGATAGATTGGTGTAATGTAATTGACTAAGCTATGTCACTTAAAAATGGCCAATGTTTGATATTAGTTTTGCCAAATTATGATAAATATATAGAAGTGGGAGAATGGGGTATGATGTCTATAATTTGTATTATCGCTTCAACCCAGTCCAGTACTCAATTTTGGGAACATACATCACATCTTACATAGCATAATATATTTACATCATATTCCCATTTGCAAAACCTACCCATGTAGCTTAGCTAAGTGTACCGTTATTACCGATAATTCAAAATGATGTCATACTCAAAAGGTTCTATTTTCACCCTTTTTTTTAACTTCTCAAGGTTACAGTTCTTGAAATAATACAGTACATGATACAACCACTGCAAGGGAATGACTATGGAATGAAATCTGTCAACCCATTAAACAAAAGGTTTGTAGCAGGCCAAGCAAAACAAATTATGTGGGTTCACTTTTATGGAACTCAAGTTGAAGCTATAGGCAGAGTAAGATAGACATAAACTAAAACTGTTGTTGTTGCATGTCACGATGTGTTATATTATTTGTCAAGTGATAACGGTAACTTGGTTGTGTGGATATTATCTCCCTGCAATCAATCAAGATATTGTAACCACTCTGAATGAGGTTGAATGTTTGGCCACTTGAACGGAACTTGCTATTTGAGACGCACCCTACTGTGAGTGTAACTACATCAACATATTGCAACAGTAGTTTCAGTTGTGCTTATCATAGTTTGCCTGTAGAGAGAGAGAGAGAGAGAGAGAGAGAGAGAGAGAGAGAGAGAGAGAGAGAGAGAGAGAGAGAGAGAGAGAGAGAGAGAGAGAGAGAGAGAGAGAGAGAGAGAGAGAGAGAGAGAGAGAGAGAGAGAGGGAGAGGGAGGGAGGGAGGAGGAGGGAGGGAGGGGCAGGGAGAGAGAGAGAGAGAGAGAGAGAGAGAGAGAGAGAGAGAGAGAGAGAGGAGAGAGAGAGAGAGAGAGAGAGAGAGAGAGAGAGGGAGGGAGGGAGGGAGGGAGGGAGGGGCAGGGAGAGAGTATATGTACACAGAAAAAGAGTATATGTATAGAGAGAGAGAAAGAGGGGGAGAGAGATAGTGGGAGGGAGGAGTGACAGAAAGACACAGTAACATAAAGAAAAATAATGTAGACAATGCTATCACTTATCTGAGTGTTTTTACAACGCATCTAACAACTGATTACAATTATTTTTTTTACTTATATCCATAGACCTATATCAGCCAAGTCAATAGCAGAGAGAGATCAAGCCCTGCAACGAGCATTAAATCAAATGTCAGATAAAAGTGCTGGTGTTATGAAAGATGCTTTGACATCATCAAGTAAACGCCAACGTCCAATGTCTGCACCACTAAAGACAAAAGGTATAATTCTTTAATATGATGTGTCAAGTATTTGCCCACTGGCTTGATATAGAACCCATAGTTTATGACTGTTTGCTACTGATAAACATCTACAGGATGAAATAAAATTCTGACTTTATCTGAATATTTATGTGAGTCTTGAGTGCCTATACCCTTCAGTGTAAAACAGCTTTCATAAATATACAGTGTACAACTGCTGACTCCCATGATGCAATAGCCCATAGCAAAGATACCCTATAAAAGCACAATATCAACTTGATATTTCTCTGAAATTGCAAGTAATTGTAGGTGACATCATGAAATGACTCCAGTTTATCTCTATTTCCTGAAGTGGCATCCTCCTTTAAAGAACCTATATATTTTTTATTGATAATGTACATCTTCAATATGAATCAATTTTCATTTATATTGAATTTAGGTAAGACCCAAGAGCCACCTCAACAATTGTCATGGAAACCTGTGATTGAATTTAGTCAACCGTTGTCATGGCAGTGTTGTCTTACAGTGTATGATATTTGTGGTCCAACTATTCTCCATGGTTTGTTCAGCCAGAATCTTGATTTGAAGAGAGACTCTTTGATGCTGCTACATGATGCTGCCTTATTTGGAGAGGTAAGAGATCCTGATATCTCTTAAAGATTACCTTATATGGAGAGGTAATAGATATATGTATAAGAGATTACATTATTTGGAGAGTTATGGAATTTATGCCCGGGGGAAATTACCTTATTTGGAGAGGTAAGAGATATGTGTCTTGGAGATTACCTTATTTGGAGAGGTAAAGAGACATTCAATGTAGGGATTGCCTTATTTGAAAAAGGATATATGTGTCTTGGAGATTACCTTATTTGGAGAGGTAAAGATATATGCAATATAGGGATTACCTTATTTGGAGAGGTAAAGATATATGCAATATAGGGATTACCTTATTTGGAGAGGTAAAGAGATATGCAATATAGGTATTACCTTATTTGGAGAGGTAAAGAGATATGCAATATAGGGATTACCTTATTTGGAGAGGTAAAGATATATGTAATATAGGGATTACCTTATTTGGAGAGGTAAAGATATATGCAATATAGGGATTACCTTATTTGGAGAGGTAAAGAGATATGCAATATAGGTATTACCTTATTTGGAAAGCATACCCCATATAGACATTTACATGTTTACCGTGCCATCTTTAGAATGTAGTGTTTTGATCAATGGTAACGATATTCCTTTTCTTACAGACCACTGTTCATATGAAGTTGTCTGCACTTGGCTGTATACCAAGACTTATAGAATTTCTCAGAGTCAATGATGGGAATGATCTCATTGAAATCTTAGGTATGTGTAAAGAGTTGAATCAGAAAGTGAATTTCAATTGTTAGTGCTAGTAATAATCACAGTCTCTAGCCAAGTAGTATTGGATGTATAGACACTATAGTGAACTCTGTGCTCTTCACTCCTACATGCATAGGCAGTCTCTCTCTCTCTCTCTCTCTCTCTCTCTCTCTCTCTCTCTCTCTCTCTCTCTCTCTCTCTCTCTCTCTCTCTCTCTCGATAGTATACGTTCACTCACATTTTACTCAGTTTCGACCCATTCATTAAGTCATTGGTATCTATATATATCATTATATTGCTTACCCAAGCATATGTTCATTTACATGTGTATTTGACCTATGATTTTACAAAGCTTCTGGCGTTAGCCTAAAAAAATATATATCAGACCCATCATTCTTAAGTTTTGTTGACAGTTTTACTGCCTGATTGACAACATTTACTTTAATCTGATATTATTTCCTGTTTTGTAGGTCTGATGACACTGCGAAGTTTGATCTCCAATGACAGTAGACTCAAACAGATGTTTGTTAAACATGGGGGAGCTGATATGTTAATGGCGATGTGTAACTGGTCCAAGGGTGTTGTCAAAGAAGAGGTGAACTTGACTCTGAGAAGCATCACAAGATGTAAGTCAATCTGTTTACCGTACAGCATGATACGACTTAGTTGTCATAGAAATAGGAATGGCTAAAATTGTATAATATTCTGATAAAGAGATAATTTGCTTTGAAATCCAAGCAACCAGACATTTTCACAGAGCCCATGACTGACAAAATGTAAACCACAAGTTATGGTTTTCTTGCATTATCATAGTATTATTATGCCATTGGTATGTTTAACTGCCCTGAGTAACATTGTCTAAAATGTGGAACCTAGTATATACTCTCAGACTAAATTTACTGAAGATCTCACTAGTTAAACTGTAAGATAGATGTGTTTGGCCTTAATCAACCTTCTTTTTCAGGTGAAGTAGTAACTGATAGCATGATCTGTTCATTTTGCTGAAATAACCTTCGAGAGTGTATTTGTTCTCCATATTTCTCAAAAGTAGAAATGGCTGTGACATTACAGGTTTATAATGATATACCAGTACAATATTAACTGCTAGGTTGGCATACTGGTTGTTCCCACCTTTTAGCTATAAAAAGTGTCATTGCCACACTAGGCTGGGCCTAGTAATAGTATGTATCAGGCTTGCCAACAAAAGAATAACTCACAAAACACCTGTGTTTAGTACATCTGTAGAATTATGTGATTTTGTAATAATTACATTTTATATGCATCGGTTGTAAACTATGTGATTCTTTTGTGCAATGTGATTTGTTTGCATGTCCTAGCAGTAGGAGTATGGTATATGTATCTTCTCCAAATGTTTAGATTGAGAATGCTGTAATTAACAAGTACTGTGTACATGTAATGTAGGGCAAATATGAATGAGAATCACTCATTTTCTTTCAGATCTTAAATTCTGTATTATTACAGCATTCAGTATTCTTGCTGTACATGTACATAATAAAATGGACATTGGTCATACATATCTCTTTATGAGATGAAGGTTACGTTTCAAACCCTTTCAGTGCATATTCAAAACACGCACCAGATTCAAGAAGCAATCAGTTTGGTATCTACAAGAGACATACACACATGTCTTCAGGAGTAGTGAAGTCCTGGCACACCATCCAACTCAGTTGTCACTATTTGTTATGAGTCAACATTACATGAATAAATTGAAGTATTATTACATTTTCTGGTTATTAGCAACTGTAGAGGAACTCCATGATACCCAGCAAGAAAGCACCTAAGTTAAATCACAACTCACAAAATATTAGTATTCTTGCAAGAAAACATAAATTTAGTTTTTATAGGTTAACACATGATAATTATTATTTATTTCATTCTTTTGAACTACAGTCAATCTATAATAATAATAATAATAATAATGTTGGTTTCTTATATAGCGCTTTCCCACTCCGTGCTCAAAGCGCTTTACAATTATTACCCCTGGCTCGGATCAGAACAGCACAACGGCCCTTTAGTCTTCCTCAACTCCCCGGGGAGCATACAATCCATTGCAGCCATTTAAGCGCATAGGATTAAAGCCTTCACATTGCAACCTACATCCTACCAGGTCCCCAGTTATACAGCTGGGTTGACTGAGGCACAGTCGTGGTTCAAATCTTGCCCAAGGACTTTAGCCACTCAGAAACAAACAGCAGGCAGCGACGGGGCTCGAACCTGCAACCTGTAGATTCCAAGCCGGTCAAGCTAACCATTCACCCATCATGACTCCACAATCTATCTGATGATGAAATACTTGTATAAAATATAATTATCAAATTGTGATTTAAGTGAATTGTGATTAAATTCTCAACAACAGTATTGCCTATTCAACATTCAGTGGTCTTTTCCGGACAACTGGAACACAGGGACAAATGTTATCAAAACAATTGAATTACGGTATATTTATAGATGACAATTGGTGTAATAATAATCTGATATGAAAGTGCAGTGATTGTAAGCATGTATGTGCTTGCATGTTTGAATGTGTAAATACACTGTAGTAGAATATAGGTAGAGAAATGAGAAGATATTTTTCAAACAATGTACATGTCATGTTGTAGTATTTGTATTCTCAAAATCCACATATCAGTTCTCCCAATTCGTACACACAAACATATACATACACTTGCATGTATACATTCAAAGCATATATACAGACAGACAGACAGACAGACAGACAGACAGAAGTGAAGTGTAAACAAAGGCTTATTCACTGGAATTATAAAGCAGCAAACTTGTATTATTGTAAAGCAGCAGCTGGTCATATACTAAGACATTTGTTGATATATTGTGTTACACGATTTCTACTAGCACACACTACGTGTACTATCAGTGGACCCGTTTTCATAAACGTACCACTGGATAGATAGGATAACAATTTGTAGAATTCATTTTATAATTAGCTAGAAGTTCCAAGAGCACTCTATGGGAAGTACTGAGATTTATCTTGCAAACTCTGACACTGATGATGAATTGAATAACTGTATTTCAACCAATACATTAATTGTTAACAATTCTGTCTAATCATTCATTTGGGATCTAAGACAATCTGGATAGTTGTAACTTTAAAAGGAGCCGCTTTGGTGGTGGTGGGGGGGGGGGGGGGGGGGCAACTGCCACATGTACTCAAAGTAATGACTATTCAATTCCTCCTGGCCCTCAATCTTTTTAAAAGAGGGAAAGGGGGCACTCTTCCTGCCCTCAAAAAGTTGACCATTGAAGTTGTCATCCATTGTACAAAGAGGAAAGAGGACAGTAGATGAAGGAGAACCCCTCCTACCCTCAAATGAGTTACCATCAAAACACTTGTGGTCCTTCAACCTCTTGCAGAAGAAGGCAAGATAAGGCTTACATTCCTCCTACCCTCATACTGTTAATCATTAAAGTCATCATCAACTCTTGCCTAGTAAAAAAAACTCTTTAAACTTGTCAGATATGTGAACATAATGATAACTGATTGTTTGCACCCTCAATGTGTTGCTTTGTGTAGTGTGTACGTTTGCATGTCTGTGTCTCTAAGTCATTTGCAGTCATAGCTATCATTGAACTGTCCATACTGTCAATATGTGTTGTTTGTGTTTTAACTCTCAAAGCATGTATGCTTATGTTGGCATGGTAACCTCATCTTTCCTTTCTACTCACACTCTATTGTTTGTTTTATAGTTTTCTCACAAAGCACAGAGGATGGGGATGAGTGCCAAGCTGAACCAGATATATGGGACAAGGTAGAGCCTGAAAAAAATGTCCTGGTTGAAAAATAAAATGTTTGCTTCTACCCCCAAAAAATGGTCTAATAAAACTAATTCCTCCCAGCAAACCTACCAATACTACCATTCCATAAATTCGGAAAATTATGCAACTTTACGTTTGAATTTGGTTGCCATGGTGATCTATGTATTGTTGCATAAGTTTGTAGTTTAAAAAGTTTGTGGAGTGGTAGCAGAAAAAAATGCAATAAAATTAGTGAAAAGCACAAAATAGAAGGTAATCATATTTTATTAATAAAATCAAAGTAAAACTAAAACTAATTAAATTCAATAAAGTAGATGTTTAGTATGCACTGTGTTAGTGACCCCTAGTCTGCTTTTTAATACCAATACTCAGATAAATGCTACAAACTCAAACTAATACATAAATTGGAATCAGTAAAAACTGTGTGTGTGCTTTTAAATGTATAGTGTATTGAAAAGTTAGTTCTCATACGAACCCACTCTCAGTGCAGAGTCCATGGGTAGTCTGTATCACTCAGCCATGTTTCACTCACAAGGCAAGTGAGAAGGGTGGAGGTGGGGATTAAATCATGGAGTAGTGACTCAAACCTCCGGGGACATTTCCTCACACAGAGCCCACAAGTGCTATGTATTGGATGGCATTGGGTGATGCCAACACACATAATGGATAGCCTTGACAGTTCCTCATGGACATTGACAGGCAGCCAGCAAGATAATGCTGCCATTTGAAGATGGAATGGAGCTAGCTCTGTACATGAAAATGTAGCGGGTCTCTGTGTGCTTGTGTCAAAAAATTGCAAGAATATCTTTCTGTCAAAAAAAAGACATGTGGTATCCAATGTTTTGTTTTTCTATCTTCATTAAGACTAAGAGAGACAGTTGACTGATTGGATGGTTAATAGACACCTTTGCAACATATTGCTTGCTATTCACAAAGGATGCCTTCAGTCTTCAGTAGAAGACATGTTTGCTGTTTTGCTTCATATTCTGCAAATGGTTTTAGTATTGTATGTATTTAGCTTCCCAGTATCTTGATCAGACTGGAAGTGTCTCACAGACTAGACTGTCAGATTATTGAATACCAACACTGTCCAATCTGAAATTAAGTCTATAGTCATTAAATTTACAATTTGTATATAGTCCTTTATACTAGGCTATTAAGTATTCATGGTGAAACACTATGGATGATCTAATTGGTCAAATTACACATTACATCATGAACAGGATATAGTGTGGACACTGTAAGACACTGTGTATTCATTTAATATGTAAATATATAATTTTGTAAGTATGTATGTATGTATATACAATGTACATACATATATGGTATATGTTATGTATATCTGTTTGTGTTTTGTGCGTGTGCTTGTGCGTGTGCATGTGCGTGTGTATGTATGCAAATGTATGGCAGTGCACACTTGATAAGAATGTACTTGGCTTTTAATAGCTATGTGCAATATATCAAGATTTATACCAAATAAAATACAGGTATATGAAATTGAAATGTGATTAATGCTTCCAAGATGCTACAAGACCAGTATGCAAGCAAGAAGCACTTCATAATAGAACAAGCACTATCAGTATGCTTGTATTAATGAAATAGCAAAGTTACTAACAATCCCCCCAACCCCTTATGCCATGTAGTGTATATGCACATTACTTAATATATAATATAAGTTGTGCCTGTAGTGATTGAGTTAACCAGTAACATTTTGGTTACAAAAAATCACATAAATCACTAAGGCACAAGATGTGAGTGACAATATGACATTTTCTTTGACACTTTGTGTTTACATGTGCATTTTCTGTGTTCATTTGGGGGTTCCAGTAAGGGGGGGGGGGGGGGAGTAAAATAATGCATAGATTTTTTATATCTGTACCTGCATAATTTGAATAAAGAACCCATGAGTTAAGTATCAGAAGGTAATTTAAGCTACACCGTCCTTAACAAAAACACTGTACTTTGTTTTTTGTCAATATTTTGTAACTGTTGCAATGCTGAGTTGAATGTTGTGAGGGTTACAGTGAAAAACCTGTACATTTTCCTTATTTATGGAGTATGATGCTAGATCTGCTAGCCAGCGTGGTTTATGTTATAAAGGTACTTTGGATAGATACATATTATGCCTTAAGAAAACCAGTCTCATTCCATAAGTGGAAGTAACAACAAATCTTCCAGGCTAATCCAAAGTACAAGTTGTAAATTTTATTCAGAATATATAATATATAATTTAGCTATTGAAGTTTACAACACTTTATTCATAGATTGGTGTAAAATACACACAACCCCACATACACCTCTCACGTTTTGACTGATTTAGGTTTGGTTGAAACATGTTTCACTCACACTGTATTATTCTATACACGTATAAGTCTTTTGTCCTTAAATGACCTCCAGAGAAAGTCTGGGTCAGGGGTCAAAGGTTATTAATGACAAACAGCATCTACCACTAATATAACTACCTATAGTTCCTGTAGTTTAGAAATCTTCAGCATTGCTCCAACTTTTCCAAACATAGTCATTTATCATTGACATTTTAACTGCAAGAAAGGGGACTGTCGTAATTCATGATGCAAAACACACAGACAGATAAAAAATGACCACATTGTTGCAAGACTTTTTATACCAGTGTTTGCCTCCTCCTTCTTGTAGGTAGTTGATGATTGGAAAAGGCAAGATGAAATTGACTACATACTATTTAAAAAGTACTTATATCCTGGCAGAAGAAAGAGTGCGATAACTGAAGAGGAGGCAGAGGGAAAACCAGACTAATTAATTAGTGCAATATTTTTGAGAGCGTGATTCGTCAAAATTTCGTATAATTTATAGGTTTTTTTATCAATGATTATTTGACATGATGTATTCAGTAATAATGATTAGAATATGGTACAAGTTGTAGTATTGTTGACTTGCAGTGATACACAGTACATTTGTGTTCTTGACCTGAGAACAGACACCGAGGGCAGTCTTCTAATTCTCCTGTATATCATTCTTACATGGATAACCCAAATGCAGAAGATCATTAATGAATCAATTTTTGTATGCAATAGCTTGTTTGCAGACAAAGTCTTCATTTATTGTGAACAGAATCTAATAGAGAGTGAAACATTTCACTAAAGTGTGATAATAATGGGTTTCAATGATTGATTCATTGAATTTGTCTGCCATCTTGTTGTCATTTGCACCCAATGGGAACAAGAGTGTGTTCTTTGTTCAAGAATAGTGTCAGTATTCTCAAGAAGCATTGCCAAATATACACAAGATTCTTAATGATCCTGAAATTTGTTCTCACGTCAAGAGCAGAGTGCCCAAACACACCCATAAGTCTGTTTGTTTAAGAGGGCACACTTCAAAACAAAGTAATATGATTTATGTAACTTACAAGGGTGCTGTTCAGATCTGATGATATGCCTACTTAGCCAACAGATAGAAGAAACCATTTTTCATCTCGTGGCAGATCTCATGAGATCCTGTGTGAGCTATTTCATCCATAGCAACCACTTGAGGGTGGTCAAGCTGAAAGCGTCAAATGCTTAGCAACACTATTGTTCTCAACATCATCGCACATAGCCATGGTGAAAGCTTGACCACGATCACATGTTTGACAACCTTTATTGCCAGGCACTTTTGCAAATCTGCAACAAGATGTAAAATCCCTTATTCTATACTGATATACATGTGTTTGTACTATTCAATGGTGGCAACTGCTTTCTGAGACTTATAGAAGATAGAGAAAGCTGTTCAATGATAAGTTTATAACCTTTTAGGATCATAGTAATTATTTACAGTTTATCCTGTATTTTACCAGTACTTTACATGAAAAGTAACAGCAGTTGAACTATTTCAAGTGAGTTGACAATCAAATCTTTTATCCCCAGAGAGGAAAATGTTATATTTTAAGTAATCAGAGGACATGTACTTGTATATACTGAGCATTTGGAGTAATTCCTTAATTGTCACTCTGACTTGGAAGGAGTACAAAAAATAATGGCATGCTAGAAATATCAGAGAGGTATGTATATTTTGAGAAATAGTGAAATATTTCATCCAAGTTATAATAAATTACCAGTAGTGCAGTCTAGTATTCTAAATTTTATCAAGATATGCAAATGCAGATATAAGTTATGGTTTTTTTTTCAATACACTGGTAAGTCACTACAAGCAGATGACAGTGACTTTAGTTGGTGACTAGTACCCATACCTACTTTCATAAGATATTTTGTTAGTGAATAATATCCAAAATTTAGAGTACACTTTTTTAATTACTTATGTAAGTCAAGCACGCAAAATATTTTCAAGGTCCAAGACTTTCTTGAAGTTTATCCTTATACCAGAAGATTATGAAGAATACAACATTCATACATACACACATACAAACATATATACATACATACATACATACATACATACATACATACATACATACATGAATGCATGCGCGCGCACGCACGCATGCACGCACACACACACACACACACACACACACACATACATACATACATACATACATACATACATATCATTGTTATAGTAAACAGTACAGGCAACAGATATCATTCTGATTGTTTTTTATAATTGGAGAATTTTTCCAATGACTTCATGTTAATCCCATATCCATGTTCAGTTTAAATGGTCAATGCCATTATAACCAGCAGATATTCATCTCTAGTTGCTCTGTGTGAAGGGATAAGTCATTTATAATCAGCAATTCATGTCTTTTTAACTTCAAAGTGTTATTATAATTATAACTAGAGATAGTGTTATAAGTTGCATTGACCTTGCATTGACAGTAATGAGTAAACAAAATATGGCTCATAAAAAGAACTGTTCAAATATTACACAGTGATCATAAATTTAGAACAATAGCTGGAGCAGGCTCCTTAGAATGATATAAAGATTCCTTGATATTATGCTCAGATTATGATAGTTATGTATTTGCAATTGTAGTAATATTGCTTTTTTTTCTAAGAATTTATTACAAAATTATACAAAGGACTTTACATGAATATGATGTATTTTGTATCAACAGTTACTGGTTTGAAAGGTCCGATCGAGTTTGAAAGTAGTATGTGGTAAAATCACCTAGTTTTCATTACTGACTGTATAAATTGTGATTTAGTATGCACACCATTGTTTTGGGACATTCACCCAAGACCAGTATGTATTTTCAACAGCACAAGTTTTGAACATGAATGTTGTCAGAGATTATTAATAAAAGAGTAATCATCTTGGACATGATACAGTTGTATTTGTAATTGTGTGCAATACAGCTTTTCCTTTGGTGTTATGATTGTCACCTATTTAGTATACTTTCTTGTTCCAAAAAAAAAATACCGTCAAAAACACCTTCCCCGCCAAGTATCAAAACAATCCACCCAAATGTGACGAAATGTTGTAGTCTGTGTTTAACTGAGAAACTATGCATAATCAATGATGAAAAAAGCCAACTACGTACAGTACTCAACAAAAGATTCAAGCTGGTTTCCAAATGCCGTCACCAGAATAAATACTATTACCTCGCCAACTATAGAAGAAAAACCCCCATAAGGAGACAGCCGATTCAGTTTGTCAAGATCTCATATCAAATTTTGGT